>NC_088979.1:32374758-32746430 GCF_963932015.1 Anas acuta
ACTGGAGATATAGTAAGAAGTGCAAGTGGGATTGGCTTTCAAGGTGGCCAACGCTCAGAGACTGACTAGACATTGGTCTGCTTGTGAGAAGATGGTGAATGATTGTCTTTGCTTGTTTTCTTTTTCTTCTTTCCTTCATCTATTAAGCCACCTCTATCTTGACCTACAAGTTTTCTTGCTTTTGCATATCCTATTCTCTTCTCTGTTTTACTGGGGATAGGGAAATGAACAAGCAGCTGTGTGGGTGCCTGGCGGTTGGTTGGGGTCCACCCACCACATTGACCAGTAGGAGTTTTTTGCATGATGACACAGGTCTTATTTTCAAGAAATACGATTAACACTCTAGTTCGGCATAAAAATAATCTTATCAAATGATGGACTCTTGAAAGAGTAATGTGCACAAATAAAGGAAAAAGGTGAAACTTCATTGGCTTTGGAACTCACCATAATGGTGATATTAAATCCTCAAAAAACACCTCCTGAATGTGGATGAAGAGAGGCAGTTGAAGGAAGGTGTAGTTAAATGAATATTTCCAAAGGGGAAGTCCTATCTCAGAAATATTTTTTTCTCAAAAAACATTGAAGGAATAATCCTTCAGTCATTTCAGATAACGTTAATTCAATTTCCTATGAAAAGTAAAATTTGAGAACTATTTAATAGTGACTTTAGTTAAAGAAGATTAATTAAAATTGGGTACTGTGCAAAAAACTGCTGTTATTAGGCCTGCTGACCCAGGTGAAGATAATTTTAGAATGGGCACGGGATCCCAACAATTTATACAGGCTAAATATGAAGGATTAGAGCAAATATTTTCTGTTTAAAAATGCACACTTTCTCCTGGATCCTTTTATAAGGAATTGCTTTTCAGAGCAGAAAGGCATAATTCAAGCACCTCACAACAAAAAAGGAGAAAAATATCAAAAATATATTATAAATGATCAATGATCTGAGACCAGGAAGTTATTTTAGTGGATGAGTTAGGATGCTCTTTATACACTACTTGGATAGCTCAAAGCACTCCAGGAGGTAACTACATTTTGACTGCAAATTCTTCTAAATTTTATTCTTTTTCAGCTTTTAGTTACATGATGTACACTTACTTGAAACAGGCACTTTACACTTACCCTTTCGAAAATTGAGATGATTCTTGAACTTAAACCATAGATTCAAAAGCTAGCTCTTAGTTTCAGACATGCTTGGAAGGGAGATATACAATTTCAGAAATTCTGAGATTCAGCTACTAATCAAAACTTTCCCAAAGGCCAAGACAATTTGAAGTCTACTTTTCAGGGAAAATACATACATGCATAAATTTTAGTCTGGAGTCAGAAGTTTGGTCCACATCCTCCAATCAACATAGCTTTCCACAGTCGATGTGAAAATTAGTTTGCTGTTAAATGGACTAATTTTTTTAGTGCTTTCAGTCTTTTTCCAAATATATATACATGTACAAATGAGACCAGGGCAAGGATAACATGGCTTGGTTGTTATGTGTGTTCTACCACAATATCAATCTTAAATAGCATTTGACTGTCACAGGTGACAGCCTAGTTTATTAAGGTAAGTCATTTTACCTGCACAAGCCACTCTGTAAAGTATGACAGGTTAGTTGCTGCCTCATTTGCAGTTGCAAAGTCCCAGCTGACACATTCATTCACTGAGAGAATGGTGGGTGAATAAGTAGGATTAAGAGCCACTAGAGTCATCCCAGGGGAAACAGCTGTCACTCTGGAACAGAACCCTTGGCTTGTTTGAAGTATATACATAACATTTACTTTAGGCTGCTGTAGTAATTTATCTTAGCTACAATTCAGAGACCTAAGGTAATAAGTAAGGCTGGGAATTTCCCTGTACAGCCAATGACAAGAAGTAGGATCCTCCAAGGGGCAATTCAGAGCATGCAACTAAAGTAGCTGAAAATGGATGATGTGGTTACCTCCTTCTGTGCCTCATTTTCTTTATTCATTAAAGGGGAATAATAGTTTTTCTTTACTTCTCTTTTCTCCTCCTCCCCTCCCCTTTCATTGCAAATGCATTGTTTTTCAGGTACAACTTCCTTCAAAGGCAATTTAAAATCCTACCTTTCCCATATGTATTCTATGTTCACATCCTATGACACACATCCTATGAGCAAAGTATGGTGGGAAGGAATAATGCTCTGGTGTTCATAACTTTGTATCTCTCAGCTTTGCTGACATGGAATAGAAAAAAAAGTTTTCCACTGCCTATTGTACTGATAGGCCAGCTATTCTGTTTGACCTTTATGATTGAACTGAACTGAACTGATCTGTGCAGATGAAGAGTTTATTTCAGATATTTGTTGACCATGCATAGGAACCATAAAAACCTGAAAGAAATTTTTCTGGATCAAATCCACTCCATAAAGGCCATATCATTGAGCTCATATAAGGGTGGAGAAATCAATTCTTAACAGTTAACTAACCAGTGCAGGAGGGCTTAGAGTGGGCATCTTAGATACTATGACAACAGTACAATGAAAACTGGGAATCAGCTGCTGCCTAGTCTGTCATCTGGTTTGAATACAAGACACTAATTGCTAAGTGACTGTGCTTTCACCAGATGCTCAAGGGTTCATTAACCTCAGTGGGATAACAGACCCATTAACAGGCTCATCTATGGATTAATCATTCAAGGCTTATGGAGACCTACATTCATCCACTGTAGGTTAAATTAATTCCATACCTTCACATTCCCAAAGAATCTTTGGGACTACCTTTTTTATAACCTTTCTCATATCAGAGCTCAACCAGGCTTTAGGAGGTTAGCAAGGAACCTTACTGTGGCTTAATTAGTGTGTTGAAAATGAGGTCAAAGAGGTTTTTTTTTTAATTATTATTTTTATATTATTATTTTTTTATATTTTTCCCTGATTAAAAAAAGGATACGAATTATGATTTGATTTTTTTTTTTTTTTTCGTTTTGTTTGCTTGTTTGTGCTGTTTGTTTGAAATATTGGCTGAAATTCCAATGACAGTCTGAAAATATGTCTTAGACTACTCTTCTGCTGGTTCTCAGACCTAGAACTGGTTTCTGGTAAGTTCACTCTCAACCCAATCCTAAAGCATCTTTGTTTTTCAGATGCTTATAATAGAAGCTAAAATGGAGGCAAGATTGAAGGAAAACTTAAGCTAGTTTAAAATCACGATGATAATTCTACTTTACTATTAATTCTACCTCTCTAGCTGTCTTGGTTATTATTATTATTATTTTCCAAAAGGATAGCAAGAGAAACCAAGACTATTTCTCAGAGGTAAGAATAACTCTGTGCTATATGAACTGAGAAAGAAAACACAGGTCTACCTGCAAGTATGTGCCTGAGCAGCTTTCAATTTTTTATAGAAAAGATGGCTGTGTTTTTAACTAGAAAATAAGTTGTCAGATTCTTATTACTTGTTTCAAGTGATCATTAAAATAAATATTAAACTGATGTTTGCATAAACTTTTTTTTTATCCTTTCCTCTTTGGTATTTAGAAAAAGTTCTTCTCTTTACTCACTGTACTTTTCATTGTCTTTACTCTTGTTTTGTAGAGAACATAGTGGTGAAGAGTCAATCTGAACAACCAGTGCAGGTACATGTTCACTGTTTCTGTTGGAGAAAATAGAATCTCTGCCTGAGTTTGTGAATTTTCAGATATGTTTTGGGGGCTGTAAAAATCAGTTCTGGAAGGGAGGCAGCTGTCTCTGAGAAGCTTCAGAGAGAGAAAGTTCTTATCTGTGACTGTAGACACCTCAGTCAGCCAGGCAGGCTCTCTGGAGGTCTTCAAAGGTACCTGTCTGCTGAATGCACAGGGAACTTAGGCACAAGTTTAGAACACTCCTTCACTAAGCACCTGTAGTCAGGGTGTGAATAAAATGTTTAAATTGGGCAGATTGGCTCTCAGCAGATATCATCTGCTGTAGTCATCTTTTGGGACACCTGGATAGCGCTGGCAGTAATCCGAGAAGCCAAAAGTTTGGTTATGATTTAAAACTAAATGTAAACTAATGTACCGTATTCCCCCACACTTTTTTCACTCTGTATTAATCATATCAGGAAATTCAATGTAAGTAATATATGCAGAACCCTGCCAAAGGTATTATAATTTCTGTTGCAGAATGTTGATCTGAGAGATTTAAGGTAAATGCCTTAAAGGGGAACTGTTTAGAGAAAAAGCCAAAATCTATACTGTGTTGCAGAAGAGAAATATTGGATACCTATTTACTGGTTAATTTAGGTGGTGCCGTGACATTTTTCTTGGGCTTGGCACATGACGATATTTATCATCAAAGTGGTCCCTGGTACAGTTTTGGTCCAGGGCTAAAAGCATCCTCTCACTAGGGACTGTTTGCATGTTAACATAGGCCAGAGGTCACTTCTAAGAAACATGTTGTGTGTTATTGTTTTTGGAGACCATAACTGTGTGGATGCAGGCCCTTTCATACCAACTCGCCTTAGTGCCTGAGACCAGCCCTAGACATTTCTAATTCAACAGAGTGGACTTACAGTGTTGGTGACTGCAAATTTCAATGCTGACCTTTACAACCATCCCTGAAATGGTGCTCTGTTATAGTAAAAAAGAACTATACTAATCCCAAAATTACTCAGAAACTTTTGCTATCAATTTTGGAGAGTTTTAACTCTAATACTTGTTTGATTTGTGAACCCTTAGTACTGTTCTCTGATTTGAGTGGAAATTTTCCGTAAAAAAAATAAATCAAAAGCTAGCCAAAGACATGGATAGAAGCTTTGTGAGGAACAACAAATGGTAGTTTTGTCAATTTTGATGTTTCTTACAAGTAAAACCATCACTTTTGAATATCAATAACAAGTCAGTTCTCTTGTTACAATTTCTGGATATCTGACAAAGTCCATCTTTTGAAAAAGACAGTTATTTCTTTTAGTAGAATATATTTTTAAACACACCTGGCAGGAAAGCTTACAAGAGGAGTTTTGTTCTCATTCTTATGCACAAACAAATATATGTAGGTGAGATTGCTTGTGAGTATTACCACCTTCATTCAATAAGACAGCAACGACCTCATGTATTAAGAAATGGCTCTGAAGTAGTCCCAAAAGTGTAAACTCTGGTTGTGCTCTACCCTTCTAAGGAGATGGTTTCTGTCAAGCCATTGATTTTTCTCAGCCCTTTGAATGATGACTTGAGAGGTTTTGCTGTGTTGTAATTAGACGGGGAAGAAGCAAATCACTTTTAAAGTTAGCCCATACATGCACATTTGCTATCTGTGATATGCATGAAAATTAATTACAGTTTGAATTTACTCAACACAAAGAGAAGCTAGTGAATCACAATTTGCAGTTCATTGAATAAATGTCAGTTATTGATTTCTGTGGTTGAGTACTAGTGAGGTAATGCCATGTTTGCCACTCATTAGAGGTGGCACAGCACAATATATCATAAAATGTAATTAGGGGAACATCAATCATTTAAAATATGCAGCTAAGATTAAATATATTGCTATGCATGGGGAAATGAAAGGGCTCATTAACAACATAGTATAATATGACAGCAAGAGAGAGCTTGATTTTCAAAACCAGAATCTTCCACTGTGTTGAAGATCATGACAAGGCTCTTCTTCATATTTTAATTAAGGTTTTAATCTGATTTTTCTTATGCTGCTAGAACAGATGAACTTTCATGCTGAACATTTTGTCAAAAATATTTATGATAATGTTCGTTAACTGTTGATTAGTAGAATTTCTCATTAAAGCTCTTCAAAGACTGGGCAAATGCCTTTTTGAATGGGGTATTCAGTTCATCTTTGCCAAGATCTGAAATGCAGTTGTTTGATCACAACTTACTCCAACATGTATTTGTCTTTTTTTGGTATCTCACATGTGTGGAGAGACAGTGAGTCAGGACAATGAGAAGCAGGGAGGGAGGGAAAAATCAAAGCTTTACCTCACTGTGAGGGAACTTCTTCAAGGTGCTGGTGGAGGGGGAGAGGAGGAAGCAGAGGAAAAGCTAACACCCTTACACCCTTCTCCTTTCTTTAGCAACTTGAGTAGAATTTCAGTAAGGGTGGTTTTTGCAGTTCCATAAAATGTGATTCTACTCTGTGAGATGTTAGAAATGTTTGAAAAGTCGAATGCGTGTACTGTAGGCTAATTTTAGCTCCACATGCAGTGGAGGGATCCAATTCTTGTGAATAGTGTGAAAATGATCTTTTTACCCCTTCCTGCAGAGTCCCTCATCTGTTCTGTCCTAGGCTGTTCTTTCATCTGAGCTGCCAGGCTGAAGCAACAGCTGAGAAGAGAAGTCTCCTAGGAGGAAAAACACTACCAAATAGCTTGGCTAATTCTGCCACTTCAAAAGCTTTAAAAACTTCCTTACCTGAGGGAGCACTGGATTTTATAAGTAATCTAGTTTTAGGAAGTGTGGCTCTGTGAGAAAGGGCCTCATTATGCCATGTGCTGAGTAGGAGGCAAAGCTCCTGTCTAGCAGAGACTTTCTGTGTCTTTAATGATTATCAGGTATTCAGACCCTGATTGTAATCTTAATATAAAGCAAATCATACTAGCATTTCACACTGGAAATTTTCAGATATCCTTACCTGTCCTCTGCCTTTCTATTTAACAAAAACCCCAAAGGAGAAAAAAAAAAAAAAAAATGTGAATTCTAGTTGTGTGTGTGTGTGTGTGTGTGTGTGTGGTTTTTTTTCTCCCCCCTTCCTTCTTAGGGCTGTATCACTGTCAGCATCTTAACTCTTTATTGAACTCTAAAAAGTTCCTTGAAAAAGTTTTATCAGCATCTCAATACCCCTACTTCTCCAGGGTCCTTTGCTGAGTTATAATCCAAAGCTAGTGCTAGGACTAGCTCTCTGAGAACACTTGTTCTGCTGTCATGTCTGGAATACAGGCCCCTTTCAGAATTTTTATGAGGATGCAAAAGCAGTCAGGACCTTAGTCCTAAAACACCTGATCTCTAGATCGTGGTTTATTATTATTATTATTATTATTATTATTATTATTATTATTATTATTATTATTATTATTATTATTATTATTATTATTATTATTATTATTATTATTATTTCTTTTTAAAATTTTCTTTCTAGGACTGAATTTCATGTAGCTGTATTTGTTCAAAATTACTGTTCCACTGGTTCACCATGCCCTTTTTAAATGAGCTGTCTTCCCATCTCTTTTGCAACAGGTTTTCCTGAGGTCTACTGATCCCTGTTGATATGCCTATGCCTTGAGTGCCAATCTGGGAAGGGAAGAGGACTGTAGACTGTGAATTGTAGAAGACTGTAGATCATAGGACTGTAGGCATGCAGAACTCCCAATCCATTCTTGGCCCAAGCAACATCAGTGAGAAATGGTCTCCTCTAGGATAACAAGTCCTCTTGACTATAATGATTGCACATTTGACTTTAGAATTTTGGATATAGATATATTAACTAGATATTTAACAGAAGCTTGAATTCCCGTCGTGTGTGTACACTTATGTAGAGAACACATAGTTTGATTTACTTGGCTGTGTAAAGGCTTATGAAGCTGTGAAGCTAATTCAGGTAGTTTAGGTACTTTGACAGGTTTACAGCTGCCATTCCAGCAGGACAAAGGTATCTTGCATCCTTCCCATGTCTGCCAGCTCTTTGTTGCTGTCTGTGATACCCTGGGGCCTCTAAGCTATTATATAATGCCAATGTGTGAGGAACTGAAAAATTTCCTAGAGTTAAGGTGAACTGAACCCTACCTAGCTTTCAGCTGTGTTGACATATCCATCTGATCTTTAAGCTTCCTGTGTAGTCCCAGGAGAGAATCATCTGAGTAGCTATATTTTAGATTCAACTTGAGATGAGGAAAAATTTCGGAGATGAGACTAGTTTGTATATTGTCAGGCTTACACAACTCTCACCTACATTCAGTCAGGGGAATCACATACAAAGTACTTGCAAATAGTTGTTACTTTTTTTTTTTTTTTTTTTTTTTTTTTGCTTATCCACCTCTAGAGACTAGGAGAATGAATGAAGTACTGACACTGCTATCTCTTCTGTTCCTCACAGACAGGTAGAAAGGTTTGCAAAAAGCAAATCTAATGAATGAATCCAGGGTTCACAGACATGTTGCATGTTCTTCTATGTCCCCGCTCCTCCGTAGAGCTTACCTTACATGTATTTGGATCCTTTTATTTGAAAGAATAAAAAAAAAAAGGGAGAGAAGGAGATCTGAAGTGAATTGCAGATCCCAGAATGTTTCTTTCTATTTGGACAATGTTATCATGCAATGAAACACAAATTTGTGATATTTTATCCTACACAAAGACAGAGCTCAGCTTTAATTTCCAGAGCTCAGCTTTAATTTCTTACAAACATGTTCACTTGGATATAGTTATCATGTATCATGTAGGTGTTTAGGGAGAATGTAACTGCATTTAACTTTCATTTCTAGATGTTGCCACAGAATCTCAGATAGTTTTTTTCAAGACTCAGGAAGCTTCTTTGCTTTATACTATCTACCTGTCAAACATAGGATGAAAGTCAACAGTGTTGCAGAAACTATTTTCTGCGTCCTCACAATATATTACTAGACTATGAAACAAATCAAAATGTCCCTTATGTGCAGATCATCCTCTTCCTGATATCTGTGGGTTTTTAACTTTTAGATGTTTCCTCAAACAGGTACAGAAATGCCAAATATCAGTGGAGACGTAAGGTCCAGATCTTGCGGATTTTTGAATTAAATTCACACATAGAGCTAGACCTGAATTCAAAAAGTATCTTTATGCCTACAGTAAGGTGTTGATTGAGTCAAGGTGTCTCACTTTAAGAGAACTGCTTTTCTCTAAATGCCTTCTCAGGTGTTTTCTGACTAAGAAAAGCCTAAGCTACAAAGGTATCTCAGCATTTGATATTAGTAAGTGAAGACACTTGCATGGAAGTATTGAAGTCCTGATAGGAGTGATGGATTTCTTATCCCCTCCTTTTGCTTCTAGCCAGAGCTTAATCTTGTGGTGTTAGATTACTTAACAGACCTCAGCTGTAAACATAGGGTAATCATAGGATGCCACTGAGTTCAGGGATTGCTCTGTTAGGAAGAAATGAAACCTGGTATTAAATCATTTAATATGACTTGAAAGTAAATAAATACGTGTTTCATAGAATCACAGAATATCCTGAGTTGGAAGGGACCCATAAGGGTCATAGAATCCAACTCCTGGTACCACACATATACCCCAAAATTTAGACTATGTGACTAAACACTATCCAAACACTTAAACTCCAACAGGCTTGGTGCTATGACCACTTTCCAGGGGAGCCTGTTCCAGTGTGTGAGACAACCTTCTTGGTGAAGAACCTCTTCCTGATATCCAGCCTAAATTTCCCCTGTTGCAACTTGACACCATTCCTGAAGGTCCTATCACTGGTCACTAAAGAGAATAGATTGATGCCTGTCCCTCCATTTCCCCTCGAGAGGAAGCTGTAGACCGCGATGAGGTCTCCCCTCAGCCTCCTCTTTTCCAGGCTGGACAGGCCAAGTGACTTCAGCCACTCCTCATACATCTTCCCCTCTAGGCCCTTCACCCTCTTTGTAGCCCTCCTTTGTAACTATTCAACAGTTTTACATCCTTTTTGTACTGTGGTGCCCAGAGCTGCACACTGTACAGCTGGTGAGGTCGCACCAGCTGTTTGTTGATGGGTAGAAGTGAATAAGAGAAGGTTAGGGTTCTTGGGATTAAGGTGATCAGATTTTTTGTTTGGAATAAAAGACATGACTTTTGTGTAGGTTTACTTGAAGGAAAACACATCCCAGCATGTTCATGCAACACAAAGGAGTAAGAAATGAAACCAATGCCACTTTGTCAAATCATAGAGCAGAGTCAGGTTTTGTAAGGCACTGAGGAGCACTGGCTGTTATTGAGGTCTCTATGTATTTTTATTGTAGCAGTGAAACTGTGCACATTGAAAGGGTTATGGGTTGAGAAGAATAGCTAGATAGATCTCTATATCTTGGATACAAATTAAGGATGAAATAGCATCCTAGTGACTCTTGTTAGAAGACTAGAACTGTCCTGAGACTACAAAAATACATGTTTTTCCCTATTTTAATTCTGAGCTTTTTATTTTTTCCTCCCAGATTTTCTGGAATATTTGGTGCTAAGATAGAAGATAAACTTTTAAACAAAAACTTTCAAGTTCAATAAAATATTAACTTTTAATATCAAAAAGCGTTGTGCAATCAAAATAAGCTGTAGGCTGCGCTGGTAATGTATCTACAATATTTTACTTGCATGTGTAATGTACATCTGTGTTGTATTGGTCAATAATGGGGTAGAAAGAGCTAAGTAAATTGATTGCCTATATAAATTCAGACCCAAGACAGTAATTGTATAATTAATGTGTATTGCACAGCTTTAGCTGAAAATGTACAAAGCTCATCTACTTAGCAATATACATTTAAATAATGTTTCAGAATTCCAGGGAGACACTACAGTGTATGAATAAAATAGCATTAATCTATGCCTAGTTGAGTTGAAAGCACAGCCAGAATATATGAATTTATTTAAAGCAATCCACGAATGTGCCCCAGTGCATTCTTACAAAGTTAGCCATGTAGAGAGCCTTTGTTAGTTTCCTTTTTATCTTTATTTTCAAATAAAAGGAACAATTAAAGAAAGCATTTAGCTAAATAAAGAAGAAAATGCAAGGTTAAAAAAAAAAAAAAAAAGATTGTGAGTCAGCCAGTCTTTCTGTATCATTCAACAGGCAGCAGACAGAAATTGGCAGCAGGCCATCTTTCTCCATAGGTGAAAGCAACAGTCTGAGCTCCACTGAACAATGACTTTTCCTAATGCATCAAAATTACAGTGACAACTGTGCTAAATAACTTTCTCTTGGAAGCGTGTGGAAGTTTCAAATGTGTTATTAGCTCTCACAATTGTTCATTTGGTGAGGTAGTCTGCTGGCTGAATATTGAGCTGCAGTACAGTGAACATGAATGCAGTTGGTCATGGGCTTGAAAGAGAATTTTAAATACATAGCTTGACTTTCTGAAGGTTTAGTAGTTCTTAATGTCTGCTCCCTGTATTGACAAGTAGAAAAAAAATAATAATTCTACTGATACAAACGAACCCAGAAAGTGTTCAAACCCAACTGGAGTTCAATCTGGCTATTGCTGTTAAAGACAACAAAAATGTTTTTATAAATACATAAACAAGAAAAGGGGGCTGAAGGAGAATCTCCATCCTTTACTGGATGTCAGGGGGGACATAGTGACAAGAGATAAGGAAAAGGCTGAGGTACTTAATGCCTGGTTTGCCTCAGTCTTTAGCAACAAGGCCAGTTGTTCTCCAGGTATTCATCCCTCTAAGCTGGTCTATAGGGACAAGGAGCAAAATGGAGACCTTATAATCCACGAGGAAATGGTTATCAACCTCCTACTCCGCTTATCTTGCCCCATAGACTTGTGTACATCTGGGATTCACCTGAGGGTACTGAGGGAGCTGGCAGAATGCTTGCCAAGCCACTTTCCATCATTTATCAGCAGCCCTGGCTATCGGGAGGTCCCAGATGACTGGCAGCTAGCAAACGTGACACCCATCTACAGGAAAGGCTGGAAGGAAGACCTGGGTAACTACGGTATGACCTTGGTGCCAAAGAAGTTCAGAGAGCAGGTTATCTTGAGTGCCATCATTCAGCACTTACAGGACAACCCAGTGATCAGGCCCAGTCAGCGTGGAGTTATCAAAGGCAGGTCTTACTTGATGAACATGATCTTCTTCTACAACAAGGTGACATGCTCAGTGGACAAGGGAAAAGCTGTGGTTGTGACATACCTTGACTTCAGTAAGGCTTTTGGCACCATTCCCCACAGCATTCTCCTGAAGAAACTAACTGCTCGAGGCTTGGACAGGTGTGTGCTTTGTTTGGTTAAAAACTGGCTGGGTGACTGGGCCCCAAGAGTCGTGGTGAATGGAGTTAAATCCAGCTGGAGGCCAGTCACTAGTGGTGTCCCTCCAGGGCTCGGTACTGGGGCCAGTTCTCTTCAATATCTTTATCAATGATCTGGATGAGGGGATCAAGAGCACCCTCACTGAATTTGCAGATAACACCAAGTTAGGTGTGAGTGTTGATCTGCTCAAGTGTAGGAGGGCTCTGCAGAGGGATCTGGATAGGATAGACTGATGGGCTGAGGCCAACTGTATGAGGTTCAACAAGGCTAAGTGCCGGGTCCTGCACTTGGGGCACAACAACCTCACGCAATGCTACTAGCTGTGGGAAGATTAGCTGGAAACCTGCCTGAGGGTATTGGTTGATAGCCATCTGAATATGAGCCAGCAGTGTGCTCAAGTGGCCAAGAAGACCAACAGAATCCTGGATGGTATCAGAAACAGTGTGGCCAGCAGGACTGGGGAAGTGATTGTCCCCATGTACTCAGCTCTGGTGAGGCCACACCTTGAATACTGCGTTCAGTTTTGGGCCCCTCACTACAAGAAGGACATCGAGGCCCTGAAATGTGTCCAAAGAAATGCAGCAAAGATAGTGAAGGGTCTAGAAAACGAGTCTTATGAGGAGCAGGTGAGGGAGCTGGGGTTGTTTAGCCTGGAGAAAAGGAAGCTCAGGGAGACCTATTGTACTTTACAATTACCTTAAAGGAAGTTGTAACGTGGTGGAGATCAGGCTGTTATCCCAAGCACCAAGTGATAAGACTAGGGGAAATGGCCTCAAGTTGCACAAAGGGGGGTTTAGGTGGGATATTAGGAGATTTTAATTTATTTATTTATTTTACTGAAAGGGTTGCATTGCATTGGAATAGGCTGTCCAGGGAAGTGGTTGAGTCACCATTCCTGGAGGTCTTCAAGAAATGTGTAGATGTAGAACTTAGTAGCATGTTTTAATTGTGGACTTTAGTACTAGGTTAAAGGTTGGACTAGATGTTCTTAGAGATCTTTTCCAACCTGAATGATTCTATGATTCTAATGGAAGCTTAGACATCTAACTCACATTTAGATGTCTACATTTAAGTCACATTGAAAGAAATCCAACACTTGATGCATTTTTAGGCACATTCAATTTAGGTACATTCAGTTGCCTAAATGTAGGTGTGTAGTGCCATTTGATATGTTATTACATATTCTGTGTGTCATCTAGCTGCCTGCATTGATGACACAGGGTCTCCTACAAGTCCTGGGTCAAACTGCCAGATCCATCTGGACATTGTGTATATGCTAAGGCATGCTAGATGACACCAGTTCCTATGTTCAGGTGACTAAATCAAGACCTTGGGGTCTACAAACAGAGCTGCTGGCTAGCAATCTGTGTGTGTGTGGTATGAGTAGCGAAAGCTACAGGCTAATTTTTCCAACTGCATGGAAAGTAGCAGAAAACATTCTGAGGAAGTATCGTCTTTGGCTTGGGATTTACCTTGTCATTTATCATCAGTAAAGACTGTCCCACTCTCATCAGCTGACACTTGCACTGCAGCTCCAACCAGCATCCGTCACTAGAACTGACAGAGAAGAAGGGCAATCCTCTCTATAACTATCACAAACAAGATGATTAAAGAATATGAATGAAAGAGCATGCACACATATGGCTAGAGGCTTCTGGTGAAGTTCAGGTCATCTAATTTCTTATTTGCTAGTAAAGTAAAACCAACTGCATAATCCTGGCATGCTTTGAAAATGTCCCAAGCTACGTTATGTTTGAAGGGAGAGAGTGAGCGTGAGATAATTTGAGAGGTATTGGGCAAATTGTGTGAAGTACAGAGAGATTAATCTCAGGTAACATTAGCCACCTTATGATTAGTGTAATTTTAGCTAATCACTCATGCTCCTTCTCTGGAGAACAGAGATACTTCAAGAGCATGGTGCATAAATGTTGAAGACAGATTAAATGGATTTTCCAGATCCTCAGCTGATGAAATTTAGGAAGCTATCTGAGACCAGTTGCCTGACTTTTATATAGCTAATGTCAGATGAGGTGAGTCCCATGTGTGATATTGACCTTCTGTAACATAAGTGAATGGACCCTTTCTGTGTCAGTTGATTTGGCTGGAAGGGAATCAGATTAGGTAATGAATGAAAGAAAAATATTGACATGAAGATTTATGGTGCTTGGTTAGTTAGATTATAAACTTTTTTCCCCCCCTCTTATTCACAATATTAAAGCTTTTTGAGGGCTTTTGTTCTACTGATATTAATTAAAAAGTTAACCTAAGATATTAACCTATTGTATTCAGATTTGATTGCCATTATTCTCATCCAGGAGCAGGGAAAAGAGTAGTAGGGCAACTTGGTTTTAAGAAGACAGAATGCAGGACTGAATGAACAAGTATTTTCCTTGTTGCAGATTTCAGAACCGCAAGATTTGAGAGACAGTCTCCCTCCTATTCTAGTCCTTAAAATTGATTTGGTAACAGTTATACATGCCTGAAATGTACTAAAAAAGGCTGTAGTGACTGGAAATGTCTGTGTACTTTCACCATTTTAGGGCACCAGTACAAGAGAATATTTTATTGAGCTGGAACTGAAGATACAAGCTTACATGATCGTATGTCAAATATGCTGAATCCCATGCTGAGATGTGGACAGCTTTCTCTGTTATATGATGGAATATAGATGGCTAGGAGCAGAGAGAGTTTTAGCCTCTTTCATTGATATTTTGCAATCTGAGCTCAGTAACAAGCAAGTCATGTTTTGCATATCTTCCTTCTCAGCTTGTGGATTTTTATTTTTTTTTAAACTTTGCCTTAAACTTTGTTTTTCCTTCCTGTTTCTCAACAATTGCCAATAACATATTGTTTTATTTAAACTGAATAAAGTTTGCTTTTAAAGATGTTGATATTATCAGCTTCAAAAATTAAGAATAATAATTCACAAGTCAGGCTTCAAAACCTGCAAGAATTCATTAAAATAAAATTCACAGAACCACAGAATGGTTATGGTTGGAAGAGACCTCTGGAGATTACCTGGTTCAACCCTTCAGCTCAAGCAGGAGCACCTAGAGCAGGTTGTCCAGGACCACGTCCAGGTGGATTTTGAAGATTTCCAAGGAGGGAGACTCCACAACATCTCTGGGCAACCTATTCATGTGCTCTGTCATCCACACAGTGAAGTCATGCTTCTTGATAAAAGATAAAGAAGAAAAGTCTTCAATTCATATTGTTATTCTATTGTCTTCTTCCATTGAATTTTGATTATTATTTATTCCTAGAGAAAGAAATCATTCCATCTTCTAAATTTCTGGACAAGTGTGAATTTTTAGCTTCAAATTTGAATTTGCTTATTACCTCACATTCATTTCTCCTAGTCATGTTGTGTCTGTCACTATATCCTCTGCCCCACATCCTCATTGGTAATGACATGCTCTTATATCCGCTTTAGTTGTACCCCTTCTTAGTTGCCTGTCCCTCAGACAGTGAATTAATTATGCTCTCAGGATTATACTTCCATTTCAAGCCCACATTTGACCCTGGCCATTCTGACCACCCAGTTTGGGATCTGTCTAACCAAGTGTAGACTTGTACTGTGTACATGTTAGTAGTGCAGGTAGTCAGCTCTGTGGCCTTTAAAGACAATGGAGAGAAATACAGACTGCATCTCTTCTTACAGTTGGTAGTAAAAACAGGTTAGAACAATCTTGTCCTGTAATTGAAGTTTTCTTGTCATTGAGAGGGCCTAGGGTGACAGGCTTGAAATAATAGGTCTGTACTGTAGACCTGTAAAGACTGGTTCTATAGATACGACTTCTGCAACATTCAGGGTTTCTTAGTTTTTCTCTTTTAGCATTGGATATAGAGGGAATGCACCAGGAATGATCAGATTTTTTTAATTTTTTTTTTTTTTTTTAAGTGAAAGAGGCGTGGTGAAAGAATTAATAAAGATTTTGTGATGCTTCTTCTAAGGAAAAATGCAGTAAGTGGTTAAACTGGGTTCTGAATTAATATGGGAATAAACAGCTGGCTCCTTTGAAACCTCAGGCAGGTAGCAAATGCACACGGGAGTCTGGAGATTGGATTTCCTGAGAACAGTGAGCTTCATTTCTTGTCTGGAAGTGCTAAATAGCTAAGAATTGATATAATCAACCTAAAGGAAATAAGATGCCCTTGTCTTTAAGCATGATTGATCAAGAGAACATAAGTGATCATGTTATATTGGATGATTGCAATGGGTTTACATCTTAATAAATGCTGGACAATTTACTTCTTGACTAAGCCTGGGATCAAATACAGACTGTAAGTCCTGCCATATGTTTTAATGACTTACTCAGCTGAGAATTTAGTGGATTAAAAACTCAGTGGTTTTTAGAGCTTCCTGCTGTGTGTACCTTCAAAAACTTAGTGGAGTTGCAGCTTCCATTTCCAGAAAGGTAAGAAAACTGGGACACAGTTCCAGGAAATCTCATGTAGCAGAGTTTCTTCCTTCTGCACATGCTGAGAAGTGGTCCACAGACCCTGGAGTCTGCAGAAGAGAAGGGGACTACCACTGTACTGGCTTTCGTGGTTTTCTGATTGATCTGCCTCAAACACATTGTTATGAAATTTCAGCTTTGAGATGTATTCACACCAGATTTTTAAGTATCATACTGTTTTTTCTGTCTTAGTAAGGGTCTGTATATGACTCTTGGTTTATTCTTCTGGCCTAGTTGGAACCTGAGACAGAACAACAAAGAATGCAATGAAGTGGGGTAATCTCAAACAAACAAATAAATAAATAAATAAAATTGTTCTTAAGGCTGCAGGAGAAAGCTATACTGTTTTTAAAAATTTATTTTTCTTCAAACGTTTTCTTTTCTCTCTGATCATCCACCTTAATAGATCTGCAAACATACATACACTGGTGGGCGAGCCCTGGTACTCTTGTAGTATGCTTAACATAACAGATCATGTTGAAGTCTAGTGATTAGAGACATAATTTTTGGGAAACTCAAGGACAGGAGCCCTGGACTCCTATGTTCCTTTGTTCACAGCATGATTAATTAGACAAATAGAAGTATTCCTATTTGAGAGGCATCCCAAAAGTATTTAAAAGAATTAAAATGAGTTATTGGACAGGCAAGGATGGGAATGTGCAACTGTTGTGTCTCAGCCACTCAGAAAATGCCAGAGCAGTCAAATCTCCATGGAAAGCATGTATCAGCTCCTCTTTGAGTCTCATGCATGTATGTCATGCATGCAATTATTTAGGTTTCAGTGTAAAATAACTGGAAAATTTACAAACATGGCTCCCAACTTGAACCTGGCAGGTACTCTCAGTAGCTGGGAGGGAGAATGTAAAATAGTATCTCCCCAAATCCCTAAATCGTGTGAAATTCAAGTGCTGAGGAGAAAATCAGGAGCCTGATGATTAAATGTAGAGAGCTGTCATTGCTGCATTATATTAAAATAACTTGCCTCTAGCAAACTGCACACTATTTCTTCCTTTAAATCTGTCAGTTTTCAGGAGCCTGTTACTTCAGCTGGCTGCATCAGTAGCTTTGGAGATTTGTAAGTTTTACAGTGAAGAGGGCACTTACAGAGAGACTTTTCTTGAACAGTGGGGGACCCATTAACCACTGAATAGCCACTGCGATGTACAAGTTATATTTCCCTGTGCCTTAATGGGACTCAGTACAGTCAGAAACTTAAAGCAGAAATGGTTCTTGGCTGCACTTTTAAGCCACAGCAAGGCTCCGAGCAAAAGGGAACTTATTTGTTTATGGATTGCTGTCATTAATAAACAGATAGGAGACTTATTACTGCCTCAAGCCACAGCACTTTTAATGATGTCCAAAGCAGATAGCTATTAAAACTGTGAACAGCAGCACAATGGAGCTGGCCTGAATAAGCAGAGGGAAGAGAAATAGCATGTCAGTGACAAAGTCCCTGACACTTGGAGAATGAACAGAGGTTTCTCATTATAAAAACTGCTCTTTCTTTGTACCCTTTTTCTCTCTGAAACAGACTCTGGTGTCCTCCAATAGATCTCCATTAAGTTTGTGCTTTTTCTTGAACCTAGAGGCATATTCTCTTCTACTTGACCTCTGGGATTTTTCTTTACTCCACAAAGGGCAGTTTTAACACATCTTTGTGAGAAGTGATTTTCCTGTCCCATGAAATTTTGTGCCTTAAAAACTGAACAGAAATGTCTTTTCTTTCCACAGTGATTTTTTTTTTCTTTTCTGGAGTGTTTTTCACATCCCAGCTATGTGACTGGACAATGAGACTATTAGACAAATTGGAGAAAAAATCTGCACATTTTTTTTTTAATAGGTGTGTGACATATGACTTTTTCTTTCCTGTTTTCCTGAGGACAGGGCTCCCCAAAATTGTAGAAATATGTATAAATATAGGTATATATATATATATATATATATAAGTAGACCAGAAAAATGGATTAAGTTGCCAGGTTAATGTCAAGGGGATTCAAATTCAAGACTCTTATCCATTGAATATTCAATCTCTGTTATGTGTTATGGAGGGAAGAGACAGGCATCTGCCATACGGACTGTCTCCTTTTCCTTTTTGCATTTCATCCTCAGAAACAGCCTGCTCCCAGACATTAGTGTCCTACCTCTATTTCCTGCTCACGATCCCATTGAATTGGTGGGTGTATGAGGAGCACGTCCCTCCTTCCAAGCATGCAGATTTCCTCACAGCCTGGAGCTGGCTGAATGGCTGTGAAAACAGTGCAGGTAAAATTGAGTCAATGTAGAAATTATTTGCATGCATTTTGAGGGCATTTACATGCTTGATGTGTATTTGTACTTGTGTGAATGTTTGTCGCATGAATAAGCATGTCATATTCGTTTAAATAGCTCTTCTTTTGGAGGCAGCTGTGAAATTAAGTGCCCTTAGAGTTCACCAGTCTGGTTAGGGAAAGGCTAAAGGAGGTAAACACAGGAAAAAGGAACATGAAATGGGAAATAAGGGTAAAAGAAGAGGAAGAACAGCTCACTGTAATGTGTAGGGTGGTGTGGTAATGAATAAACCTTGTACAAGTTTCATAATAGGGAAGGGGGCCAAGGCATGTGATGAGAAAAAAAACTGAATGTATCGTCTCATAAGAGAAATAAGGTGAAGACCTTTATGAAGAAGAAGCTGCATCTCCTTTTTTACAGCCTCCTCAGGTGAGAGAATGTAAAGATGAGATGTGGAGCAGCAGGAAGGTCTGAACCATAGGTCAGCTGCCTTTTTTTTTTTTTTTTTTTCCTTAGAAAACCTTGTGTGAGTATTCTCCCATCAGGGAGAATTCCCCTTTGGGAAAAGGTGCCCAACAAGCCTGAAAGGGGTAAAGCAGGAACTGTAATTACTAAGGGTATGGTGAAAAATGATAAATTTTCCTCTGGCTAGTTTTATTGCGTTCAGCAAGAGTCCCTACTCCTTGCAAAATGCTGTTTCTTCCATTGCCAGGCAGAGATCATTGCTAGTCTTTTATTCTTTCACACTGTCACTGGGGACTTTTCTTTAGGACTTTTCAGAGGCCTATGAAAGATTGTGACGTACCTCATAGAAAAAAGTGATGCAAGAGTTAGAAGAAGAGATGTGAAGTACCAAATCATGCTTCATGTGAGCTCTGAACATGGCTTATGGGACCTACTTAAAAATTCTGAATGCCTTTTTGAATCAGTGTTTCTTAACAGCTTTATTAATAGCTTTGCTATTCAAATAAAATTGACCTCTTAAAACAGAGAGGTAACTTTTATTTTTTTTCTTTTTAATGAGTAAACTATATGTGTGGGAGCTTGGGATGTTTGCTGCATATCAACCCTCAAAACTGGTAGGTAGAAATTGGGGTATGAAAACAGTATCCTCTAGCATTGTGTTTCTTTTGGAAAGTGTAAGTAGTCCCAGCCACATGCAGTGTCTGAATAGGAGGTTGTGCCAAAATCCTGGATGAACAGCTATCAGTTGAGGCATTACAGATGGGTGCTAAAAAGAAAGGATTTGATAAACTCCACCACTGTTGATGAATGAAAGGATGGAGAGAAAGAAGGGGAAAAAACAAAACATCCCCCAAAACGCTGAAGGGTGGATATGGTACTGTTGTCTTAAAATGTGAAGCATATGCAGTACTTCTCCTCCACCTTGAAAAATAATAGCAGCTGGGAAATTTTTGTATTACATTTGATCTTATTAACTATTTGAGTGTTTCACTTATCTGTGCAAACAAAACATTTATATAATTTCACAGCGAACACCTCAGCCCATGTTACATATCTCGTTTGGTGATGGTAGTGGTGGTTTGTAACTAATTAATGTATCTGTATTGTATTTTCTATAAAATCATATCTGTCTGTGTAGATGATTTCAGTGAGTTTTAACAGGGTCTCTATAAGATGTTATTACTTCTCTAATTCACAGACAGCTATGCAGCTATATAATGATTTGCATAATTATAGATGGATGAAAATGTTAGCCTGCATATTTAAAACTGTTATATACATTTCTACCTCATTAAAGAAAATCGCTGGAGCTAGGTAGTGTACCCAGGTTGGAGATCAGGTGGCAAAGCATATAGATAACACAATCTAATTTTATAGTGCTAAAGAGTTCCAGCTGAACAAAACCAATAGAACTGACCTTGCTTGCTAAAAAAGTTGCAAAAGAAAACTCATTTAAAAAGTGCTTCTGTGAAAACACTCACGTTCCTCTCTGTCATTGTAACTCTAACCTTGGGGATCAGTCACTTTGTATGTGCTAAAGAGGTGCTTTCATGAATAAGTGATGATAGGCTTTAATATAATTAGGGATCTTAATAGGCAGAGCAGGAAGAAGGTTACAGTTCTTGTGGTGTGAAAGCATAGGGCTAGATTCACAGAGGGGATTAAATATACAATTTAGATCTTTTCTTCCTCTGCCTAAATTTGGTATTGTGTAAATTTTTGCTGGTGACCACCCACGGAGTTGCTCAAACTTTGACACATTTGGATGTCTCGGCAAATACTGTGTATTTCCTAGGAACCTATAGGACCTATGTCAGGTCATATAGAACACCCTTAGCGATGCCCTGAATTGGACAGGATTGTCCAAATTCTGCATTTTTTCCACTTCTCTCCACTTTTTTTTTTTTTTCTTCTTTTTTTTTTTTTTTTTTTTTCTCACTGGATGAGTAAGATGAAAAAGATACTTAGAAGTAGAGCTCTAGGACAACTTCAAATGGCTTGGTGTACCTGAAGGCTGGAAATCAGTGTTGGACAGAGATACACGCTCAACTCTCAGAATCAATATAGCTTTCTGAGAGCGATAGTCTATCTGGGCTTTCAGTTGGATGTGACTTATCATAGGATTCTCTACTTCTAAGCATAGACTTATCATAGATTCTCTACTTCTAAGACTTTTTTTTTTTTTTTTTTTCCTACAAAGGGAAGCAAAAAAGATAAATTTCATACTTTTCTCTTGGTGAAGAAGATGGCTAGAATTAAAAATTTTGAAGTAGGTTCAGCTGTATATCTTCAGGAACTGTAAGATTCAGCAAAATTAAAATTCAACAGACTTTTAGCTGTTATTTTGTGATCACCAGTTCTCATAAATGTTTCTATTAGGCTGCCATGACCTTCATACAGTTCTGCTTACATCAGATGAATTTATATCAGAGATATCAGAGATATAAAATGTGCGTGACAACAAATGTTTTTGAAATTTGCAGGTTTTGTTGTGGGCGTGGTACTGGTATTCAAATAAGCAGTGCTATGCAAATGGATATATTATATAAGCTCAGTGAATCATGGAAAGTGATGAATTGTACAACACCTAACTTATTACATCAGAAAAAATAAAAAAAGTATAGTTAGAAATCTTTGACATGCAAAATTTATTTCAAAGCACCCAATTGCAATTTGTAACAATGTAGCACATTTTGTACATGTATTATTTAAGTATTCCTTTCTATGCTAACATAATTTTCAGTTAAGAAGACTGGAAAAGGAGGATTTTCCAATAACTATTGTTATGGTGAAAGTAGCAAACAGTAGTGCAACATATTGATGCAGAGAAAAAACAACAGATTGGGTAGCACCGAGCTAGTCATAGTACCCTTTGTTTTCCAGTAGCACTTTCCTTGGTGATTTTAGCAGAGGCATGCAAAAAAATTCTGTCACTGCAAGACAGCGGGAATTCTGTACCATTAGATTTTCTCTGCAATACTTATCATTAGATAAAAGCACTGAGTAGTGGCAAACTGATTGATCAAGGTCACTGTAGAAGTACTTTTTGAAATGCAGGCAGCAATGTCCTAAAATGGCAAGCAAGTTCTAGTTCTGTCATTTAGATGCATGAGCAAAGCTTCAATAAACAGAAGGAACACTGAACATTTATAAAACTCCTGCCCTGGGTCTGCTGGTGGTAGTCTCATTTGTCAATACAGGGCCCTGAAAACTCAATGCTAAGATGCTTCTAAATGAATTTTGATTCTGCAAGGAGCTACTCACCACAGGAACGATTTGTCTTTAGTCTGAGTTGCTTGCCTTTGTAATGCTTCACCTTTTTATTTTGTATGCTTGCCCTGAGCAAAATTGTGTGGAGTCCATTGCTGCATCTCCCTGTCTCACACAAAACTATTTTGAAGACAAGAGACATGATGACAGACATTTTTGGAAGAAGACTTTATGCGTCTTTAGCTCTGTGGCAACTTTCTTACTTTCTTTTCATTTCAGAGTATTCAACAGATATGGATGATTTTCATCTTTCCATAATGTCCAGAATGACAATTTTATATCTCCTGATTCATCAAATGTTCCCTAGCTGAATATTCCTATTTAATACTATGTTTGGAAGCTCTGTTCAGGGACTTGGATTCACATGTACTGCATACAATACATACTCAACACTCCCAGAAACATTTTTCTATCTAGAAATGAGAAAAAAATGGATAAATTCAAGAGAGAAGTATGAAGGACCAATGAGATTAGCTTGAGGAAGTCTTGAAGATGAACTAAAGTTTATGGGAATTGTATCCCAGTCATGGGGGGAGAGCAAAGATGAGTGTGTGACAGTTTCTACTAGAAAATGCAGAAAAACTGCAGTAGAAGCTCTGAGGTTGAGCATCAAACAGGATGGTGGTGGTTGCTAGTAAAAAAGAAAGTACTGAGGGATGAAAAACACTGTTTTACTCAGGCTATGCCTTTTTTCAGACGAGACACAGACTCTTCATTTTTTTCTTCTCCTTCTAGTCCTTAGACTTGCACTCTTGCGCAGTGGTGCAGCTTCCACAGTTAAGGAAGCTAATCCCTTGTGCTCAACTCTCACTGCCAGTAAGTTCACAGTGCCTAGATCTCGAAGGATGCAGGGGTTTAAGATCCCCCAGTCTGAGGCTGATTCCCCTCCTATATGGTGCATTGACATGCTTCTGTCAACACATTTGTTTTAAAAATGCATCAGACCTAGAGGGTCTCTGAAGAGGGGCAGGAATTGCCTTGGCTATTGGAATGTCTCTCTCAGGAGGGTGTGTGTTATTGCTCTGTTTACAGAAGGAAGCAAGCATTTTGGAAGTCCTGGATCAACTTCTCAGAGCTCTCTTCTAGGCCAGGGATCCAGCAACTGATACTGGACACAACCACAACTCACTCAATGTATCTAAATTGAATGGGTTCTGGGCTATGACTTTGAATGGAAGGTTGTGTGAGAACATGAATTGTACAGGATTATTAATGTCTTTTATCTTCAAATTTTTGGCATTACGTTTGTATTATACAAACACATTCCTCCTTCTCAATCTATGAGCTGCCAGTGACAGTGCAGTTTGCCTCTTTTATTTCTTGCCCTGTAAGTTCCACTAGTCCACTGTGAACAGTTTTGCAAATGTGCTGTGCCTTTTGGAGACCACATTTTAAATGATTCTCTTTCTCCTTTGTTACCAGTGTCAGCAAATGCATGACAAATTTCAAGCATGTGTCTGTCAGTCAGCGTGAAAGTATTTCCTGGAATAGGACTGGTAAGAAGGTTGAAGAGTCCTCAGCCCATATCCTGCAGCTGTGTTAGTCTGCATGCTCTTTGGTGTGAGATCAGTACAGAATTGTTTTCTACCAAGGTTATCTTTGGAAGGTTTCTTTTACTGCATTGAGGCAGAGCAAACTAATTCCTTTGCAGCTTGGATTCTGCAAAAGCTGATGAGCTTTTCATGGGGGTGGAGGCAGCAGGCCACATAAACTCTTGTCTCTCATCTACCACCCCTGCATTATTTAGGTGTCACGGTTGTTTAAATGACATTTCTGTCAAGCCCTGTGAGATTGTAATATCTTTCTTTTTGATGATGGAATTAAAGATGCACTTTTGCTTTATGTTCCATGAAAGTAATCTTTAATGGTAAGGCGAAAAAAAAATAATATTCATGTTTCTTTGTCTTTCTCAACGAGGTCCTAGGGACTGTCAGCATGTTGGATGATTCCTGCTGAGGGAGCTATTATGTTTTATACTTCCTGTATCCAGATAAGCTGATTCCAAAATCAATTTGAGATTGATATTTAAGACTCCAGTTTTTCTTTCTAGCGTCTAACTGGAGTGGTTATCTCAATAGAGTCATCCCCAGGAACCTCATCACATCAGTCCCCCAAGTACAACACTGAAAGAGTTGTGAAACTACTCTAGTCCCATGCTGAAAACTTCATGAGTGCAAGATTGGAATTGTTACTTCCTGGCAACAATGAAGACAATGCCTAACTGTATCCAGAAAGGGAGAGCTTACCTGATGAGTTGTGATTGTCTAGATACCTCTGAGGTATTTCCTCTAGCCTCTCTTTGCTTTTAATGTGGATAGTGAGAACTTTTGTGGCTCTATTCACTTCACCTTAAAGGACACAAATTGTATTCTAAAAGAAAAATGCCTCAAAAACACATTTCATTAACTATAAGAAGAACCCTGAAGTGGCAGGATCAGCTGTGGACATCTGGCTTTTTGCAAGTCTAAGTCTAAGGAAGATGAACCCAGTGAAAAAGGCCCTCTGTAGTCTCAATTTTTAAATGGAGTTCACATGATTCTTTTCTGAGCAATGAGAGCAAAGAGCTTCTCTTTCTTATAGGAGTACTAAAGAAAATCATGTGAACTCTTCACATAACTCTAAGTCAATGTATGTACAGAAAGCTGTCTTCAAGTTTAATTCCATGAGGAAGCATTTCCAAAGTGCATTTAAAAGGCCTGTATCATCAGACGTGAATCTGAATTTGTTTGCCCTTAAGCTAGTTGGCCTAAACGTTAAAAGGAATTTTAAAGGTGAATATCTGAAAATCCCAGCGATTATCTAGCTGATTCTTCAAGTTTTTAGGTATCTAGTCCTTCTCACTGATGCTTTTTTTCTCATTTTTAACAATGAATGTGAAAGTGTGGGCATTCTGTGTAAAAAAAAAAAAAAAAAAAAGAGTCTCTTCATATTCATTGATCTTGACGGGATGAATTTGTGATTTGGAAACAATACTCATCAAAGAGTGGAAGAATACAAAATTAGGCAAAATGGTAGATACATCTTCTATCATATTTTTTGTTATTATGGGATATTACAAAGCACAGATCATTTGACTTCACAAAATATATTTGTATTGTAAAAAAAAACCACGTAGGTTTCTCTTCTTTTAAAGCAAGCTTTAAAAATAAATAAATTATTTTATTTTTAGCTTTTCAAAATCCCTGAAAGTTTAGATACTCCAGTAGGGAACTGATAAAAGTAGAAACAAACTAATGGTACAAAATAAGCAAGAGTAAAGAGCACATTTGACCCAAAAGCAACTTGCAAAGTGTCTGTGTTTTTGTTTGTTGCTGCTGTTAAAATAAACAACTGAACATCCAGGTTTATATGTCACCTCAAAGGACAGCAGCAAAGATTTGTATGGAGGCACAGGACACTAAACCTCTTGAATCCATTCCAAAATGGCTAAGTAGCTTGTTGTGCAGCCAGCAGCAATAGATATTTTGATAAATATTTGAAAGACTTTTTTTTTTTTTTTTTAGCGTAGTCTTGGAAATAGCCACTAGATGGCAATGGTTTTGCATAGCTGGAAAATAAGCAAGCTTTTGTCACAGTAAAATCGAAACAGATGGTTCCACTAAATTCTGCTTTATATCAGTAGGTGGCAGATTTGGGCCATATATGGAAAAGAAAACAGTGGTTTAATGTTCTCTTGTTTCTTGCAAAACTATTTTCCATTATTTTTCTCAAACCTTCTATATGTACAAAATAATAAAAAATAAAAATTATGAGCAGAATAAAAGAAGACTGTTACTTAAAATCTTTGTTTCATCTTTTCAAATTACAAGCAGAAATATACTAGAAAGTAAGAACCTATTAAAGCCATTAATAAAAAGGAAGTCAAAACAGAAATGAGTAAGAGCACAGTTCTAAAAGCAATTTCCAGTCAGAGTTTCAGTGGTAATCAAACAAAAATTCTAAGATATACAAATTCATGAAAGGCAAAATAGAGAAATGTCTCAGTTTAGAAATATATGACATGGATACTTTTCACTTCTTTGATACTTTCAGTCTGTCTCTGTCTCAAACCCATCATTTTTTAGGTTGCTGATTGCCATTTTTAATACATTTACAGAGATGAGTAAGAAAGCATGCAAAAATGTCATCACCTCAATCCTGGTTTCATTTCTGGATGCTTGTGTTGTCTCTAGTGCAAGAAATCAAGGAAGTAGATGTGGCTAACCCTGAAATAAGTGAAAGCCGTTTTTTTTTTTTCATGGAGCAACAGTTGTCATCCTAGCTATCTTGAGAATCCTAAATATCAGATCCAAAGCTGAGTTGCTCGGAAGGAATATGTCTACATGGTACAGGTACAGTTCCAGCTAGAGAGACTCAAGCTAGCTCCAAAACAGCAGCAGTGTGGTCACAGTTCATGTGATGCTTTGTCTGGTAAATTAGCTTTCAAAGGGTTTGGTGGTGATGTTGCTCCCAGGACCTGGGCTTTTATCTCTGCAAGAAGTGCTCTGTGAACCAGACAACAGAGACAATCTGAGGCCAGGAATCAATCTTCTCTCCCTATCACTCTGATGCCCTACTACAGCATCAGATGCCTCCATCCACTTGGAACTGAGAACTTCATATTTTACACTTAGTGTATTTTTACCTTTTTCTCCTAAAGTAGCATACAGTGTCTGACTCTTTCTTTAATCTGATATGTTGTTGAAACTGTGCCACCCTCTTATGTAACAGGCCAGTGCAGTCACCCAAGAAGCAACAGCCTACTCTCAGCTCTCACTTTTCCCTGGGGAGATTGCAATCCATGTCTCACAGCTCCTAGGATGTACTGTAAACACCAGACTGTGGGGTGCCTGAGTGTGGGAGCTCTCCCTTTATTTGTTCTGCTGATGGTTCACAGAAGAGACATTTTTGTGGTCAGAGCAGAAACAAGAGTGCATCCCTTAAGGGATGTGGGTTCTGGTGCTCTTACTTCCATGTGGGTGCATGCAAGGATACCCAGTCAGGCTGCTTCTTGATCTCACTTTCTTTCTGCTCCCAGCACCTACAAAGTTAACTATTTCCTATGCAGTGCAAAATCTTCAGTAATAGGTCTAGAAATATAAACATCTGAGTATAAAAGACATTTTTTTTTTTTTCCCAGAGCCTCTTTTGGGCAATAGTTATAGTCTTGAACCCCCCTCAGACAATGGCAGGGATTGAATGCAGGTCCCCTCTGTGATGTAGGCCTGCTGTTGTCACTGCACAAAGACAGGGACAGAAACCTCCCCTTCTGGCTGCCTTTTCAAAGAAAGCTGTGAAAACCACAGTGTTTGATAAAGGCCCTGATTGTGTAGGTGTGTTAGGTGAAAAACATGAAGCTGAAGGGGAGTTAGAGTGGGTTTCTGAATGTTAATTGGACTTGGGCATGAAATTCAGCTCATCAGTGCTGTCAGAACTGAAGGTTTATCTGTGCACACCCAGAAGATCTTTAGGCAGTGACAGAAGTTTGATGTAAAAATGTATGCACGTATCTTTGGGAACAGGAGCATTGGAACAAAAGTTTCATTTCTACAGCCCATGTTCTCCTCCTCAAGGATACCCAACAGCCCTCTTTTGGATGTGTCCTAAGTGGCCAGCAAAAGAACTCAGAAGAAATTGATCTATATGCTTGAACAGAACAGAGCAGACATAATTCATTCCCTCCTATACCTCTGGAAGCTCAAAAAGATACAGGAGACTCCACTGAGTTGAATAGTCTGGCAGAAGGACAGCAGAGATTAGACCAGTGTATTGCACCTAGAGCCGATATACTCCCTTAGGGATGTGTGTGTAGGATGGATTGGGGAAAACTGGATGAAAAATGCACAGTGCACAACAACTCCAGGCACATTACACTGATGCCTGCTGCTTGGGTAGGATAAACGCAATTAGTTATACCTGCTGTGCTAATCCTGCAAATCCCAACCCAGCCAATTCACAGAAATTGCATTCTCTAGCTCTCCCTTTGCTTGTCACATAGACACATTCTCGAGCCTAATTCTGGGGGCTTAACCAGGGCATTGCTCTGCACACCGTTGCTGGAGGGGATCATAGCAGGAGCCATGCCCTCACATGTTCTGCTTTTTAAACTTCCAGCAAACACTGTCCCTGTCTCTGAGCAGCTCTGAGCTCCTGCATTTCCTGTCAAAGCCAGTTCAGTACCCTGATTAAAGCAAGCATGAGATTAGCCAGCATCTCCCCTAGACTTAGGATAGAAGTCATTTCTTTCAGCTTTAGCTGTGTAAAAAGTACATGCTCAAGCTATTCTTCTAAGCATCTTTTCTCTAAACAAGAGAAATTGTCACTTCCAAGTGATAGTGCTTATTCCTTCTCCTGTCTTAGACCCTGTTTTAACACAAGATGAATTTCCCATTATTTTTCTTGACTATGGAGGGGGCGCACAGAGCTGGCAGTCTAACTTTGAGGGTCTCTCTGCTAGATTAGGTGAATACCATGCCATCTCTGTGAATGAATCTGAAAAAATTCCCAAGGTGATAGCTGTACTCCAGCTTTATGAGTATTTCTCTGGTGCTGTCCTCTGCTTCCTAAATTGCCACAAGAGCAAATCCTTCTGCAGTTTCGTGGATGGCTATGGAATCATAAAGTTGTTCATATTGGCATTGTCCTCTGAAGTTCTTTGGTACAATATACTGGTCAAAGCATGGACAACTGTGGGCTCAGACTAGATTGCTCCGGGCTTTATCTGTGTGGGTTTTGAAAACATGCAGTGGGTAACCTGCTCCGCTGCTTAATGCGCTTGCAATGGTGAAAATTGTTTTCCTCATACCTACTCATATCTTCTTGTTCTGATGTCATGCACGGCTGTGAACATCCTTGTTCTGTCATTTCCAGGCTGAATAAACTCCACTCCCTTGGGGTCTCCTCATGGGGCAAGTGCCCCAGCCCCAACCATCATGGTGGCTTTTGCTGAACTTGCTGTAACAGAGCAGGAACCAGTTAGTGTTCCCACACCAGCCTGCAAAATATCACTCACACCCCATTAGGAGCTGATTTAAGACCAGACTCCCAGTAACCCCACTTGTAAGGTCCACAAATCTCCCTCTTGGTCTCATGGAGGAACTGTGAAAGAGCAGAAGCTGACAAACTAATTATTAAGATATTTCATGTCAGTTTTGTAAGTTTATTTTCCTGCCCCAAATATTCAAGCATGGAAAAGAAGGCCAGCTGTTCTCATGTTTCTTTGTGCCCTGGTTACCAGGAACCACATCTTTGGCCTTGAGCAAGAACAAGCTGTGGGAGTGTTCTAGTATCAGGCATCTAAAACAGTTAAGAATCTCAAAATGAAAGTAGAAATGTACCTTGTGAGCTTTTCAAGGGATATCAGTATCCAATTCCACCCTAAATCAACTGACTCCAAATTCCATTGTTCAGTGAACCATATGCCCATATGCATACTGCCATGTTTTTTCTTTACTCAGGATAGCCTCAGCTGCTTAAAATCTGTTATTTCTAGAAGAGTTCAACATGCTTGGCATTTCTGCTGTGGTTCAGCAAGGCTGATGTTTCTTCCTGCAACTGGTCTCATTACAGTGAACGGGTGTATTGTTTCTCTCCTTTTTGTATTCGATACAAAGCAGCATGGTTCTGACATGACTGTGTTTGAAATGAAGCAAACTCCAGCATCTGCATTTATGAAAGAAGCTGCAGTTTGTTCTTGCCACTAGATCTATACACAGCCCAAAGAGCTGACTGTAGTCAGACTGCAAGCAAGATGCCTACGCTGGTATTGTGTAAAGTGTCAGCTTAAGTGTTGCACTTGCATCTGCAGCCTCTCTGGACAGGGTCCCTAGCAGAAGGTCACAGTTGCACTGTCCTCCTTGTTGTTCTGCTCTAGATCACCCAATCTCCATCTTTTGTTACAAATTTGCACAGCTGCCCCAGGCTATTTGGAAGGTATTTCTGTCTGCTGTGTGCCTTTGTGTATGTCCTACCCTAGCTGGGGCAAAAAGGCAATAGTGAATCTGGCTCCCCTGCTTGTCTCCTCAAGCTCCCTATCACCAAAAGACACATTCCTCCTTCATTTGCTATTAAAGCAGTCCCAGACTAGGATGTTAACAAGGACTGGATTTCATCTCAGTTTACTTCTTTGACAAATGTGGGATTCCTTTACTGCCTTGGCATTAAGCACTTTTTAAAATGTAAATTTCTCAGCTGCAAGGAATCACATTAAAAAATATATTCAGAAAGCAACTGTCTAAATCAAAGACTAATTGGCTGCCAAATTATGGGTTTATGCAACTCCTTCGTTGCAGCTTGTTTTGCTTTTTTTACTAGAGGTAGGTAAAAAGCATCAGAAAACACACAAAAAATATTTTTGTTTTCCTTTCATAATAAAACATGCGATGTCAACCCATTTACTTTGAAAACTCGTGTTGCTTGCAGTAAAAATCCTACCCACCTGAGACTGTCCAGCCTAAGGTTTCTTTGCCAGTGAAATGGAAACCTCTCCTGTAATGAAATGCTGACTAAGGGGAAACTGAGATAAGGTGCATCATCACCAGCAAGCTACTGGGTGAATCAGGAACGGAAACAGGGTCCTCAAAGACATGGCCATTGTATCTTCTTTGCTCAGAGAGTTCAAAGAAGCAACACTGAGATCATCTTGCTCCTGTTGTTGTGGCAAGAGGCATGAAAATTTAGTCTTCTGTAATCTGATATATTATTTTTTAATTCTAGACCCCTGAGACTGCGGTCTCCCCTCCCTCCCTGGGGCTGTAAACTCTTGAAATAGAAGTGCAGTTAGTTAAATTTTTTTTTTTTTTTTTTTTTTTTTTTTTGCATGGTGGCAGTGATCTCACATCCAGGGAACTTAATGGGAGGAAGAAATTACTTCCTTGACAGATGTTTGCAATCACTTCAGCGAAATGCTCTGACCTAAGACCCATAGGGCACTGGGGTTAATGTTAGACCTGAGGTATATTATTTTAGGTCAGGTTTTTTTTGGTGGTTGACCCTCAATCAGCATGGAATTTGGAGACGATCTCCCCAGGATGTAACAAGAGTCAGATCACATTTTCCTTTCTTCTTTCATTCTCTCCGTGACAGTTCCTCATCCTGCCTCAAGCTCTATTCTTGCCAGCCTCTCAAAAACATAATATGCAGCAGACTACCTGGATGCAGTGATCTTCTTCTCTATATGACCTTGCAAAGATGTTATTCTTCCCCGACTCCGTGCCAGGAGTTTTATCTTAATCTTTTGTTGCAATCTCAGTATGTGAATTCACACTTGCAATGAAGAACGAGGATTTCAGGCAAATTACAGTGAAGCAATGGGAGTTTCTAGTAAAGTACTTGCCTTATTTCTTCAGCTATAATGCTTACCTTTTCCTCTAAGTTTTCCCAGTGATCTGTGTTCAGCAGGATAACAAATCCATAGCCACTGGGGAACTGTACGCCTGACACTAAGCTGCAGACCGATTACTCAGGAATTCCTATAAATAGTGGGAACAGAAATCTGATTCTCCTGCTTCAGATATATGGTACCTAATTAGTGGACTAGTGAGTGTGGGAATAGGGGACAGAGTGTCCCTATTTTAACAATATATGGCCTCTGTGAAGCAATGAGGATTTTATTTAGTAGAGGGCTTGTGGTGTATGTATGTACATATACTAACCAGGGTGGTAACATACCTTCACCTTTGAAATATACTCTCCAGTAAACAACAGCTTAGAAAAAGAAGGGTACAAATGCCATTTCAAGAGCTTTTCTAACCATGCTGCATCTTTGCTGTGTGAAAAATAAACTGCAAAATGAAAAGATGAAGAATGAGCCTACCATCTTGCATCCTCACCTCTTAAAATAAAAGAGTAGTTTTAAAACGCATAAAAATGTTCTGCCATGATGAATTATACATTTATAACCCTATTTAGTGAAGTATTTTACCTTTGTAATTTTAAAACTGTCATTTTGACAAAAAATATAGATGAGCGAGTTGGCCTTTCACATTTAATGTTTTCGTTCTTATTTGCAATTCACCAGGTTCGGCTTTGATTAAAGAAGTGGTATAAATGGAATGCATAATGGTCAGGACTTGAAGAACATATTACTCTGACACTGCGGGATAAGACTTTTTCCTTTGTATAAGCAGATTTGGTTTCTTCACCTGAGAAACTTCTTGAGCCTGGGCTGCTGCTGGCTTTATCACATCTGAAATGCATCTTGCCTTTGACTCCAAATTTACATAGAAAAAGAGTCTTGATTTAAAGTGGAAGAGACAAAAGTCAGAGGAGAGACATATTTATAAGCCTACACTTTCTTTTTAACAGACTTTCATCGAATGACTCATCTTTTTCTATCTGACTTTAAGCTGAGATGGGCTGTGGCTGCTGCAAAAGATTTTAGGGCCAAGACTGGTTGATGATTAAGAAAGGTTCTGCTCTGGACATGGTACCTCCAATTAATGGGATGTATTCCTCCACAGCAGCAGGAGCTGGTCAGGGTAATGTGACCCTGAATTAGCTCAGAGGAAATACTTCCTTCTCTACTTCTTGTCAGAGAGATGTTTTTATGTCTTCAACTCATTTTCCGTGGGATTTTCAGTTGTTCCATGTTAAGTTACAGTTTGTAGAAAACAAAAACAAAAAACACAACAAAACATTCTGCTAGAAAAGCTTGCTTTTTAAATAGTTGCTCAAATGCATTCATAACTGCTGTTTTGATAAATACATGTTAAACACAAATTATCTCCCCTGTGACTTGCTCCAATTAATATAAGTTGCATTACAGCTTCACATGCACAATATTTTATTGGTTTTCTAATGGAACCAGTCTGTATTGGTATTTACCAACTGAGGGCAGTAAATCCAGATGATCCTTTTGGAAAGACATTAGTTATGTAAATCATTTAGTGATCATTAAGGCAGGTACCTTAGGAATGAAGCAGGCAGCCATTTAGGGGCTAATAGCAACATCATGAAATTATCTACCAAGGGTCTGTTACTACCTTGGCAAAGTACCAGTTTTACTTCTGATTTGTGTCTTTTGTTTCATTGTATTCAATCAGATGGACTTTCCCTCCTCAAGAGTCAGTGATAACAGAATTTGTTTCAGGATCCAAGCATATCAGCTTGGATGAAAAGAATATAAATAAATAACTAAAGTGGAAGACAGATGTGAGAAACAAAGGAGATAACGGAATTCAATTACGCTATTTGGAGAAAGGCCTGACAGAAGGCGTGAAACATCTACATATCTAGGAAGGCCAATTTTAGGAACTAGAGTATTGGTACACTGAAACATTAATTCTTCTTTTTTAATTTCACTCTTTGGATGTTGGTTTGCAGCAGACCATTCAGCAGCATCTTTGAGCCAGCAAAAGATCTGACACCTGGCTTCCAGATCCTGTTCCAGGGAATTTCATAAGCAGTTTATGCAAATCTGAATAATATTGAGAGGAGATATTGAGACCACCATTTTAGACAATGTACAATGTATTTTTTTTTTAATTGATTTTTTTTTTTTTTTTTTTTTTTTTTAGGAATCTTTCTTTAGAAGTAGAAACGGGCGGTTTAAGTCCATTTTAAGGGCAACTCCACATTTTCTGTGCCTGGCTTGGTGACAACTAAGGGAAAGAAGTAGTTTTTCAGGTATTTTTCATGCCAGTCTTAGTCTGAGAAAATCTTCCCAGCCAAAACTATTTGTCAAATTAATGTTGAATTCATAAATTGTTTTGGAATGGATGAAATTGCTTTTTGGGTATATGAATAGTTCATTCACAGGAAGAAAAATGTGCCCAGCTCTGGTAGATTATATTGGCAGAAATGTACCCAAGTGTTGCTAGAAATGACTTCCTGGCTGAGGAAGGGTGACAAATCCCACACTTAACCTTAAACATGCTCTTAAAAGCTTTCCTGAATACAAACTGTGGTCTCTTTACTGGAAGTGCTGGGACAAATTTTACACTGCTTTATGTGCTCCTGTATATTTGGGCAAGCTAAGTGCTAAAAGAATGCAATATGCAACATGTTTGCAGAAGTGTTCGCCACATCCTCACCTTTTTCCAGAAGTGAATATGCTTATGCAGGTTTCTTTGATAGTGGAGAAGCAGGTCCAGTTTGCTAAAAGACCACAGTTTTTGTATTGCTCTGTCTAATTTGGTTTGCCTGCAGAGATTATTGAATGGAGAGACTTGAAAGAGGTAAACAAACTCTTTTGCTGACTATACCTTTTCACATCAGGGCATTGAAAGCTTTTAAGTCAAATATGACTCTTTCAGGCTGTGGAATCTGTGTGACAACTCTGCTGCACCTTTTCTTCCTTCATTGCCACTTATTCCACTTTACGGTGGCTTGATTAACTGGCTAAGTGGAAATGCTGAACTGTAGCTGAATTCTCTCTTTCCCTATCAGTTCTTGAAAGGCCAAAATGATAAATGGAATTCAAATCTCAGAGCCTCACTTGCATCACAAAATTTAAAATCAGCTACTCTACCTAGGTTCAGTGTTTCTTAAACTCTGTTCTATACCTTCTGTGTCTATCTTCCTATGTGTCTGCATACATGCATGTGACAGTGCACATGTGTGTATTTAAAGGCCACCTGTTGGTTGTCTAGAGTTGCAGTCAAAGAAGGGTGGCAGATTTTAAAATATATATCTTTGACCTCTCCTACTTGTTAACATCCATCAATGCAAAGATCCGAGGCATGAAGATAAGAAAATGAAAGGACAGAAAAAGAAAGGAAAATATTTTTAAACTCCAGAACTGAGTTGTCCCTATGTGGAAAATACAGAATTTGATTTTTCTCCAAAATAGAAGTGCAGCCTAAGGTTGCGATCCTATGCTCTTTTCAAAATGGAATGACTTCTAATTATCTTTTTCTTAGCATGATGGGACTACAGAGAAGTTCTGAGGCTGGGAGGAACTCATTGAATTGCCAAGTCTTTTCTGTACACCTTTCCTTGGTGAGGTCCTTTTTTTTCTGAAAAGAATTTTTGTTCATGTAGAATTTGAAGATTTTTCACCTCTGTTTATTACAAGCTTCTGATTATCTCTGTTGTAGATACAAGAAATATGCAGAAGGCTTGACAGGGCATCAACTCCACTTGAACTTTCTGTCGAGGGTAGCCAGAAATCCATATCCATAATAAAAAAAATACCCATGCTCACTTCCATAGCAAACTGTGAACCTATAATAAAAGACCAAAAGATCAAAATTGGTATAATGTGTCTGTGAAGAAACCAAAAGAGATCATGTTCAAATGTCCCAAGGTCCTTTTCAGTCCTTGTAAGCAAAACTTTTCTCACCATAATGACAAAGGGAAGGCACCTTAAATAGCTCCAATCTATCAGATTTGCCTGGAAGTACTTACTTGCCCCTGAGTCTGTGATTTTTTTCAGTTTGAGTATGTGAACAAGACGCAGTTGCATGGCACCTAAGATGAATTAGTATTACAAGGAGCATTATTGTGTCCCTCCCTCTGTCTGTAGCTGCAATTTCTACTGTCTTGGACATTACAATTCCACAGTATCTTACAATTACAATTTTATCACCTTGTGTGTTGTGCACCTGTGACATTTTTAGGCTTCTAATTGTACAAAGCTCATTGTGGTGAAAGGATCATGAGCATTTTCAAGCAGTTTATAATGAGGATGTCATTGCTTTTCATAGCGTTAACAAGATTGCCATCATGTGTTCATGAATACTTAAGCACATTCAATAAAAAGGATGGGAAGTGAAGAGGATGAACAATTGCAGCTCTGAGACTGTTAATCAGGATTGTAAATCATCCATATCCTTTAAATTCATGGTAGGACAGCAACATCAAAGCACTGTTTCTCCAACTGGATGCAGTCTGAAAACAAACTTTATTATTATTATTATTATTATTATTATGGACATCAGTATATTCTGCAAACTTTCAAGGTGGTGGAATTTTTACTCAGAATCCCAAAATACATATGATCAAGAGCAGTTTCTACATTTACTAGCTTCTGCCAGCTGGTTACACAGTTATCAGGACTAGAAGGAATATTATTCAGTGTACTGGATCTGGAGGAGAATGTGATGCTTTACTATGAAGGGCATCAAATGTACAGCTTGGTTTTCAGGCATCTCCATCTATTTAATTACTGTTTTTTGTATTGAAACTCCTTCTGCCAACAAATTCGTTATTGTTACTTCTCTGGAATCTGCTCACTCACACTCCTCAGTCACTTGGAAAGTTTCCTTTGCTGCACTGCTCTGGGGACACAGGACCCTGGACTTGCAGTGCTGATTGGACTTGTACAAGATGTAGCAACACATTAACCTTCTTGGATGTATCAACAGGCACAAAAGAGCGTCAGGGACTGATTTCTGTCCCAGAGGTCAAATGACATCAACCGGTTACTCCCAACACTACTTAGGACTACCCTCTTACTAGAAAATTCCTGTTGAAGTTCTGTTCCAGAAGCAAGGAGTGACTAACAGCTAAATAGTATGAACAATTTTGTGTCCACTCAGTCTCAGTGCTCTTTTTCTCAGTGGTATGGATGAAGTTTTTGAATAAGAGTCATGTTGCCAGCTATCTGCTTGCTTGGGTCCCTGCCATGGAAGCAAATTGCCTGTGAGAACCTTTTTAGCGCTACAATGGTTTCTGGTGAACTATTCAGCTCTGAGGAGTAACAAAATCCCTACTTGTTCTTTACCTTTTCTGTTCACAAGAAACACTTTGAAAGTTTTTCCATCACCCTTAAAACTAAAACACATTGCTGTGTAATGAATTATTATTGCCATTATATCGTGGTAATTCCCAAAAGCCAGTTATTAACTAGGGTGCTGGGAGCTTGTTAGCACTTAAATGCCTACTTAGGTGCTTTGAATACAGAGAGGGAACCTTGAGCTCTGAGCTCCAAGTAATCATTTTTTTTTAATTCAGTATTGCACATTAGAGGAAGTGGAGACAAGGAGATACTATCTGTTGCATATCTTTAGCCTCTTTACTGGAGTTTCATGATCTTTTTACATTTTAGACCCTTTAGATCTCCTAAATCTTTCTTCTTAGCTATATGGTGGGTCACTGTGAGCCAGGGGAAAAGGTAAGTGGTATGAGCCCTTCTCAGCCTGCTGTGTCACTCAGTGGTTAGGACACTCTTGTAGAAGGTAGAAGAAAGAGGTGACTCTGAGTCTCCTCTGACCGAGCAGCAAATTGAAACTAGGTTCCTGTGTGATTGCTAAAATGACCAGAATATTGAATAAAAGGTTGCTACATAACCGGTGGTGTTTGTTCAGTGCTGTCAGAGAGTGTAAGGCATGTTCTCTCTAAGTATACTTAATTTGCTATTGAGCAGGATGTTGGAAGGCACATTGACCTTGTTGTGCCCTGATGTAGTGTGTTGAATTTAAACCTAAGCAAGACTCAATTAATATACGCTTATTTGTAACCATATCAGAGGCAAGTCTTTCATAGGACACTCTACTTGATGCAGAGGAATACTGTCTCTAAACCACTTATCTGCTCTCTCAGTCATGTTGGGTGTCAATGTCGAGTGGCCACATGAGGAGGACACATTTCCTGAGCTTCTGTATTTGGTCCTTAAACTGACGACTTCAGTGTTTCAATTGACACTAACAATAATAAAAACATTGCACTCTACCAAGCTCCCATTTAGACTAGTTACCACTAAGTTGTGATGACCAATGGTTGGTCAAAAGAAGACGACTTGTCACACCAGGTGGTGCTACAGAAATTGAGTTCTCCTAATTTGCCTTTCAGGAGCAGAATGAAACAATATAGGAGGCAATTTTAGCAATTAATATGACAGTTATACAATGCAAGCCTTTGACAAATTAAAAGAGACTGTATTATAAACAGGCTTTGTACATAATTTCTCCTAAAGCTGACACAAAAATACACTTTTAATCAGAAAGCTAGGGAACAAAATTCTTTCATGTTATTATTGCACTTTTTTTTTTTTTTTCAAACAAAAACAAAAACAAAAACACCATGCTGAGCCTCTAGTACTATCATTAAACAGAACAGATATTTTCATTAAACACCATGTATCCTTTCTGTGTCCCTCCTCAGATCCCTTTGAAATTCCCAGGAGTATCAATCTGATTTGCTTCATATTCAAAGCTTCCTTCTTGAGAGGCCAGTAAAAATATTTATGATTGCTTTAAGCCTTAGTTGAGGTAAATGCAATGTTCAATAACTTCATCAAATAAAGCTTGAATTTTATGGTGCAAATGCCAGTCTTCATGGTTCAGTGAACTTTTTCAAATAGTACACAGCTTGCCTATATCAAATTTGTAGAAAGGGATTGATTTTGTTGTTGTTGTTGGAATAAGGCCATTTCAGCTTCATTGCATGCTTTCCTGAAATAATAATGTTATATTAAAAGATAAATGATAAACAGATTACTGTTTTTAAGGATTATTCAGAATGTTAACAACAAACATGACAGACTTTCTGCTGTAAACTTAAATGGCAAGTCTCAACCTGATTATTAAAGTTCTGTTTTCCACAGTCATGTAGGATTATAGGGCAAGCATTTTTGTCTGCTAGACAGGAGCATTATACTTTCAACTATAACCGTAGACTGTTGTGATTATTATTTTTTTCCCATCTATTTCCTTAGTTTTGTGGTGGTATTGATAAGATAGCTATGAGAGACTGCAAAATGCTTCCTGTGCATAGCTAATGTTACCAACTGTGATAGCAGGAGAATATGCGATGAAAGCAGACACATTTAGAACATTATCCATTTCCAGACTGATAGTCAGTGACAGGACAAGTGGTAGCTGTTTAATGAATTATTTTGAAACCTGGATAGTGCAATGAATTCCCTTCAGATTTCTTTATCCATGTTTTCTAGAGACCATTTATATGTAGGCTTTTTTTTTTTTTTCTTTCTTTTTTTTTCCCTTCTTTTTCTTTTTCTCTTTCCCCTGTATTTGTTTGCTTTTATCTGCAGTTGGATGATGAAAGGACTGTCTTTAGCATACACATGCAGAATCACATTTAACAGCATCTAAAATGCAAATACACCTAAAATTTGGGTTAGGAAGTGTGTAGTAACAGCTCCTTAACTGGTGCCAATGATCATAACTCCATAAAAGCCACTGGCATAGTGCTAATGCACCCAAGCTGAGCCCATATCTGTCTTTAAATCCCTTTCAAAGCAATACATGATCAAAGACTTCTTTGTTCCTTCTCCCAAATAATTTGCAATCTAACATTCAGTTCTAATTGGTTTATCCTAATTTCCTTTTTGTTAGTGCCTTTTTGTGGCTCTGGCAATTTTAAGTGACATGCATCTTGGGATTTCATAGGCAAAACTTATGTCGATAAAAATTAGATCTCATGGAAGCCTTGGACCCAAAGAGGGATAGCAGGAGCAGATAAGAAAGAGGTACTGCACAACAGCTAGAGAAATCCAAGATGCTGAACTCAAGTTTCAAGATAGAGATAGCTTTTAAATATCAACAGACTGATTAGTCCACTGAATCCTGCTGTACATCTTGATGATACGAGAACTTAATGCCCTTAGACTTCTTTGAAAAGCCTGGTCTTAAGGTATGCTTAGTGTAGTGAGAACATGATTTGTTCAGTGAAAATGACCATTAAGTCCTTGCAACGTTGTTATAGTAGTCCTGACAGGTAATTGTTGCTGACCTGTTCAGAAAGGAACCTGAATATGAAAACTAAATCGGTACTAGATACGAGTTGCCAAGAAATAGGTAGATAAATATGAGGGAGTTAGAGAAAGCACTTCATTAAAAACACAATATTCAGTCAAGGCTAGAATTAAATTATAGATTCAACCTGCCTCTAGGTTTGTTGGGAAGAAGGGCCTATGTGCTAAAATCTCTTGGGTATGGCTGCCATCAGCTATAAAATGTACGACGAAGAGCTTATGTGGATTTTTGTTTGTTTGTTTGTTTTGGCTGAACATGAAGAGTATGGAAAAAAAGGATAGGAAAGATTAAAAAAAATAATAGAAATTTGTACAAAAAAATGGTAAATACTGGTTAAAATAGTAGGAACCTGAACCTAGACCCATTGTGAAAGGTTGACAAGGTGAAGCTGGCATTCCACATTAGAGTGTTTAACATATTGTTCTGTGCATCAACATTTTGATTTCATATTCATTTGATAAATAATGCAGTGAGAACAGGAAAAGGTACATATGAACCTTCTCTGACATTGCTTGTAACAGTGGAAAGAAATAGACTTTCAGTGCCTGGAATGTCAGTTGCCACACATACTAACAATTATACAGAAAAAAAAACCTCAGACAGCAAAATGCAAAATTATCCTCTTACAAGTTACCCTACTGGTGCACTGGAAAGACTTAAATAAACTTGCATTTCATTTGCACATGCTGCAAAGTGAGAACTATATCTCTAGTCTATTTATTTTTTGTGTGGCATTGGAACTGGGCATTTTGAAAACTAACACAAATGAAAGATGACCCTCAAACTGAGTCAGAGTTTGTGTTCCTTATGTGTATACACAACAGAGAGAGAGAGATTGGAAATAACAGCTGAATATCTGTAGCTCATCCAATTCCCTGGGAGGAATCTCACTGGAGATGTGAATTCTCATCTACCAGAAAAAATCGAGAGCACCTTCCCTGACCCCACAAGATGTTCTTCTTTCTGAGTGCCTTTACTCCCTCCTTTCGGATGTGCTTTTTTATTTTTTAATTTTTATTTTTTATATTTTTAAAAAGGAAAGCAGACAGTATTGTGAGAGACCAAAGAATTACATACATAATCAATACAGTGTTAAAACTATATTTTAAAAATATGAAAAAAAGACACACCACCTTTAGGATTATAAAGGAATACTGTTAAGGTCAAGCCCAGTTTAATCAAAAGCAGATTTGCCATGTTGTTTTTATAATATATGTTGATAACAGGAATTTAAAATTGTTAATGGCATTTCGTCTTTTGCAAAGCAATGAGTCTGATTGTTACTTTTGGCTTTTATTACAACTGGCAATCTGATTCAATGAGCAATCAGATATAGTATGTGTAATTTTATTATTTATTGCTTTGTTCACTATTCTCTTTACAATCTGTCTTTAGATAGCTATCATTTCAAATTATTTGGTTCAGTATTGCAATTAGACACTTGATAGTCTCATAAGTAATGCTTTCTTCTGGCATATAGTAACACTTGAAGAATAATTCCATTCTTCCCATCGAGACAAAGTTGCTTAGAATTGTACATTCAATTTTCTCCTACTTCAGAATGGCTATTTGAGTTACTGCAGCTCCTGAACTTATGCAGTTTCAGCTACTTACTTACCTGCAATAAAACCATTATAACTAAGGAGGCTCTGAAAGCTCTTCTGATTAACAGACTTGATGCCTTGTTGAGTGCATTACTACTATGGAAAGAGCTGTATGGGAATAAGCAAGCCTTGGAGTCCCAGAAATATGGAGGGAAACAAACAAAAGTTACTTGGGTTCATTTGTGCTTAAACAGGATCTGGAACAGCAAGGAGCATTTCTTCGAGTTAGCTCGCTATATGAGGTAGCCCTGCCGTGGTTTAAAGACTAAGTTCTGCCAGAGAACTAAAGATTCAAGTTGTTTAAAGGCTTTTACAGAAGAGAGACAGATTGTAAAACAACAAACAATATTCAGATGATGTTAGCCTGCTGCCTGTTTCCAGTTTTTTACAGGCTTTCTCCCAAATCTGGAAAAAAAAGTGTTGTCAGATTCTGTTTTTGTTACAATTTTTTTCCTCAGTAATGAAATATCAACATTTTCATGGTTTGTACGCTACATGAAATATAATATTTTGCTGGAATCTTTTGACCTTTTCAAAAACCTGTATTTTGATTGTCTGGCAATTCTGCTATTTCCCTGCAGGTTAGAGAAGAAAACTATGTTTTGTGGAGGAGGTGAATTTACAACGGCATTGCACTGAGCTCTGTGGCAGGTATTCAGAAACAGACTGGATAGTCTATTGGATATAGGGATGGTGGTGATTTGTTATGATTAGTCCTGCAAAATGCAGTGACCTGGGCAGTTTTTTTTTTTTTTTTTTTTTTTTTTTTTTTTTTTTTCCTGAGTGTTATTGTAATAGGATCTGTTCTGATGAAAAAAAAAAAAAAAAAAAAGTGGAAAAAAAAAAAACACTCAGAAAATGTCCAGTTACTCAAGATGAAACTCAAGCTAGGCCTTCAGGAGTGATACCCAATTCTGTTTTGCCCCTGAAGCCATCTTCTTTTTTTCCCAACAACACAGATAAACACTACTTTTCTCTCTGGCACAAAGACTCCAGGCTGACAAAATCCCCTGCATTTTGTTTCATGAAGAATGTCAGGAAACTATTTCCTTTTTGTATCAGAATGAAAACATGACTTTTCAAAATATTTTATTGAAATATTTTATTGAGAAAGAAAAAGACAAGTTCTTCATCCTTTATGGTGATATGAAGCAGGCATGGGACACATATGCAAGGCAGAGACAAGCAGAAGTAGAGCTGAGCTGTATTTACATCTTCCTTTACAACTTCTTGCTTCCACCTATTTCATCCAGCCTAATGACAGAATGAAATTATTTTTTCCTGTCAGCTATTACAGACCTGTCATGCACCTGGCTGGGTCTTTTCATTTGTTTCCCCAGCATCCTTACCCTTATTGTCCTTCCTTACTCCAATTTGTTTTAGGCTGTTTTTTAAACTGAAGCATTCTCTCTTCATGTGGCCACTGTCCTCTTTTAAATTTCCCTATAAAAGTAGCTTATCTTCCTCTTTGGGTTTATGCATATCGTGCACTTGTATTTAATACTGCATAAAGGCTGGTCTCAATTCTGTGGAAATTCTCCCTTTGCATGTAAGCCTTTGACTGAAGTCCCCTGGGCTTTATTGGCCTTCTGTTAGGGTGTGAGGCAAACACTAGCAGAAACGTTATAATCACAGTGTTCTTGAAGCACAAATAGTATGGCTGTTTTTTTTTCAAATGACCGTAAGATGCAGGAGATGGTAAAATACATATATAGCCTTTATACTTCTCAGCTCCAGAAATAATGCAGTTTTCAGACCCTTAATGTTAGCAGTGGCAACCTGGACACAACCTATAGAGGATTAATTTCTTCTTAACTATCATATGTGATTTAATCTGCCATCATACAATTTTTGAATAATAATTTTCCTGCCTAGTTAGTTTCACATTTGACATTCACTTAAACCTTTCTTATATTGTAAAGAAAATAACTTTGATTTAGACAGTTACACTGTAATTTAACATTTGAGTCTGCATTACTTGGACATTTCAGTTGTATAATATGTTGTCTTGCTTTATCCACCTGATCCCTCCTTCCCATCCATTAGATTGCAGTCAAGCTATCGGAATGAGTGAAGGTTTCTCTTATTATTGTAGTTATAAAGAAATTGAAGATTTTCAGGATAGTACACTGCCTCACAAAAAATCTGATTTGATGACAGCATTAGATATAAGAAAGTGGCTGATCTTAGACACTTTGTAACAAACATATCCTCTGTTACACCAGCAGTTTTGTTAGATATGATAATATCATATTATTGCAGGGAGGAGAAACAATCTTTTATGTTTTCAAAAAAAAAATAAAAAGAAAAAAATAAAAAGTGTATGCGTGAATTTTAGTTCCAGACTCTTCAGTTTTTCCAAGGTAAACTCCAGTATTCTTGATTAGATTTGCCTGGAGATATTAATCTAAGATATAATTTCTTAACCAAAGTATTCAAGATTTGGATTTATAGACTGCAAAAATGTAGCTCATATCTTGTACAGTAGCAGAACCCCACAAACCCAGCCATTCCCAGAGTAAAAGCACAAGTTACAGTAGATAACCATGAAGATTTCATTATACATTGCTCTTACATGAACTGTTACAAACCTTTTCTTTTATAAAAATGCATTATTGAATGTTGATCAAGTAATGAACCTTCTGGGTTTTCTTTCATGGATTGTTGAATCAGATTACATAGGATCTGAAACAAGAAAAATTGTTTCTTTCTCTTACTCTAGGAAAAACACAGAATGCAGATTTCTTTTGCTAAATTGTGCTACATGAGAACCCAGGATTCACATGAAAAATATTCCTCTAAACCTTGCTGTTACTGCCTGCCCTTTTTCTAACATGCTGTAAAAGGAAGAAATGCAGTAGGTTTAGTCAATAAAAGAGAAATAAAGTCTTCCATGAGAAACTGCATAGCAAGCTTGTGTTTCCAGAGCTTGGGCTTAGAGGCTGCTCCATGGAGGAATGTTAACAAGCTCCATTGCTCTAGCAGCTTACTAAAACTCATCTGTACAAGCTTGGGTACCAGTTTTAAATGGAACAGAATAAACTCTTTCTTTTCTAACCTCACTGAAGTCTTCTGCAATTACTAGTCGGTAATTGATGCAATATTAACAAGACTTTAAAAAAATATGATAATGTTCAGTACACAACTATAAGAATTTCAAACTCTAGTTATTAATTGGAATAGATTCATATGCAAGTTTTAGACTTGATTCTGCTATAGCATCTCTGCAGCCTTGATTCTGTTATAGCATTTCTGTTACAACATTTCTGCATAAGGACTTTTTTACAAGATTAGATTTCTTGAACCCATGCCACAGCATAAATGAGTCTTTGGCTTAGTGAATATTTCACAAATACATTGTCTTTATTTTCTGGAAACTCATTTTCAGGTTTTTATACTCTTAAAACTCCTGTTACCATTAATGAATATTTTCCTAGTGTGAAAACTGACTGAGACTTTAGGAGTTTACATACAATATGTTTAATTATTAGAATCAAATTGCTTCAGGGCTTGAAATTGAAATGTAGTAAAGTGTCTCTCTCTCCCTTTTATTTTTTTATTTTTAAGCCTTATTTTCTGGGAAACACTAGGATAGTGAAGGTCTGATCACAGGTAAGAGACAGCTCAGGCTGGAAAGATGAGATAATAGAGAAAAGCAACAACAGAAAATTCCCCTCCAGAACCTACTCTGCCTGTTCAATTTCTATTCTGTCCAGAGGAGCTATAAAACTGGAGAAAGGTGAGTAATAGGTTTGAGAGACATCAGAAATATAAATTATAGCCAGACATTTCCTATCAGCATCCCATGCAGTTAATGATAAACAGTCAATGAGATATATGCACTTCTAGCATTTTTATAATGAATTTATTGCTCCTATGACAGGTTATTGTCAAACATTATGCTTAGGAATTTATAACTTTTGATACCAATTTCATAGATGGTCTAGATATGCTAAAATCTACTTTTTCCTTTTTATAAGCATGACACTTTCACTTGTAATGTACTGAATGAAGTCCAAATGGCTTTGCAAACACATGAATATACACACATGGAGTATTTTCTGTTCCTTCCTTCCTTCCTTCCTTCCTTCCTTCCTTCCTTCCTTCCTTCCTTCCTTCCTTCCTTCCTTCCTTCCTTCCTTCCTTCCTTCCTTCCTTCCTTCCTTCCTTCCTTCTGCCAATCAGAAAAGAACAGACAATAGTCTTATAGTCTAACAGTTCGGTGGCTCACAGAAAAAAAAGTAATGCAAATGAGATTATTTAAAATTTGTAATTGTATTAAAGAGAATCACAGTTGTACTTACCACCTTATTTATTATTGATCTTCATATTAGTTCTTTGTTTACAATATTAGACACTAGATGTCTTCAAAAGCACTCCACTTTGCATCAGTCCATCATTGTTTGCCTAGGAATGAATTATTAGACCTGATTCAAGAGGCAGAAAAATGCATTCTCTGATCTCTGTTACCAGGAAAGCAGGTTTCACCTTTGAAATTGTGCTTGAATATCAACCTTTTCACTCATCACTGTTTGATTCTGATTGTTTGTAGAGGAAATATTTGCATTAAAACTTTCCTGCCCTTTGCACCTAGCTTAGCCCTAAGGAGGCCATGATTTTAGATGACAAGAAATGCTTCAGCTTTCATCAGGTTAAATGCAATTTTATTTCTGCAACAGAAGTCTGGTTCTCCCCATGCTACTTTTATGCCAGTTTAACTCTACCGATTTTATTAGCTGCCAAGCTATGTGAGCTGTTCATGAAACACTTTCCTTTCTTTGCACTGCCTGCCAGGCAGTCACTGTCTTCTTGCCCTCAAAGTTCTCTGCAGTGATGGCTTTCAAAGGTGGGTCAGGCTCTTTTTCCTGGCTTTGTTACTGGTCTGTTTCTTCCTTAGAGGATCTTCTTCTTTTTAGTTGACATGGGAGGGATGAGGCCTCCCTGGTAGCAATGTAGTTTTGGAAAGAGTAGATGACGTATTCAAGTCATGTTTGGAGGTGAGTTGCTTATTTCAAAATAACACTGAAGATCAAAATGTATGACAATGGCAGGCTAGGCCCTTTGTTTATTTTAGCACCTTATAATTTGCATATCAGTCTCCTCATTTGCCACGTGCTTGTTCTTTTCTATAAATACTGGGAGACTATTTAAATAATGCCTTATAGCAGGGGGCTGATCAGTTGATAATAAAGCTAGTGTTTTTTAACTGAATCTGTGCTGAGGTTAAACAAAAAAGTTTTCCTTTGTCTTCTAACAGAAGAGTGGACAGTTTGGTACCATTTCATAATGTATGCAGGCTTCATGTATGCTCATTAATTGGAGTCTAGGAACTGATGTCTATTCATGTCATCATAGTAGCAGTTACTAAGGAACTGGTAGCTAATATCTAGTTCTCCTTCTGCCTATGGAGGTTGCATATAAATGTGACAGTGGTATGTGTGGTTATCCTACTTGCTAGAGCCAGGATGTGAACAAATGAAAGCGTGAAGGGAGACATCCACAGAAACAGGTACAGAGCAGTATAATGTATAGGCTAAACGGCAGAGGTGGTAATGTGGTACCTTAAAGGCAGGAGAAAGGAATGAGAAGAAGAATTTATGATGAGTGCTATGGACTCTATAATCAGATTTTCAAATGTTTTAGGGCACTAACAGTGTGTGAACAACTAATGATGGCTGTGAGCAAATTAGGATGGAGAGTCCACTGGGGTATGGACATAGTGAGACAGGCTACTTTTCCAAGAGGTAAAACTGATGCCAGCTATCTTAAAGGGCTCATATAGGCAAGATGGTTGTGAATAGATATACTGAAGAGACAGCATGGATGAGAGAAAACACAAAATGGAGAGAAGATAAAATGGAGAAGACTAGAAGAATACCATAGCAGTTCTGGAGAGGGATAGGGCAGTTAATGAAATTCAAGAGAATGTCATACATAACCCTACACTATAGGAAGACAACAGATCTCAGTATAGTCCTGTGTAAAGTTTTTTTTTTTTCCTTTTTTTTTTTTTTTCTTTTTTTTTCTTTTTTCCCTAATTCACTCACAGGGACAACTGCAAACGGAATTCAGCAATTTTGTCTTTTGTTATATTCTCTTGAAGCAAATTGTTTTAAAGTCTTCTTTCTGGTGAGTATCTGAGCAGTTCATAACAAATCATCCCTTCCAGGAGATCATTCATTATTAGACATATTGATGGCATGTTTGAATCTCTAAAGCGGTAATTTATGCTATTAGCTGAGTTGTCTTGATGACCTTCACTACACTAGTATTTTACTCATTCTTTCATATTCTTGTACTTCATACATACCAGAGAATAATTCATATCCTTGGTAACCTTTGCAAATGATTTCCCTAGAGGTTTTTCTTCATCAATACCAGAGAAAACTAACCCATTGTCATCATCCTCTAAAAAGTAATTAGCCATGAATAATTGCTCCTTCCTGACATCTTTCTAACTTTAAACTGAATTGATTTTTTTTTTTTTTAAAGTAGATCTATTAATTGTGGAAGCATTAGGCTGCCTTCACACTTTTATTCTCTCATTCCTTATTCTCTGCTTTTGTTACAAGTGCTCTGGATTACATTTTGCTTGTCTTGTTTAATGTTGCTTGCACAGTTCCCTAGCTTTATGATACTCTGAATTCCAGTCCGGTAGAATAGATTTTTCTATACAGTGTTATTAGATTCGATTTTGGAATACTTTTACTTTGTGAGTTATTTTCATGGAAGTCTTAGGCCACTTTCACAGGACATATTTTCTCTGACTTGCCCAGTAAGATTCCTGGTGTATCTCTGTCAAGCAAGATCCATGGCAGAAATACTCATCAGAGCTGTGGTCCCCTATCTTTTTGTAACTGATACAGTCTATGCTACATGGGGTCTTATGGGGTTAGGTAAAATACTGCCCAGGGCTTGGCGCTGTGGTATACTTGTGATATGCTCTGATGGTGTGATTCCCCCTCCACTTGCCTTCAGTCTGCTTGTTGCCTTGCTCAGACACTGGCTGTTGCACCCAAGGCCTTGCTCAGGCAGATAGTGGCTACTGCACTCTGGGCCTTGCTTATGTAGACAGCAACCACAGCATTGGCTCAAACTGGGTGTCAGAGAAACTGACAGACAGACATCTTATTCAGCAGCTGAGAGTCAATAGAGCATGTGCCAAAAAAGCAGTAACTGTTAAGCCATCATCTTACCCCATATATAGTGAGCAGGCCAAGAGGCCTTTGAGCTCCTCTGTATGGCAGCTGGCTGCATGACAGGATCTCCCCACGGGCAGGGGCACCTCTCAAGGTCACTTCTGCAGAAATCCCTTACTCCTTGTGATGGATTCCTTGCTACAACAGATCCTTGGTAAGTGAATGCTTGCTAATCTTTGTAAGCTTTGATAAGGTTATATCTTTGATTGTGCACACATACTCCTTGGACATAAACCGTTGCTAAGCCTGGGACTGGGTGTGGATGCAGCCTCGCCTAGGCTCCTTACCTCTTCAGTTCAAGGAGTTTAGAAAGCAAGGGGATGCACTCTGAAATTTATGACTGAATGGGAAGGTCTCCCGAATGCATCTGACTAACCCCGTCCTCTATGTAGTAGCTAATCAAGCGTACGTTGCCATTGAGAATCTTTAGATGCTGTTTTATTTATGATTAAGCTTTGATAGATCACTACATTATATCAGTGAATGTATTGCTGCTTCTCTCTTACGAGTGAAGTGTATAATTTCATCTGTGACATATGCTTATGTCGAATCAGTGAAACCAATAAATACTGTACCTGTTTTGCCAGTGTGTGGCTTAGCAACTGTTTTGTCTGTGCTAAAACCTTCGAAAAAGCTGTTTCAAAAATAAAAATGAGGAAGAGAAAAATATGTTCACATGCATTCTCAAGCAATTTCCCTGTTGGGAAACCATCTTTTCATCAGTTATGACTAAGCTTCTCCACCTCCCATGGAGGTCTTTTTCTAAAGATAGTTTATGTTGAAAATGTTTCTTCAATGGACTATGAGGGAGAAATGTGATTTCCTTCACCATAAGGGAACCCTTCAACCGTACTGCTACACAGGGACAAAAACTCAGTTGTTTTAAACTGCTACATCTCCATTGACTTTAATAGACCCATGCTTTTTTTTTTTTTTTTTTTTTTTTTTAATAACAAGCAATGACACAGGCAATATAGTGTTTTGTGTTCCACGTGTCTACTCCTGTGTTTCTGCATATGAGTATGAAATCTGTGTTTTTCCCTACTGAACTGTTTGAAATCTTCCTGATAGTATTTGATGCTTTATCTCCTCCTCTCTTTCATGTAATACAATGGTGAGGGTATAGTTCAGAAAACTTTGTATCTATCTTAATAATATATATACATATATATTTTTTTACATATATATTGCTTGGCCTTCTGTATTTATGGGCATCTTTCTCTGAAGTAGATCTTCATCCACCTTCAATATATCTGTAAATGTTTGTTATTTTTTTTGATCAGTTCTGTTATTTTACTTCTCTGGTTTGTTTGTTCTATATAGTTATCTGACTAAATGACTATATCTGTGTTGCTCAACTTTCCCCTCTATAATATAATAGATTAAAAAAAAAATCTCCCATAATTGCTTGGTCTCCCTGGCAGTTTATTCTCAATACTCTTTTTTTTTTTTTTTTCATGTAAGTCCAGGTGATCTTGATCACAATGGAGCTGGAAGATGTGGTGGATTTTAATGGTCTCTTATTATTTTTCCTGGTAGCTTCTTATTTTTGTCAGCCTTCAACATGTCAGGTCCTCCTTAATTTCCATTAAAGTTCTACATTTAGGATTGAACTCTTGCTTACTTAAATCCTCCAAATAAACTTTTCCAGAACTGAAAACATTTGCACTGCTTTATTACATGAACTATTTTTTTTTCTACTCTGTTGGATCCAAGAATCCAGTAGTCACTATTTTCCATTTTCTCCCTCTCTCTCTTTTTTATTTTATTTTTTTCCAATCTGTAAGCATTGCTGTACACTAAGGCTATCTTAGCTGCTGATTTAAGTAGCTGCTTCATGAATCCTAATACTGTCTTCAGAATGACTTAGATACTCGTTTCTGTACATATATCAATGGAAATATAGCAATCTAGCATATTAGTTCAGGAATATTTTATACTCTCCTTTGTTTGTCTTAAGTATATTTTCCTTTTCTCTGTCTGCATTTCAACTTGTGTCCTTGCTGTTGAACTACATCTTGTTGGGGTAGTGAATATTTTCTTGGACCATAACACCACATTGCTTATCCCTATTTTTCTATCTCAGCCTTGGATTGTAATGCTTAGATTGAAAAGATGACTGCTTAGGTTGAAATGACAACTTCCAGAGAGATCCCCAGGGATCTCTCACCAGGCAGAATCTGTATTCTTCTATAGGGAAATTCTAGCTATATTTACAGATTCTGGTTATAAAGTTGCCACCCTAACAAGGCTTCTCTATATTAATAATGATTTGTCAAATTTACATACATATCTTTTCCTGAGTAGGACTGGCTGAACTTGGAGAACATTCAGATTGTATAAATCATATGTGCAAGTGGGGAATGAAACTTGTCTTGAAGAATTTAAAAAATTAAATATGTTTTTCACTTTAAAAAAAACTTTATTCATATAAAAATATACTGGACTGTATTAATAATGGACTCAAACACTAAGCAGTATCTCCATTGATTTATATCCCTCTGGCATAACTCAATCTACAAGATGTCAACAAACAGAATGTAAAGATTTTCCCGAATGCATGATCCTTTCATGCCACTGCAGACTCCGAGAGACTCCTTATTATTACTTTTGATCTCTGTAGGTCTTGATATTATGAAATCCTTCTGTAAACTCAGCTGCATGCACATTTTATCTGCACAGAAAACACTTAGGTTGACTTCACATTTTATTCCACCTTCAAAACTCTTTGTTCCTACCCATGAGAAATTAAATTTCTCAGGGGAAGTAGGATTGAAGCCTCAGTAGAATAGGAAAATGCGAGGAAAATCCCCAGTTGACTATACTGGGTATGAAAAAGATCCATATACATCTTACCAGGAGTGTTATTTAACCTCAGATGCTTCTATATTGCCTTACATATAAGCTGATATTTTTCATTTGGACTAAGTACATCTAATTATTCCTACAAAAAAAAGGTAAAATAAATGTGCATATAAATTGTAGATTAGGAATGAGGACACCCTGGTAAGTAATTCCATATATTTCAGCTACTTTTTTTCCTCCTATTATATTACTGGTTTAATTTTGAAGTGATATAATCCTTCTTTATACTTCTAGAATGGTTTGCATTATTTCTTGTTTGCTCCTTCTGAAGCCTCTGTATATGAAAGGTTATTTATTGCGGCACTAGCACTTGCTAAAACTTAATAGGAAAAATTCTTGTAAGCATCACCATGGTATTTGTCACAGTTGCAAGTAATAATTTTGTTTCCAAAATCTGTCTGCTCCTTCTTCTTCTTTTTCTTCCCCTTTTTTTTTTTTCCTTCAGGAAAGATGCCCTGCTGGTATGAAAATTGCATGTGCTGAACTTGGATGGACAGATTAAAAACACCCAGAACCAAACTTATTCATGGAGGAACCAGGTGAAATTTCTTATTCAGGTAAATTTTCACTTTATTCAGGTGAAATTACTACTGTCAGCAATTAACTTGCCCCCCCAAATTGTTCTAGAAGGCATTTCAAAAGTTAATAACATCTCACAGTTCCTAGAAATAGTGCTGACTCTTCCATGTCACTGCAGGGTCACAATGTTGTCAGCTCCTGCTTTTAATGGAGTCTCATGATATTTGTTGTCTTATTCTTGAAGTCCCAGATTCTGGGGATATATCTCATATTTCATTTTTAAAAGCACAGGTTTATAGTTCTTGTGGTACCTCAGAAACCCTTAATAAGTTGACCTGAGTGCACACTACAGTCTTAGCAACAGAGTTAAACAAAATGAAATGAGCATTCATGAGACTCAAAAAATCGTGGTTTTTTTTTGTTTTGTTTTGTTTTGTTTTGTTTTTTGTTTTGTTTTGTTTTGTTTTTGCTTTTGGCTAGTTTTATTCCTTGGAAACTGTTGTAGAGAGAATTCATGACTTCTGAAATCTTATGGTTAGCAATGTAGAGTCATTAACAGACAGAAAAGAATAGTTTCCCTTTATTTGCAGTAAAATATGCCTCTGCCTGGGTTTTGTGCTCAAAGCTCAGTGAAGCCTGAGTTGCATATTCTGCCTAGCAGCTTTTCAACACAAAGGCTATTTTGGCCATCTAGGCATGTCAGTGGCCAAATGATGGACAGAGGTTTAAACCACAGATATCCTCCAGGTTTTCTCGGTAACTATGGGCAACCCATATGTGCCTTTATCTCTGCCACAACAAAATGGGACTGATATTGTTTTGCCCTTTGCAGGACTGACTCAAAATTAATATTTGAAGCATGTTCAGTTACTGTGAATGGGAGGGAAAGTAGATGTAGGTAGGAATTTGTGGGCAAAGTATGTGCTGAGGCAGAGTGAAATATTGTTACTTACCTTTGCTGAAATTGTGAGAAAAAGTATCCTTTCTGATACTTCAGCTGCACAGGAATGCACTTAATAAAATATTTATGTTTGATATATTTTTATATATTCATATGTATTTATAGAAAAAAAATCCTTTGCAGTGTTAACTGAATCTCTTATCCCTTTTCCTCTGAGGTATGTGCTGCACGGTGTATCAGTGTATTGAGGTTAGATACAAACTCTGCTCATGCTCTGAGGTGACCAAAATCTGTATGACCAGAGAAGTGTGCTGCAGCATACTGGCGGTGAGCACCAGCTGGAGGCTTCTCTGGATCCATGCATCCCACCTGGAGTTCAGGCACAGCTCACACAATGACGTGATGGGCAGCAGGGCTGTAGCTATGATTAAAGACTGATTGCTAACCCAGTTCCTGTCTGCAGGATTAGGTAAGTCAGCATGGGCTGCAAAAACAAGCATTTTGCCATGAGTCTCCTTGGTATGGCCTGATGAGGTCTGGTGGTCTTCTGCAACAGCCATCAGGCAGCAGTCAGATCCAAACTGCTTCACATCCTGCCAGCCTGTATCACGGGCTGATTTGCCTTCTCCTGTTTACAGGAGGTTTAGGTAGATAGATCCCAAGAGACAAGCTACATGCTCTTCTCTGTCCTCAGGCACATTCCTAAAAGTCCTCTGTACATCCACCTGGGCCACCTTGCCATCGGGACTGGGACTGCTTATCACACAGCAACAGACACTTTTCCTCTTAGGGGTTTTAATACTTGCAGTTTTGCAGTTCTTCTTTGGTGACAACTCCAATCCTGAGATGCTGCAATGACCACAAGGCTTTCTTTAAAAAAAAAACAACACACATTAGCTAATCATAACTGTGGAGGAAAAAAGGTAACATAACGGAAAGTGGATTTTGAAACAACAAAGGTTTATTTGCATGTCTGTCTGACCTGGGCTACCGCCAAATGCTGACGGAGATACTAAATAGGCTTCCTGTTATCTGTCAGCCCTAATGGCTGTAAGTCGGCTATAACCCCTGTCTGTCTCCTTACCCACCTGTGAAACATGTACTGCCTTCTGCAGGAGTCATATTTTATCACAGACCTCTTTTGTTGTCTCCCCTTCCTGCATTTGTAAAATCCCTACATGTTTGTTTGGAGGTCTTGTCTGAGGTTGTTTCTTGGCTTTCCTCTTGGTTTCACAATTTCTGTGTTGAGCTTATACAATAACTTTTTCCAGTAAGTCATAGAATAACTAGGTCAAAACATGGTACTTGGGAATTAACACAGAGGCACCCAGTATCTGCCCCAATCTCTTTCAGTTTTATGAATAGCTTTTTGTTTTGTTTTGTTTTGTTTCTGTTTTTTTTTTTTTTTTGCTTTTGTGAATACTCACATAGTATTTTATGGCATCTGGTAAAAAAAAGGAGTGGCTTTAACTGTTAAGGCCTTGTTTTATGGTACAGCAAAATAACACTTTACAAAAATAAAGGCAAGGTTGCTAGCAGTTTTGAAATAGCATTTTTGCACCTCTCCAATATGCACGATTTCTTTTCTTATACTGTGAAATATTTAGGCAAAGGTTTTACTACAGCAATTCCCAGTTGGTAGTTTTGTGAGGCTGTGCTGCTTGCTGGAATCAGAAGCAAGTATGACGGGGGAAATCCTAGTCTGGTAGAAGTGCTGCCATGGACTTAAATTAAGCCAGGGCTTTGCCTGAAGTTTCTTCACAGCAGAAAGCCTGCTATAGGCAGAGAGGAAAGGATTCTGCTGTAGCCTCTTTTCAACTAGGGCTGGAAGTTGGCTCATCTAACTTAAGCTGCCTGTAAGTCCAGTACCTAGTCTAAACCAGTTTTCCAAGCTACCTTTATAATTAATGGAAGGAGATAAGCTCCAGAGGGCAATTCATGCTGCTTGTCTGAGACATCTACTTTAGGACTGGATCAATCAGTCTCTTCAGTGCTTTTCTTTCTTCACTCACTACAGGTGGATGCCAGACAACTAGCTTAGACCAGAAGTTTCTAGTTAGGGAGGTGAAGAGGATGCTTATTATCTGCATGGTGTCGTACCTGTGGAGTAGGAGTACAAAGTCCTGGAGGATCCCTGCCCTCTTGCTTTTTGTGATTAAAAAGGGAATCAATGTTTGGAAGTAAATTTGCCCCTTACTGTTTGCAAAATACTGTCCTTAGCTGTGAAGCAGTAGCGGCAGGCTTGATGTGGAGTAAGACAAAAATTAAAGCAGACTGCAGACATGAAACACAGATGCACAGCTTGTAACCCGCAATGCCTCTTGCCGTGGTTACCAAATATTCCTCTCAGGCACTGTGACTATTACAACTGCCAAGTTCAGTGTGCAGATCAGACCGCCAACCACTGTCAGCTTCTAGTCAAGGAGGAGACATAAATATAACATCCATAAAAAGGACAGTTTCAATACAAGCCAGTGTAGGTTTCATGCATTACTGTGTTTTGTTACAGTGGCGTTTGTGGGCATTTGTTGCTCCACATCTTGCTATTTATAGCAGAATAACTGAAGGAGAGGAAGGCTCACAACAGCTGTCTAAACCCTTGTAAACGGCAAGGGGGCAGAGGCAGTGTCTACACTTGAGTTTGACAGGCTAAAGCAAAGTTAAAAAACAACCAAGCCTCTAAGTAGTGTTTGTCTAACTATTTTCAAAGGTAGCATTTTGAGCTTTATTTTGCTTTAGTCAGTGATGTGTTTTAGCAGAGAAACAACAGGAACCACGTTGAGCTCATCTCAAACACATAAAATATTTTAGTATCTTTTCTTTTATCTCCCCTTTCAGATACAGCTCAGGAGAAATATGTTCCAAGTGACAGCATCTTTGACAACCTGTACTTTTTGTTCTACCTTTTGTTCTTCTTCCTATGAAAAGCCATGTGATGAAGATTGCTGGAGAACATTGATACCTTCCCTACTTATGAAAAATAAATAAATAAATAAATAAAAAAGAAGTAACTGTGTACTTCCCAGAGGGTCAGATTGAGTCTTCAACTGAAACATCCATTGAAAGGCTCTGCATCTCTGAAAACAGCCCAGAGAAGGACTTATCCTTGTCGGTTGCATCAAAACCAAGCAATAGGGCATTGAACAGAATTCTTTACTCTAGTGTTAACAAATTTTTTCACAATAAGCTAATAAGCCTATAGAGCACTGTGGAGTTGCTTTATGCTGGGTTTTCTGAAAATGCTTTCTCCTTTTTGTGCCAGTAAATGTTACTGTGATGCAGAGAAAAGCATATTCCAAAAACATATTCAGTGTTTCTTAAGCTCATAGCTATTGATTTCTTGAATTGGAACAACACCTTTTCATTTTAAGAATTTCAAACTTTTGATTTTTACCTTAATTGCACCTAGGTCCAAAGCCAGCTAGCACTTATGAATGTATTTAACTTTACTCATGTGACCAATGATAAGCTCAAATGCAATGAGAATTTGAGAGGCTTTTCCACCACCCTTATCTCTGGTAGTGGAGGCTCTCACAAGAATAATGAATTTTCTTTGCAGAATCCTAGTGAGATAAAGCAATGTTATTATCCCATTGTACAGCTGGGGGAAATGACACAGAAATTAAGTGCTTTTCTGAAAGTTCCCTTTGCAGTTAAAAAGAAAAGAAAAAAGGTTATAACTCCAAAAAAATTCATTGTTTTATTTTAAGTTAATTGATCTTTCTGTCCCAAAGAGTTTTTCCGTGTATCCATACAAAGTAAGTGGTGCTCTTACCTGCTAGTGATCATTTATGATGAGAGAGCTTTGCTGGAAAATGGATAAAAACTGTCTTATAATGTGAACACTTGTCTCTGTGTGTGTATGTGTGTGTGCCTGTTTAAGTGCCTGTATTGGAGTTTAGAGTTACTAAAACAAAGTTTAGATACTCTAGATTTCCTGGCAGGGCAGGCATTCCAAAGAACACTGAACACAGCAGACAAATCAGCAGAGATCATCAAGAGGCATTGAAGAAATACACACATTACATTTTCAAAGCAAGGTCATTGTTCATTAATATTGCTATGGAGAGCTTAGCTACACATTGAATTCTTCACAAGCTCTACTTATCAAAATGCTTGATGCTCAAAATCATTGTCTGCATGTAGAGCAGCATGACTAGTCGTTCACTGACAGAGGTGAGGGAGCTGGCTGAGATTGTGAAATCTGTTTCAGCTTGATGATCTTCTTTTTAGATGTAGCATGGTGGTCTTTGAGGGTCATATCCTACAAACTGCAAAAGATCAGTAATGAGCTGTCTGAAACATCTCTGGGCAGAAATCAATGGATTTTTATGACAAACAACCAGAAAACAGAGTAAGGGCCACACCATCCACATGTCACCAGCTATGTACATCCACCAGCTATTACAAGAAAAAATGTTTTATACAGATCAGGAAGCAATTCCGTGGAGAAGTGTCTTCTTACATAAAAGACAATTTTTATACAAAACTTTTTGATATCCTCATCAATAGGAAAGGAATAGTGAGTGATGGAGAGGAAGGGGAAGATTAGGGTCACATGAATCCTGTATGAAACAAAGAAGCCACAATGGTCTCTGACACAGTGGGATCAAAGTAAGGAAGAGATCCATATAGGTGCTAGAACTGGGGGAGATGGAGGAGGTGAAGGAGATGGAGGGGGAAAATGGGAAATCTTGGTTCAGAAGAGTGGACGAGGAAGCATAAAGAAGCTATTATTTACCAGAAAGAAAGAAATACAGATTCTTGGTATACAGGAAGGAGAACTGCAACAAGTTGCTAAAACAAAGGACATGGGGAATAAAGCACACAGAAACTTTCTGGAGAGGTAAAGGAATCAAAGACTGCGAGTGCCTACAGTAAATCTGGGCTGCATAAGTAACAGTGTTCACCAGTTTATGAAGCAGTGTATCCTTGGATGTGCCTGTGCAATCAGGAGGATGGGGCAAATATCTCCAATAGTCAACGACTCCTCTCTTAGACAGCTGTGAACACTGAATAGGCCTCAGTCTCAATTCCTTCACTGGGAGAAGCTTTGAATGTAGCTCTCCAAGGCAAATTTGGTGTTAGGTGTTGGGAGCAGCTCTTACAGATGCCAGACCACAGTATTTCTGTTTCAGTGCTCAGGAGAGACGGTGGTTGTGTACCATAGGTAAGTGGAGAAGTGCGCATGACAGTTAAAACTGAACACACTGTCAAGCTCTGAAAACAGTAACACTTCTCCTTTGAGAGAAGACTGTAGGATCAAGTGCTGTGTTACCAAAATTGCAAGATATTTGTTTATTCACTAAGCCCACTTGAATGAATTTCTCAAGTCCTTTCCCTATTAGTTAAATTCAGTACCTGAGGCTTTCCAGATGTAGAGATTCCATTTCATTACCATCTCCTGGATGCAAAACACCTCAGAACAGACAAGAGACCATGATAGTTCAGTGGTTTGCAAGATGTTCTTATATATTTTTTTCCTTTTAGCTAAAACCTTGCCTGTAGAAACAGTGTGAAGGTGAGAAAGAAGAAAAAGGCAATGTGGACAACTTGGGAAGGCCGAGGAGGATGTTTTCTTTCTCAGTGCTTTGAACCTAATTTAAAACGCAGCTCCCAGCTACAAGAAAAAAAAAAGAAAAGAAAATAAAACAAAAAACAAGATACAGACCATTAAGCTGTAATGGAGTTACGTCTTCAGATCTCTTTGAAGTACAAGAGAAGATATGTATAAAAGCAATAGTTAGCGTGTTTTTAGTGCTTTGTATCAGAGATCATCAAAGAACTTTGAAGAATTAGGCCTAACAGTCTCCCTGAGATTTCTGTATGAGCTGCTGTTTCCATTCTACAGAAGATTAAAATGAGTCCTAGAAAGATTGGTAGGATGGAGGTAAAAAAAAAAAAAAAAGGAAGCCCGTGTCAGATCTTAGTGTACTTCTTCATTTCTTCATTCCCAGTCCTGTGCTTCAGCTGCATGACAGTCTTTGTGTTTTCGTGCAGCTGAACAGAGGTTTAAAATAATAGTCAAGTTGCTATATATGCATTTAAAAATCTTTAAAAATACATTTATTGTATGTTAATGAGTAAATTCTGCTTTGAATATTGAATATTTTTGTCTAGTTTATAGTCATGGACAGAATGGGGATGGTATATAGGCATATTCTTAACAGATAACTGTGTAGCAGGAAAGTTTGTTTTCTGTTTTTTACAGTTGCTGTAAATATTGGAAATATTCAAAACACCTACTACATCAGTCTACTTTGGTAGCTTCCAAATTCTCATTTCTATGTTTTTCTTGCTGCTACTGCACATATCACAGATCCTATGATTTGCCTAGCTTTTAATAACACTAGGTGGCATGTGGATTAGGACATTGGGCCAAAGAGTTTCATGTCCTTACACCTGGACTGATTTTTGGCCTGAATAACACTTTGACCACTTTTCAGCAGAAGAAATAATCAGAAGGACATGCAGCTGCTGCGTAAAGGCCAGGGGAAATTAAAATGTTTCCCATAAGGAAACAAATGAGCAAAATACATACGCGGCTTGATTAGAATTTGCATTGTAACATCGTTAATTACTAGAAAGCCACAGGTGGGAAGGACATGAGGCATGAAAATATGATTATGAAGGGGAAAATGATGATTCTGTGTCAATAGCACAGTCCTTACAAAGGAACTTCAAACTGGCAAATGACTAAGGTTGTCAGAACATCCTTTTAGCAGATGAAATATTTCATAAGAAATATGTCCAAAACAATAGATTTTTGTAATGCTTAATACTTTTCAGTCCTTCACAAATATGATTTATTTATTTATTTATTTAAACAGAAAAGCGTGTAAATACTTAGCAAGCTACTGGCTTTCTGTAGACAAAAACTAGTCCTGACATTGTAATTTTATAGTTAGTGAAATGAGGGAGAGAGATGCTCAGGGTAAGAAAATGATTATGTATCAGAACTGAGATCAGAGAAACCTGCATTTGATTGAAAATACAAGGATGTCATGGGCTCTCTTTGGTTATGACTTGTGTTATCCTACCCTACTCTGCTTCTGCTAATTCTGTTTAGGTGTTTCTGCCTGGAAGCTTTACTCTAGCGATTGGTCACTGGCATAGTCCAGGCTTTAGAAAGTTGTTTCAACTTTTACAGAAGTGCACTTTTTTTTTTTTTTTTTTTTTTTTAATTAAACTACTAAATTGAAGTAATAAGAAGAACACCAGGATTAGATCTAACACATTATGTTAACAATTATTTTACTACACAAAATTTTAAACCAATTTTACTGGACATGAGGCTAAGCAGGTAAAGCTAGTTTAGCTAACCATTATAAATGCTGGAAAAGCTGCCAACCAGCAATGAATCTTTTCTCTTGTGCTAATCTTTTCTTGCCACAAATTAAAAGAGTAATGGAGCAATACTTGTGGAGATTTTTCTAGGCTTCTGAATACAAAGTTCTGTCCCCTTTCAAAGAATTCAATAGTGGAATTGATAGATGAATTAAATCTTCCTTCAAATGCTGAGAAACAGATATTGATGTCTGTGTTGCCAGCAAAATGAGTAATATTCAGAAAAAGAAGCCTTGCCCACCTTGAGGATATGTTGAAAGTCACCTCAAAGCACAGGCTTGACAGAGAGATTGGTGACAATAAGCAGAATGACAGTTTTGAGGATTGAGTTGTGGCTGCCAGACCAAAGCACCATCATTATACAGGATCCCATCCCTCACCTGCTTGTGACATATGAGGTACAAAACCAGGAATTCATGAATAGGGCAGTTTGGACAGCTAACTGCAGTGAACACACTGCTCTGCTTTCTCTTTCTGCTGGATGGTTTGCATTAACTTTACGATGGAAAGTGACTCTGAAACAGCTATACATATCTCTATGTAATTGACTTGGAACAAAAATTATTATATGGGATGAATCAAGAGCAGAAACAGAAGGCAAAATGAGACTCATCAGCAGTAGCATATGACTGTTCAGGAATACAAGTCCTTACATGTAAGCAGCAGCATGGATGAAAAGGCAGCCTCTGAAGGCTGAATAAATAATCAGCATGAGTTTCAGCCTATCTGTAGTGCATTGAAGTCTTTTCACTCCTTTCTCCACAAAGTAGAAAAAAATTTATTTTCAACATTTTTCATATTCCCTAAGAGAAACGGCTACCTCACTGTGCTCAAACCAAACAATAAAAAGTAAAACAAACAATCTGGAACAAAATCCAACAACTTTTGTTGTTATATGATTGTTTCTTATTTCAAGTAAAGCAATAAAAATATTGATTGTTGGAGGAAGGCCTAAAAATCAAAATGATTTGTCTCAGTAGCAGTTCCTAGAAAAATGAGCTCCTCAGATGCTGTAAATTGTCCAGCTTCTATGGATTTAGATTTTAGTGCAATCATCACATGTGTCTGAAATGTCACAAGAGCTATGAAGTATTAGATATTATACAGTAACAATAAATAGGGACTAACTATGTTTGTCTTCAGACTCAAGGCGTTCAGTCATTCTCTGCTTTGTTTGTTCTAACCCAAATAAAATGAAAGGATTTAGAAAACTATGACATAATTGCTATCATGGAAACGTGATGTGATGAATCACACGACTGGAACATTGAAATAGAGGGCTACAAGCTTTTCAGAAGGGATAGGCAGGGGTGTTGTCCTTTATGTTAGGGGATGGATTGATTGCGAAGATATGCCTCTGAGAAACAGCCACGGATATGTTGAGAACTTGTGGGTAAAATTAAGGAATGGACCAATAAAGGATGCCATGTGGTTGGGATCTACTACAGGCCACCTGATCAAGGGGAGCCTGTTATTGAGGCTTTCTGGCTTCAACGACTGTCACACTTGCATGCTCTCATCCTGACAGGGGACTTCAAACACCCAGATTAAAAAAGGAAAAGCCACACAGCAGGCTGTAAGCAATCCAGGAGACTTCTAGAGTGAATTGAAGGTGCCCTCCTGATCCAGGTATGAGACAAACCAACCAGAGAAGTGTTACTGGATCTGGTGCTCACCAATGGGAATGAACAAACTCATTAAACAGGTTAAGACTGGAGGCAGTCTGGGTTGCAGTGACCATGCCCTGACAGAGTTTGTGGTCTTGGGGAATATGGACCTGGCAAAGAGCAAAGTCAGGACCCTGAACTTCGAAAGACCAAACTTCCAGCTGTTTAAAGACCTAGTGGATAGGATCCCCTGGAACACTGTCCTTGGGGACAGAAGAGCTGGTCAGAGCTGGAGGCTCTTCAAGGATGCTTTTCTTAGAGTGCAAGAACTCTATGCCTGGGAAGATCACAGAGCAGATCCTCCTGGATGCCATGTTAAGGCACTTGCAGGACAAGGAGATGATCTGATAAAGGGTCAGCATGGCTTCCCCACAAATCGGCAAATCTTGTCTGACCAATCTGGTGGCCTTCTGTGGTGGAGTAACTGCATCAGTTAACAAAGGAAGACTGACCAGTGTCAGCTACTGGGACTTCTGTAAGGCCTTTGACAAGGTCCCATATGACATTTTGGTCTCTACAGTAGAGAGATATGGGTTTGAAGGTTGGACAGTGAATAATTGGCTGTATGGCTGCATCCAGAGAGTTGCAGTCAACAGCTTAGTGTCCAGGTGGAGGCTGGTGACAAGTGGTCCCTCGGGCATCTGTTTTGGGACTGGTGCCGTTTAGTATCTTTATCAAAGACATAGTGTCTTGGGCTGCATCAACAGAGGAGTAGCCAGCACGTGGAGGGAGGTGACTGTCCCCCTCTACTCTGCCTTTGTGACGCCTCACTTGGGTACAGCATCCAAGTCTGGGGCCCCCACCACAAGAAAGATTTCGACCTGTTAGGTTAGGTCCAGAGGATGGCCATGAAGATTGTCAGAGGGCTGGAGCACATCTCCTATGAAGAAAGGCTGAGAGAGCTGGGGATGTTTAGCCTGAAGAACTGAAGGCTCCGGAGGAACCTCATAGCAACCTTTCAGTACTTGAAGGGAATTTATAAAAGAGGTGGAGAGCAACTTTTTTTACACAGGCGGATTGTGACACGACAAGGGGGAACAGTTTTAAACTGAAAGAGGGGAGATTTAGATTAGGCTTTAGGAGGAAATTTGTCGCTCAGAGAGTGGTGAGGCACTGGCACAGATTGGCCAGAGAAGCTGTGGATACCACATTCCTAGAGGTGTTCAAGGCCAGGCTGAATAGGGCCCTGAGCAACCTGATCTAGTAGGTGGCATCCATACCCATGGCAGGGGGTAGGACCTAGATGATCTTTAGTGTCCCTTACAACCTAGGCCATTCTGTGATTCTATGATTATGTGATTCTGAAACTTTATTACTGCTACCACACGTTAGTGATAGCTTATAGCTATGGAATAATTTTGTCCACAAAGATCCCCTCCATCACTGCCTGAGTTCAGATCAATCAACCTTGTAAAGCATGAGCCTCAGCATGTTACTATCAACAGCAGTCGGTTTTCTCTGCCTGCTATGAGTCTGTGCCTCAGAAAGCAGTATTTAATATACCAAGCTCTATTTCAGCAAGACCAGGGGGTGATCTGGAAGCCCTATCAGGAATGTGTGCTTAGAATAAACTGTCACCCCCTCTGAAGAAAATGTAGACACAAAGAGATTCATTTTACCGGGGGTTCGAGGAATCATGATACTACCATCACACTGCTAAGGGGACTTTGGTAAGCAGAGACCTGTTGGGTGTGTTAATTGGGATTCTGCCTTAAAAAGAGCTGCACAATATTACAAGAGTTCAGCTACTTATTTTAATTTTTCATCCTCAGGTAAACTTGTCCTTTCTGGACTTTCTGTCTTATAACATTTTTCACTTGCACCGTTTTCCCTTCTGCCTTCATATATCCTCCAGTCATTTTGTGTGCTCTTTCTGTCTTGTGTGTCCTCTGTTTTTCACTGTTGCTGCTTTAGCATTCTGAATCCAAACTCAGTAAGCGTTGCCTTTGGCCTAATCATTGTGCCAGCTATGTCTTGTTATTAGAATTTGCCCTCTGTCTTCTCATCTGTTTCAGTAATTGACCTCTTTATTTGTTAGTTTAACATTTTCATTCCTTGCTCTAGTTATTGTCATTATTCTACTTATATAGACTCACTAATGTTTAACTCCATAATCATTATATGGAGAGAAAAGCTGCAAGCAATTTGGAACTGTAAGTCCCTCTAAAAAGAGAAAATGCTTTAGATTTTTTCTTTTTTTTCCCTCTCCAAAAGATTGTTTTTCAAAGCTAATCAACTAATGCACCAGAATAAACTGCTCTGTCTAGAGAGTCAACACATAGCCCTCTGTCCGGTGAACAAGGATGAAATAGTGCCCCACAAATGCCTTGAGGAGAATGAGGTTTTCTGAATCCTCTCTCTTCAGAACAGAGATGGTGGCCAAAATATCGACTGCTGATAACCATTAAAATGCCCCTTGAAGGCTGCATTGGAGAAGTTGTTTTAACATAAGCCAAATTTCCAAATATGTTTCCTATTCATGCTGTTCCTGCAGTTTTAATTGGAGAAGTTACGCTTTTCTCTTTAAACTTTGCAGTAAAGTTTTAAAATGAGTATGTTGTATTTCATTTCAGAGGCAGAAGCTTGGCTCATAAGTCTAGGCTCAAATGACCTAGACAGGCCATTTCGGCCATCCTTAGCCTCAAGGCAGAATCAGCTATGAGTAAACCTTTCTCTCTATCATATTTCCTTGTAAAATATTTTTTCTTTCAAAAAGTCTGCTTACAAGACTTCCCCTTAAACTTAATGTTAGGAAAGTTTTCCTGATGTCTAGTCTAGCCCCTTTATTTTTTATTATTTTTTTTTTTTCCAGCAAACTTTTACGTGTTTGAAAATAGTGACCCTTGATCTCCTTCCTTATGACAAAATGGACCAAATTCTTTCCATCTTTTCTGCTGGATTTTATTTTGTAGACCTCTGGGAATTTTTATTTTCCTATGGAGTCTTTCCTGTTAGCCCAATCTTGCCTTGAGCTATGAAGGCCAGTGATTAACATGACAGCATTTTGGGGCTTTCTTTAACATAAGCTAAACAGAATATGAGGTTTACCTCGTATGCTTTATATATAATCCAGCTATTCATAGGTATATATAATCCAGCTATTCATAGGTTTCAGTACGATGTGTTTTTCATTTTTTTCATTTTTTTTCTCTTTAAATTAGTATTTGTTTATTTATTTTTAAATTGGTTAGATAGAATTGTTCCTTTATAGGAGCACTAACCAAAAATGTAGGTGGTTATCTCAGATACAGAAGAATCTATAGAATATTAGAAAAAGCGTATTTTAATGTTTGTCCTTCATTCCCTTCCCCTGTCTCCCAGGTGTTGCAAAGTCTCCGACTAAAAAAAGACTTGATAGGTAATATGCTGTTTAATGCTACTGAGCTACTGAAAGAGAATTCCTCTTTTGACAAGGAAGTAGCAGTGTTGATCTCTATAAAACTTGCTCGCTCTGCTTTGCATGTACAAGGTTAAAGCTTCCTTTCCTCTGCCTCTTAGAGAGGACTGGACTGATGCATCCCTAACAATCCTAAAACCCTTTCACATAGAGGTGGCTGCTTTAGAAGATGTTAAAGCCTTATATAATACTCAAGCTTCATTAAAACTGTGCTTGATCTCCCAAGCTTGTGAGCTAATACAGTGTAAAGAAAGACAGTGCAGGGTGATATTGGTCAATAATATTTTTCTTTGCATACACCTTTCTTGTCCTCAAGCTACTCACTGAGTTATCTTGACTCTCATCTTTCTGTCTCTCTGCATGCTGAACTACAGCTGAAGTTAATGGGAGAGCTGCATGCAGACTTCCAGGTTCAAGCCCCCTCTCAAAACAATCTCTCCTACACTTGCAGATTCTGTGATATCATGAAAGCTTTACTGTGCGGTTGCTTTCCTCTTGTAAACAGGATCAAAGACAGCATGTCATTATTTTATTTTATTTTATTTTGGTCTGCTGTCTGGTTGCTGTCATCTCTTTCTATTCTGGCTCATCGTCTGTTGTACCTTGAACGTTATATCTCACAGCGCTTCACAGTTTGGTTCCACCCTTTCTGTGTGGTACATGACACATTTGAGTATTTTTTCCTATCAATATGGCATTTTGTATGATATATGTGACTCTGCTAAGCTAATTGTGATAAGTCATGCTGCTAGATCCAGTACAAATGCCCTTTTTTCAAGGTTTCTCTTACGCTTACATATCCTTCACTTTCTAAGCATGTAAGTTCTGTTTTCTTAATTGATCTATTTGTATGACAATTTCATAATGCAAACTCTGTTGCCATTTTCCTAGGACACAAAAATACAGGCTTTTGTGGGTAATACCTCAGAACTGTCTTGTACATGTCAAATGGATGATGTAAACCATGGAGGCTGTAAGTGTCCTAAATGTCTCAGCACTGCAATTGTGAGTATTCAAACAAGATGTTTTTCCCTTAATTCTTTTTCATAACCCTTTGGCAACATTAAGCAGCTGAATAGAAAGCAAACTCTTCTGAGCTCAGGAACCACTCTCAAATCCCAAATTACACTAAACAAGGTCATTCTTGCACTTCTCAGCATCTCCAGGAAAGTAATTGCATTCTTTCAGTCAAAAAAGAATCCTCAAAGCCACTATCCTTGCTTCTTTCACATCTGGATTTAGTCTTCTGACTTTCAGAAACCAGGCAACGCATTTCAGATGCAACATTTGTTTCTGAGAAATAAATTACAATAGGGGTATGTGAGCCTGAATCCTTGGAGGTGGGTCTAAGGTGTTACTGAATACTGTGCAATTAGGCTAATGAAATGTTGGGGAGGGGGGGATTATTATTATTATTTTTTTTTTAATATATATACACGAAGGAATAGTTGTGCAGACCTAGTGGAGTGATTGTTCCTCTGTACACAGCATTGCTAGGGGTACTATGAAAAAGATGTCCTCAGCTCAAGGAGATTGTGGGAAATCTAACAGGGAGAATGGCAGAACTTACCTCTCTTCTCTCACTGAAAAGGTGATTGAGAGGCAATTACTGGATTTGTTTACTTTTCACTGAATTTAGTTACTTCTCTACAGAAAGGAGTTCTAATAGATGGAGAGGAGTGATAAAGAAGGAGCTCAGTGTGGTTGACCCACACCAAATGAAGCATTGTGCCTGAATGCTAACGTTAGAAAAGCTTGTCTGTAAATAACAAAATGTATCTTCATAGCAAGTAGTTTTAAATAAGACAAAGGCAATTTCTAATGACACACAGGGAACCAAGACTACTGGACTAGTTCCACAGGTTGCTAGCATGTGGGGAGAATGTCAAGCCAGACAATTACCATGAAGCATGAACCTACAGGTTCCCATCATTCCGTCTCTGCTTAATCCATGGGGAGAAGAAGCTGAGCATTGCCACTAACATATGCAGCCCCGTGTTAAAACAGAGATTACACCCAAACAGATTTTTATCTTCAAAGTTTGGAAAACTTTCCTAGGACAGAACTGGATAGATGAATTTGTCATTTTGCTATCCTTGTCCACAGCCACAATTGGGAGAGTTGGGAAGAGTAGATCCTTGCTCCTGTGGGGTACAAACAACCCTCATGGTTTGGTCCTTGCCTGCTATGCTGGATTCACATGCTCAGAAGCAGAGGTGAATTCTCCCTAATTCAGAGTGGGAATCTAGGTTTTTACTGCTATACAAGAGTACTACACCTCTGTTTTCTGGCATTGCAAAGGCTTTGGGCATTTGTTGTAGCTTTGTTTCAGATGATCTCTGTCAGAAGCACTTAACAGTTAAGTCTCAGGGGGAATGAAATGTTTTAATTTCAGTGAAGTTACTGGATTTACTTACAAGGGAGAGATGTAATGGCCTGTGATACAAAAGAGGTGACCTTCAGCTCTGACTTTACATTCTGTTACAAATTCCTACGCATATATATTGCTGAGGGAAGGTTTTGGCACAATATGCATTTAATTTAAAAATGGTGTTTATTCCAATTGTGCAGAGATGTTTTAGCATATATGAAGAGTTAAATCCAGAGAAAGACACTTTAACCAAAGATCAAGATGAAAAGCCAAGTTACATTACAAAGATACTTAAGCAAATGTACCATATTTAATCTACTCTCATCTTAAAGCAACTTCTCATTTGCACTTTCACTTACATTTCTAATGCAGTGGTATTTATTACCTTTTGCCTACCTTACCAAATGAGCAACAATCTCTAGAGATATCTCCTCTCTGATTAGAAAACACTTGCTGCAAAATAATAGATTTATGAAATATACATGAAGAAACTTTTATTAAAATTACATTAATAGCCAAATTCTGCACACAATTACACTTGGCCATTGCAAAATCAATGAATTGCACTGGGATAATAGAGAGCAGAATTTGCCCTGACCGAATAATTTTAGCTGATTAAAAACAATGAAATGAGATATTAATATTGACACTCCCTGTTTGAAATATCATTGTTCTGTGGACCCGGAATTCATGATTTAGGACTCAGTGTGGAGGAACAAAGCCACTCTGCCAGCCAGCCCTGCCAGCAAGACAATATATACTCTGACAAATGGTCTCATATATAACTCCACTTCTGGGAGGTAAAAGGAGGAGAGTCTTATTCTCTCCTGCTTTGCACTAGGTCAGAATTAATATTCTCCTACAGCAGCTGATGATACATACCTGAGTAAGCTTTACACTGGCTATCTCAGGTGTTGAGAACAGAGCCGTGGCAGGATGGAGTTCAAGAGAGGCTAAGCACCCAAATATTTACTCAGTTCATCTTGTCACTAGCTCACTTCGGTACCTCCTTTAGGTTAGCTACAATATGACACTGGCTGAGGTCCAACCAGCAGGTTTATTACCTCTAAATGCAGAACTGGGTTTATTAACTTGGGTAGAGAACCGTGCTATTGTAATATATATGATACTGTATAGATAGGGAAGTAAAATGGCTTTAATTCTTCTGGTCTGCAAGATAGCTCATGGCTCTGAATTGTGTTTTGTATTCTGAGGGAATGATAGTCCCCGTGTGAGAGAACGTCTGGCCTAGAGGAGGAAAAAAAAAAGAGCACCTACACCTGGGGCTAATGACAATGCAGCAGAGGCTACTAAAGGAGATGGAGCTGGGCAACCTCCCTGTGCTACTCTGTGGAGTGATTTTGGGGTTGCACCCTCTGTTCCCCATTTACTCATTTACTTTGAACCAGAGGATTATGGTACTTGGAGGTTTCTGAACTGATTGCTTAAATCTTAATAGCTGTGAAACCCCAACACATTTAGAGTTGCCCAAGATATCACTGCTTTGGATGGACCTCATCTGGCTGTGCTTGTGCCTGGCTAGAACCACAGCCTCTCCGTATCCTCCTGTATTGGTGGTGGTGGCTAGCAACGGCACAGAAACTGCTGTAATAAAAAGGAGATGTAAAGATGACATTTGAAAAATTGCTCACAGCTTCAAGGATGTTAAATATCTGCTTCTAAATGAGCTATCATACCGAAGAATAAATGCAACAATAAAGGAATAAAATCTTCAAAAAAAAAAAAAAAGGAAAAAAAAAAAGTTTGGTTATACTGACAGACTGGGAAGACCCACACAAAAGTAAATTAATTACACTTCAAGCAATGCAAGCTGTTCTTCCTGACAAAGGTATAAGGGATCTGGAGCAAGGAAGGAAATGAAATCGTAAAATAAAATCATAGAATCCTTTAGGTTGGTAAAGACTGTCAAGATCATCAAGTCTACCATCAGCCTGACCCACTGAGTCCCACCACTAAACCATGCCCCTTTGTGCCATGTTCATATATCTTAAATACCTCCAAGAATGGGGAATTCACCACTTCCCTGGGCAACCTATTCCAATACTTGTGCACCTTCTCCATTAAGAAATTCTTCATAATGTCCAATCTAAACCTCTCCTGAAACAACTTGAGACCATTTTCTTTTGTCTTGTCACTTGTCACCTGCGAAAAGAGACTGACACTCTCCTTGCAACAACCTCCTTTCAGGTAGTTATAGAGAGTGATAAGATCTCCCCTCAGCCTCCTTTTTTTTTTTTTTTTTTTCAGACTGAACATCCCCACTTCCTCCAGATGTTTTTCATAGGTCTTATTTTCTCGTCCTTTCACCAGCTTCATTGTTTTTCTTTGTGCATGCTGTGGGTTGATACTGGGGTATCAACCCCTTAGTTCCTTTAGTGAGGGATCCGAACCTGAATATAGTATTTGTGGTGCAGTCTCACCAGTGCTGCGTGCAGAGGGACAAATGTGATATATGCCTACTCCCTTTATGTCATAGTTCCGTGTGCTTTGTTTCCTGGTGTGGAGGAAAGAGCTGTATCTTTACCTGAGGAATCTGATTGCTTCTCTGAATTTGATTTTGGTCGCAGACCCCAGGTGAGAACATTTTTACAGTTATATTTGTTGAGACAGGACCCAGGGGCTGCAGTCCCCAGAGCCTGACTTGGGAGCAGATGAGCTGCAGAGTTCAGTCCCTCTGGCCCAATTCTGCGAAGCTTTTCTGAACAAAATGAGGGGCACCACTGCAGATACCCACAAACAGAGCATTTGCCTCCATGGTTGGCTGGCAGAGAGGCATCTTTTCTAGGCGCCACTGTGTGCCTGTGACAGAGTGGCAGAACAGGTCTGGGTAACAGGACCCCTGCATCCCTCTCATTGTGCATGCTGAAAGGAGCAGCTGGATTAAGATGCCTCCTTCCCTCTGCAACCCTTCTTATCCGCACTGAAATCACCAAGACAATAATATGTTGGATGTCTGAGGACTTCAGAATGGATGCCCTATTATTTCTCTCTTTTGTTTTGTTATAATACGTGTGACCTTCAACTGCTTTCACACACTTTTCACTCTGCAGAGAAAATACCATGGTGAATGGCTTAACTGCGATTTCAATACAAAACTAACCAACAAAAAGAGTGTATGGGACAAAAGCAACAATGCGGGCAACGACATTCAGAAGTGTTAGAAGTAAATCTAACTGCACACAAAGCAGAGTTCAGCTAAGTGTCACTGCCAAAAAACATCTTCTGTTCTCTATGAAATGAAATTGGAAAAGAGCTAAATCGAGTACTGAAACTCACTGGATGCGTTAATAAAGCTGGGAGAAGAGGGATGTACCTGTTCTGGGGGACTGAAGGCACCTGTTTTGCATCTCTGCATTTTTGACAGGTGGGACAGACAAGGACTGGTCTTTCAGCTGGTGTAAAAGCATACAGTGATTTGCTTATACAGAGGATCTGCTCTATGGCTTATGCTTATTTCTCCCAGGCAACACTTTAGAAAGCAATCAGATAGTAGTTTATATCTGATTTTGAGTGTACACCCGGAGGGAGATGCTGATTTCCTCCTTTTTGAAACATGTATTGATAAAATAATCATCTATTTTCATGTGCTTCCTTATCTTCACCTACTCTTCTGTCTTGGTTTTACTGCCATTCAGATTAGGTTTAGTCCTACACATCGGGGATGGAAAATGTGGCCCAGTTGTGCTGGAGGAATAGGCAAAGATCCCCATTTTACTGAACAAGGTTATGCTGCGACACACGAGTTGCTTTCAGATGTAAGGGGTACTGCATAAGCCGATGCTTCATTTGCATGCTAAGGAAGGTCTGAATGCCTGCTCGTTCTCTGCTTGGATCACTGTAATATGCATGAGTGAGAAAGGAGGATAATAACCAGAGGAAGGAGTTGCTTTTATTAACGTGCTTTTGCATTTTTCCTTTTAGATGAAAACTTTAGAGGCAAATATTTGCTTCCTTTGCATATGTGTTAAAAAACATGGTTTGTATGTGTGTGTTTCAAATATTAAAAATGGGAATGAAAAGGTGTCAGTCCTGATTTTTTAATTAGAGTAAAAAAGGTGAATGTCCACATGGGTTTGATAAGAGACGTAAAATGCTTCCACAGAAAATATCATTTTCCTGCCAGCTGCGGTGACCCAGGGCCTTGCTATTTAGCCTGAACTGATGCAGGCCTGTGCTTAGAGCTTCGGCAGGCTGTGTGGCCTCTCCTCTGTCTTGCTTTTGAGTGCATCAATCTCAGTGACCTCTGCTGTGTACATTATCGAGTATCAGTACTGCAGCATCCTGTGTGCCACTTCAGGTGAGACATTTGGCAGTCAGCCGGTCAAATCACCCCCACATAAATAAACACTTAAAGGAGATGGTCTTTGTCTGATGAGCTTTATTTTATTTTATTTTAATTGTATGCATGTAAATTATTATTAATTTATTTAGGTAGTTAGTTGCCTTTTATAAACTACAGGAATTCAGGAAGGTTTTAGTCACACCAAGGATTTCAGGCTGGCAGGGAGAGGAGCTATTAAACTGCCATATTCTCTGCAACCTTTATATATATAGGGCACAGAAGAACAGTGTTCACTATTCCGGTCAGTTTCACAATTGCTTATTTTCCATCCTCAAATCCAGGAAACGTACAGCAAAGGAGGTATTTTGCTTGACACAGAAAACTTGGGATCAAGGAACAACAGACAGGAGAAGTAACAAACCCTCCAAAAATAAGTACTTAAGAATCAGAAGGAATTAGAATACCTTGTTTCTATAGTTTGCAGCAGGAAATGAATATTTATGTCTCAAATGTTATGTTAAAACATTCTTTCTTAATATGTATTTATATACAACCTTCCACAAGAAGTCTGCCTTCAAAAGCAGCAGGCGCTGACATCCTGTCTTGCCAAAACCACAACATCTCATCAGATGCTCAGAAAGAATTTATACGAGACTTTGTGAAGTGCCTAACAAATAGCAAGCATTCTATTGAAGAAAGCATCAGCATTTCAAGATGAAGAAGTAAATCTGTTCAGTGCTTTAGGAGTTTGAAGCGACTTTAGGAGTTTAAAGTGACTTCTTTAAAAAATGTAGGCTCCCAGCCTAATGTTTCCTCTAGACCCCTCTGGCTAACAAATGACTTGTTTATAACATTTCTAAATATAGATCCAGGTAACAGATTAAATCTCATTCAAAGATTGCTTTACTTCTAAAACATAAGTAATGAAGATCCTATTGTTCTTTGTCATAGTTCTTTGCTTATAAAGAAAGTGTCTGAAAATTCCTTATTAAAGTGAATGTGCTTATCATTTTCATACAATCTGAAAATATAATCCTTTTTCCAAATAAACAACAGAAATATTTTTGAACACATTTGTGTCTTTTCTGCATTGACAGCTTTACCCTATACATTTAGGAAAGAACCAGCACCTCTGGCAGTTTCCTCTACATTCTTTTTTTTTTTTTTTATTATTCCCTATGACAGTAACATCCTGTGCTTTTTACTTGATTCTTTGTTTCCTTAATCAGTTTCCTGAACCTTCTAACTTTCCAGCTTCTAAATTTATATCCTTTTCTATAATATTACTTTTTTTTTTTTTTCATTATACACACACTCTGGCATGCACACACACAGATCACAAATATATTTTAGCTTTTGTAGATGCTTTTGTTCTCTCTGCTAAAGTCAAGTTGTTTTATAACTAATGCCACCTCATTTTTCAGCTGTGGGATGGTAGCTTTTTGGCCATCAAATGAAATATTTAATCAGCTTTCCAAAATTATTCATATTTTTCTCCAGTTCCATCAGCTTTTAGTTGTTTTCAGTTTTATGAACCTGTCTCTTTTAAATCACCAATCGTATTTATTACTGATTTGAGCTTTTTTTTTTTCTCCATGCGTAATGAATGTAATTAAGTCGTGATAGCTTGTTCCTAAAGAAATCTTTTTTTTTTTTTTAGTTCTTAGATGTGTGCCCTTTTATCTGCCAAGATGTGATCAAATTTATTGTTCTATGACACTATTTTCTATTTATTTTTTTTTAGTTAGGATATTGCCAGTGTTGGTGGTATTTTTTTTTTTGAAATTTTATTTTTTTTTTGAAATTCTGAGGTAGTTTTTCTACTGACAGATCTCCAATATATATCATTCACATTGAGATGTCAGATTCTCAGCTTTTTTTTTGCTTATATAGGACAGGCAGGTTTTTAAGGAGCTATTCATGCTGTTCTGAAGTGTGATATGATGGTCTGAAGCTGCCACTGGCTTGTGCCCCACCTTGTACTATATTGGCTAAGAAATTGATCTGTAAACCTTCAAGATCACTTGCACAGCACTTTGTCAGTGGCTCAGACATGAGTATTTTGTGTAATCTGAGCAGGTATATAAAACGGCCTCCTCCTCCTTTGTTGCTACAAACCTTGATTTGCAGTATAGCTTGTTTCTTAGCAATGAATCCCTCCTTTGATTCTGCAACAGTAATGTTTTCCAGATGTGCTTTCTCCAAATATCCCTCCTGTATGCTACATGGTGTCTTTACTTCTGTTCTTACTTCATTTGTCTGTCTCTAAGGCTTACCTGGCAAATGATTTATATAAAAATTCTTGCTGCACAGTCTTATTCTGCCACTAATCTGGGAGGGATTAGCTACTTGACGATTTCAAGCAGCGATTGTGATCAAAGACCTGCTAGTCAGAGCCAGATGGGTCCCACAGAAGCACTGACAAGCCAATCAGGAGGCCTGATAGGAGATTGAGACTGTCCCTTCAGCCTTCCCAAAGGACAAAACTTGAGTAGAAAATAGACATGCACACATGTAAATGCTCTCCCAACTCACCTCCTCCAATTGCGCTACCTCTGAACATAGGGTCTGCAGCTAGCCCTTTAGAAACTCCCTTGTTAGCTGCTCTGTTTGCCAGGCTCAGCTGTTTCATTCAGCTTTTTGATTCTGAGTAAAGTTATTTCAATGCCTAAGCAGAAGGAACGATGTATGCAATGCCCTCATGGATTATCCCAAGTTATGAACTGTGAGTGATGGTGCAAATAGTAATATACATGTATCATGCTGAAGTGAGAGATGGTCCCAGTGATCACAACAGAAAAGCAGAAAATAAACAACCACCAGAAGTAGCCTCACCAGTTGAAAGATATGTCTGATTTCTACTAAATCTGAAAGTACTAAAGAACATTCTCAAGTTTTCTGAAAGACAGACGGAAATGTCTTAGGAAACTTGACGCAAAGCAATTATGGATGCTCAAACACAACAAAGATTTTGAACATGAAAAGAGAATACTAAAAGGATTTTTATACTTGACAGTTCATTTCATTGTATTCTCTTTTTATATTAAATTATTAAAGAGAGATATATCAATGTGTATATTTTCAGTCCCTTTTTGCCAGTTTAACTTATTGGAAAAGTTTAACATTTCCCAACAAAATATCTTCATAATATTTCACAAATGTTACAATTTGCCAAGTTTTTCGTCCAGTAAATTATTGGCTGTACCATCTGATGGGCTACTTTTCCTCTCTGAAATGAAACTTCCATCTTAATTTAATAGAGTACTGAGACTGGGATATGGATAAGAGAATTTGCTAATCATCTTTGAAATATATTTGAACCCTCATCTGTCAATCCTATCACTGAATCCAACAGTACCATGATTTTCAGAGGATTTATGCCTGTAAGAGCTGAAATAGTGTATTAGAATAAAGTAGATATCTAATTCTAGTACTGATGATTCTTTCCGGTTTCTGAAGATAAAATGTGCTAGAGCTTTGGAGGTTACAAATAGATTTTTATACTGCTTAATAATTAGCATGTTTTTACGTTCTTACAGATAAATTTCTGTAATACAATATGAAGACCACAGACGTCTATTCAGAGATATTCACATGGGCACTTCTATAACATACTGAGTCAGGGGCCCGTTGGGAGAAAGCAAGTCATCCCACCTCAAGATATGTATCTAAGTACACTAACATTTACCTAGAAATATGCATCTCTCTCCACTGAATGTAGAAACAGCTTGGAGACTAACTCAGCCAAGTACAAAACATTTAGATTGCTAAAATTTGGTGAGATAAATCTCACAGCAGGAGCTCAGCTCACAGTCAGTGAAGAGGCAGGAGACAAGAGCCTGAGTTAGGAGCTAGTGTCTCTCCATCAGCTATATCAGGACTCCACAGAACTAACTTGGGCATCTCCACGAGAAGATGCAATGTAAATGCCTGGAGTGGGGTACCTATGTGGTTAAAGAACTTAGCCAGTCTACCAGGATTCACAAAGTGTCTTAAAAATAGCACACTGTGCTTAAGTTACCCAGTTCCCCAGGAATCTGTGTTTGCAACATGCTTACAAGAGTGGTTTGCTATACACATGCACAAAGCCATAACAGAGTTAAAATCAACTCAAGCAGTCATGTGATACAACTGGGGAAACTATTATCTTTGTTCCTCTACTCTATGAGTTATTATCTTCTGTCTAAATGCAGATTATGTGCAGGAACCAGAACTTTTATTTGACTCAGAGGTGCCATGTACTTTCCTGGTACTATGATAATATGCAGGACTTGCATGCAGCCAAAATATTTTGATACTGCTAACCAATATTTTAAATTCTCCGTAGGAAGTCTGCATGTATCTTCTCATAGCTGCTTCTATCCCTGCCACACAGAGCTTCACAGTAAAGCAAGAACAACAACAACAAAAAAAGACCTTGTTTTAAATTTATGTTTTCTCCTTTTAGCATCCTGGCCAGCTGCAGCTTCTGTTTACTGCTCAACAAGCCCTTGGAGCACAGGAGTAGCTACTAAGCTATCCCAGCAAGATCTGGGACACCCAAACATTGCTGTAACTCACAATTTGATGTCTGCCCCCTGTGGGCAGCTGCTCACCAAAGAAATTTTGAGTGGGATGTGTACTGTTTGCAGAAACCATATAAGGGAAAAAAAAAGAAGTTTACAAGGTGCAAGTGAAAATCTCACTGACTGCCTTTCCAAAGGAGTTCTGCTAGCTTCACTGTGAATTAACTGCATGGTAAACTGAGCATGATCTGGCCACTTTTTGTTAAGTAAATCATTCATTTTCAAATGACTGCAAGTTATGGGTGCTGCTTTTACAGTAAAATGAAATACTGAAGGAACTTAACTGAACACAGCTCACCTATAAATGAGCTTTCTTCTGAGCAAAATGTGATGTACATTAATGCTGATATTACTTTGGATTCTGTTGAATACTTCAGCCAGAAGAGTCTGAAGAACTGAAGAGAATAAGGAGAAGCAAGGGAAAAAAAGGAAGAGTTAGGAAATTACTATTTTTGGAGAGTGAGGTGCAGGTAAAATACCACTTTCTTTGGCTGTCACTTAGGTAAACTTTTGCAAAGCATTTTAATTTTCTAAAATTAAATGTGTGAATTATTATACAGCATAATAGCTAAGTTCAAGGGGCAGCCTGTTCCCACCTATATCTTTCCACTTTCCAAGGATGGAGACTCCACAAACTCTCTGAGCATCCTGCACCCATATTTGATCACCCTCACATCAAAAATGTATTTTCTTGCATTCACATGGAGTTTCCTATATTTGTGTCCATTGCCTGTTGGCCTGTCACTAGACTCCACTAAGAGCCTCATTCCATCTTTTTTACACTCCCCTGTCAGGTAATTATATATTTATATATTAAGATGCAAGCCTTCTTTTCTCCAGATTGAACAGTACTATCCCTCTCAGACTTTCCTTGCAGCAGAGATGCTCCAGTCCCTTAATCGTTGTAGTAGCCCTTTGATGGACTCTTTGATGTCCATGTCTTTCTTGTACTGGGGAGGGTAGGACTGGACACAGCAGTCCACGTATGGCCTCACAAGTGCTGAGGGAAGGGGAAAGATCTCCTCCCTTGACCTGCTGGCAATGCTTTTCCTCATGCAGTCTAGGACGATGTTGTATTTAATTTTTGCAAGGGTACATTACTAGCTCATCATCTACTCATTGTACACCAGAATTCCGATGTCTTTCTCTGTAGAGCTGTTTTTCAGCTGCTCATATCCCAGAACATATAAGTTCAATGAGATATTTTTCTCCAGATACAGAAATTGGCAATTGCCTTTGCTGAACTTCAGAAGGTTCCCACTAGTCCCCTTTTCCAGTTTGTCAAGATTCTTCTAAATGGCAGCACAATCATCTGGTACCTCAACCTCTCCTTCCTGTTTTATAACTTCTGTAATCATTGCTGAGGTTGCAGTCTGTCCCATTGTCCTGGACAAGATGCTAAACAGTTTTGAAAGTATTATTGAACCTTAGGACACACTTCTGATGACTGGTCTCCAGATGAAATTTATTCAAAACACTTTAAAGTCGGTAATTTAGGCAGCTTTCAGTCTACCTCATTGTCTATTTAACCTGTGTATTTTTAGTTTATCAATGTGTATATTATGAGTCTCAAATGACTTAATGACTTGCTAAGCTCTGCCCTCATCCACCAGACTAATAATTTCTTTGTAGAAGGCTTGGTCAGATTAATTCCCCTTCATGAAACCACACTGGCTACTCCAATTTTTTTTTTTTTTTTTTTTTTTTTTTTTTTTTTTTTTTTTTAGAAATGACTGGGGTGAAGTAGACCAGTCTATAGTTCCCTGGATCTTCTATCTTGCCCTTCTTGGAGTGACATTTACTTTCTCTCAGGCCTCAGAAACTTCCCCTAGTCACCGTGACCTTTCAAAAATAATGGAGGGTGGAATCTCAGTGGGACAGCCAGGCCAGCTCTCTCAGCACTTTTGGGTACATCCCATCAGGTCTCAGGGACTTCTGTATGTCCGGTTTGTTTAAATGTTCTCTAACCTGATCCTCCTACACTGAGGGTAAGTACTCCTTGTTCCAGACTTTCCCACTGGTCACAGGGGCCTGGTCTTGCTGAGGGCAAGGTAGTCAAGGCTGAGGGAGAAACTGACAATGCTTTAGCTTTTTCCAACTTATCTGTCAATAGAACACCTGCTCCATTCAGCAGCAGGTTCACATTTTTCCTATTCTTCCTTTTTCTACTGATACACTTACAGACATTATTCTTGTTGCCCTTCTTGGCCTTTGCCAGATTCCACTCCAGATAGGCTTTTGCTTTCATAACTCAGTCACTTCATGATTGCACAATGTGTCTAAACTCCTGCTGGGTCACCTGCCCCTGCTTCCATGTCTTGTATGTTTCCTCAAGGGAAACTGCAGCCAAAGCAGCTCCCAATGGTCATGGAATAGTCCTTCTGTGTTTTTAATGTGAGGACCAGCAGAACTTCTTCCTCATCTCCTTGGTTCCTTGGTAGTCTGTGTCAAGAAGTTATTATGCACCCCAGAAAATCCCTAGAATTGCAAGTGCCCTTCTGTGCTGTCCCTCCAGCAGATATCAGTGAGGGTCTCAGTGAAGATCAAAGCCTGCAGATGGAGGGCTTCTTCCAGTTTTTGGAAAGTCTCACAAAATTTTTGCGAGTTAGGTGGCTTGTGGCAGACATCAGCATCACCTGTTTTAGTTTGACCTCTACTCCTGACCCATAAACTGTCAGCTGGCTCATCACCTGTCCCCAGGCAGATCCCCATGCATTTCAAAAAAGGGGTAACTCTTCCTGTCCACTGTCTTTCTGTGTCCATTCCAAAAAGCCTGTAATCACACATTTGCAACATCGCAACATTTCAGTTGTGTGAGCTATCCCACCACACTTCTTTGATCCCAATGAAATAATCCAGAGAGGAGGACTGCAACTGCATGTGGACCTCTAATACTTCATCTCTAGAGCTGCCTTGCAACCTCAAATATGCTGTGATACACTGACAAAGCTGCATAGACTGCTGTGTCTCTTGGTTCCCTTCCCTTCCCTTCCCTTCCCTTCCCTTCCCTTCCCTTCCCTTCCCTTCCCTTCCCTTCCCTTCCCTTCCCTTCCCTTCCCTTCCCTTCCCTTCCCTTCCCTTCCCTTCCCTTCCCTTCCCTTCCCTTCCCTTCCCTTCCCTTCCCTTCCCTTCCCTTCCCTTCCCTTCCCTTCCCTTCCCTTCCCTTCCCTTCCCTTCCCTTCCCTTCCCTTCCCTTCCCTTCCCTTGATGCAGAGCTGCTATATCTAATCCAATGCAGAACACTTTTGTTGATTTTCTTATATAATTTATTTTTGCAATTTAAATGAACAATGGAGCTATTTGGTCTAAAGAGTTTTCCACTTTTGTCATTCCCAAGAAGTCTTGAGTACCAGTGGCTATGAAAAACCACTTTTCACTGACTGATTGGCATATTAATCCATATTTAGTGTTATTATTTTATGAATTTTGAAATTTGTAGTCATATCTCATTCAGATAAATCTTCTACTGAAGTGAATGGAAGTTTACCTGTGTAACAAATGGGTAATAAATGAATAAGACCTTCAGGATTTGGCAGGCTAATGATTATAATTTAACACTACTATAGCTCTTTCCATCTTCAAAGTGCTTCATGAACATTAACCATTCTAATTAATTTCATTTAGAGATGTTCCTACTGTATCTTTTCCTCTGCTGAGCACTGTAGTACACTTACTGCTGTATTGTAATTCAAAGGTTGTTATGGTAAAGATTTTGACAAGAACAGAGAATCCCTTGTGAAAATTTTCAATTGTGCTAATTACATCAGAGATGGGATGTCAACATTATCCTTGAAAAAGATCCTAGTACATACCACAGGTGTACTAAGTCTCTCAACAGAACAGCTAGACTTGGCCAATCTACCACTTCCTCTGGCATTCATCTGCTATAGGGATAAACGGATATAATAACTTGCAAAATTGATTGAAAGCCATCTTAACATTCAATCTCAGGCTCAGAAAATGCAAATGAGGAAACAAAGAACTCATGCGACTATCCTACCACTACCAGTCAACTTGTCAAAGCCAGATAACGTAGGACAGAAGAATGACATATGATCGTAAGACAGTGCAGCATCTGTGTTTCATAATTTTCCTATCTTAAGATGCATTATTCAAAGTGTTATCTTGTTAGTCTATCTTACTGGGAGATACAAAAGACAGTGTAATAGATGCTTATCAGTCATTTGACAGATTGGTCCAACTTCCTCACCATGGGGACCTGGTTGTCAGTTTTGGGATGTCTCTTTGCTGGCCTCATACATGTGGTTGGAGTAGACTCTGAGCATAACTGCTTGGCCACCCAGAGGTGCCTCAGGAGATGACCTCCTGCTTCACAGACTGTCTGAACAGTTTTTCTTCTTGCTATTTTTTCAGACAAAGGAGTAAGAAATAATCTCTTGGAAGCCAGGCAGCTGATGTTCTGACATTGTAAGTGTGTGTGCTAGGACACAGTAGCAGCGTCCATGTGGAGGTACCCATCAGCCTTAGATCATCTTGTCTGAGCATCTTGTGTGAGGAAAATGGCATATGACTGTCTAACTAGAATATTTAGAGAAGACAATGCTATTATGCAAGCACAACTAGTGAAAGTGAGTTCAAAATACACTGTTTCTTGTAAGTATTGAGAATGTGAAAATAATCATAGAATCACAGAATCTCAGAATCACAAAATAGTTTGCATTGGAAGGGATCTTAAAGATCATCTAATTCCAAACTGTTGGTTTAAAACCATTACATCTTGTCCTTTTACAGCAATCCCTGACAAAAAAAAAAAAAAAAAAAAAAAAAAAAATCACTTCCCAGCTTTCCTGTAGGCCCCTTTTGTGTAAAGGAAGGCAGCAATAAGGTCTCCCTGAAGCCTTATCTTCTTCAGGCTGAACAACCCCAACTCTCTCAGCTGTCTTTGTAGGACAGATGCTCCAGCCCTTGAGCAGTAGGGGCTATAAAAGGGGTTAAAGAAATGGAACTTGTCTAGCCCACGTGATGTTTCCTGAAAATTACCAACAAGAATTTGGGATTACGGTATGAATTATGGTGTTTCTAGCTGAAGGAAGTTCAGACCCCCAAGGCCAACTGACACCTACTGCTTCCCAGTCATGCTGCTTAGCAATAGCCCTCTTCATAGATCTCCTAGCTGGAGGGCTCCAAAATGGAGCAAGACGATGTGTTAACAACTTGGGGCAATCACAAGGCCAGTGGTGAGTCTCCTTCCCAGCTCTCTCACCAGTAACAGTTTCAGCAAACTTCTACTGAATCCCCCCATACTTTTTCTGGGAAGCCCAGAATTTCCTTGAAAACTGAAAACTATGTTACAAGCTGTAAGATGGCATGAAGCTCTAACAGAAATTCATGCCCTGTAGGAATCACCAGCTCTAGCCTATGCAGATTCATTCCAGCAGTGTGTAGTTCAGACAGCTGTTTCTGTGATAGTGAGCTGGAGGACCAAATGCAGAATCAGACCCTAAGAATTTATTTGTGAACCAATGGATATCTGACATTCAGCAGCATATAACTGCAGTTCACAGGGGCTCCTACAACAGCCTTTCTCTTTGAAAGATGGTTGGAGAATCATCCAGATATTCCTGTAGGAAAACAACAGCAACAACAAAAAACACCACTGAATTTAGCATTGATTTTAAGTCACATAGTGGTATTTGGCAGAGTATGATATTCCTGAAATGAGCAATTCAAAAATAATAGTAATTATTTTTTTTTCTCTATCATGTTTAAATGATTGATGTTTCTGGAGATGTTCCTATAGATTCTTATTACATTTCTAGAGAATCGCATTATTTTAATTGCTCTTTTATTTTATTTATTTATTTATTTTTTATTCCCATCACTGTTAAACTCCTTAATTAATGGTGGCTACTGTGGTCAAGGATCTCAGGCTCCTGCATTTGGGACCTGAATGATACTTTGTTTATGATTTAACAGCGGATTTCTCCTTTTTTATGTATTGATACCTAGTTTGCAAAATATAACTAAATCCCAGTTTTTTATGTTATATAAATTTCTTCGTACATCTATTCTTTCTCCTGAGCTACTGGTTGCTTCTGTAGTGTTATTTTAAAGAAGCGAGGTTTTAACCAGCAGTATGTAGCCCTTCTGTGCCGAAATCCTGTTACGTGCCTTTTTCCAACCAGTGCTGTCACAGTTTAAGAACAAATGACGGTATGAAGGCTAATATTTAATCAGAGATATATATGATTTTATCAATCACATGACTTTCTTGTCCCACTGGAGCAGTTACCAGGGTTGGTAGCAAGGCCAGGTTTGCTAGTGCAGTGATTCTAGCTGTTGGGTGCATAGAGCTGGGGCCAGGCTATGGTGTCCCCAGGGTTTCTCAGAAGTCTCTCAGGTTCTCTTTTTTTCCCGGGTTCCCCCTGGAATCTCTGTCCCTGGAGTCTCTCTGAAAATTATTTATTTTCTCTTGTTGTAGGATTAGGTAGAAAATAACTCCCTGGTGACTTGTCTCTACAAATCACTTTATTTCTGACTTGCTATAGGCAATCTTGGTGCTCACAGTCAGCTCCTGTTGTTGACACTTGCTCAGAACTCTTATGGAAAAGATCACACTTCTTGGTGCCCAGCAGAACAGGTTGTTTCCACAAAAAATCAATCGAGTTTTATTTATTTATTTATTTCAATTTTTTAAGAGATTTGTCTTATTTCAACTATTTCAGCTCTGCTATTATCTAGGTCTAGCTCATGTTAACTTCTACAAGCTCTCAGAACGCTGTTGCCAACAAGTTGGTGACAAATTACATGACTTACCTGATACCACAGGATAAGACTGGAATTAAGGGTTGGCATTCTGCAGTTTAGAAAGTATAGACCAAAAAGAGAAAAAGGTTCAAAAGGCTACAGAACACCTGCATGCTCTACGGATGTTATGATACTGTACGACACTTATGCTCTGGAATAAAATAGGGAGATCAGATTCTAGACTGCTGTACAGAGTGACTTTAAAGTAATCGTTTGATCCATGTTAGCATTTTCCCCAGCCCTCTTGATTTGCTTATACCAAGAACTTATTAGCTTTTTGTGGGTTGCTCTCAAACCCTACAGAGCATCTCGAGCAAAGGGAGCACTATCTCAAGGGATCAATCACGACAGCTTTACTAGCACTAAATACAATCCATATCATTGCCTCTTCAGGATCCCCAGGTGACTGGCATTTTAATGTTTCACTTTGATTCCTCTGAAGCTGTGTATTAGAATGTAGAAAATGCAGTGAAAAATAATGCTGAAACTGTGTTTACTGTACTTAATTGTCATGTCATTCTATTAAACTGTTCAGAAATATTAACAAGGTATAGGATAATATCACCATATAAAGTTCACATACATTTTTAGCAGTTGTAAAATGTGTTATAATTATTTAATATCTTTGCAACTGTTTGTGTTTGATAATTAATGGCAGTAGATAAGGAACCGTGCTGTTATTACAACTATCTGGAAAAGGCAGAACAGCTTCACTTTAACCATGAAAATGGTTAGCCATGAAAATGATTAGGAAGCAAAAGCAAACATTAAGGCAAATGTACTTGTTTACTTTGTTTCCACAAACATATGGATTAGACTACCAAAGTACTCTCTACCCTGGGACTGCATCTAAAAAAAACACAACCTTCGGAAACAGCAGAAGCAGATTATAGAGTCCTCACTACCTGACAGATAGTTGTAACCTTTATGCAGGAGATAAGAAATGGGTGGAATAGTGATGGTCATGACCTACGAATCACATTTTCTAAGGTATTTAGACAGGTGCTTAAGTGTGAAGTCCCACTATGGGCAGTGAGGCTCCCTGCTTTTACGTCCTGCAAATCAAAAGGACACTGGTACTTCAAAGGAGAACTGCTGAGAAATCAGGCATCAAAATATCCAAGCTAAAAATCCCTGCTCAGCTCTCATCCCAGTCTTCCAGTCCTGAAAAACCTCACAAGCTGCCTATAGGAGTGCCTCAGTTTTTGACTTTTAAACTACCCAAGAACCTCTTGTTCTGCTTCTGTGCCTCTTCGGAAGCACCCAGTCTGGAGAAGACAAATGGAAAGTACTTAGTTGTCCCACAGGTCCACACAGACAGTCCCCTGATCGAAGGGGCTCAGTCTGATCAGGCATTGTCAGAGACTGTTTACAACATGCCTAAAAGTTGTATATCACAAAAATATAGAGGTGGCTACTGCTTTCTTTGAAAATGTGCACAGAATGGCCTCATGTCTGAGCATTCATTCAGCTACAGGAGACATAGCTCCCTTCTCCAGCTGTTTCAAGCCCACCAAATTCCCCCCACCCCTGAAAGAATGACAGAAGTCCTCTGTATCATCTTACCTCTAGCACTCAGATATGACCTAAATCCTATTTTTAGATAGCAAATTCTCATTTAGAGTGTAGGGCTGAAAGTTGAAATCAATAATAAATAAAGGTAGAGGAATGCCTGATAATCCCAAGGGATGTTTACTTGCATTTTGATGCCTAATTTATTTTGACAGCCCATTTAAAATAGTCGAAGAATTGCCTGTATAGAAAATGGTTTCTCTTGCAGTGCCATCTTGCCATCTTGTTGCTTTTTTTTTTTTTTTTTTTTGATTTCAAGTTCTATCTGCCAAGTTGAAGAAGGCTTTCCAAGTTGGAAGATATTAGTTGTGGACTCATGGCTACATCCTTACTTTTTAGAAATGCTGGCATTCAGAGCATAAAATCACTTTGGTGTGTACACGTTTGTGCATATATTTGAGGGAGGGAAGGGCTACTTAAGGATAATAGGCTTCACTCTCTTTTGTCTGTGAGTGCTAATGCATAATGGCTGGACAAGATGGAAACTGTGTTTCTCTTTGTGTGCATTGTTTGTGTTTTTTGAGTCATTGTGCTGGTCATCTAGTATGCAAAGGTTACTATTTTAGCCTGCTATTATATATGAAATAATTAAATAAAATAAATAATATCAGATTACTGAAAAACAGCTGACTAACAATGGTCAGTCTATAAACCTACTCCATTTCTTTACATTTGGTTCTGCCACCAGCCACACTTCGCAACAGATCAAGTCAACAATATGAGCTGATCATTCTTGCTTTAAGGGTCTTTTTCTGAAAAGACAAAATTCTGCCTTGTATATTCCACTTGCTATCTGCCCAAAACCAGTGAAGAATCTCAAGACAGAATTTGACCAAATAAACAAGAGATGACGAAGGAAAGATGGGACTAAAGTCATCCTCCATCAGGGACGTTTCTTTTCATGACATGTAACTGGAGACCCTTTTCTGTAGCTGATCCTGGCACCACCTCCTTTATCTGCCTGCTTGCCAGTTTGGCTGTGATTCAGCCCCGTAAGCCAAAACAGACTTCAAAGCAGCTGATAGAGCCCTTTGTAACAGGAGAGGGAGCTCTCACAACACCGATGGAGAATTTTTGAGGGTGCTGTTTATCCAAGGCAAGCAACAGTGAAACACAAATGAATCCACAAGCTCTCTGCCCTTGTTTTGGGAAAACTTACTGATGTGATACTAGAAGAGCTGTCACTTTTACCTTGATCATTATTTTCCCCCAAACCCCAGAAAGCTCATTTTGCCTTTCCAGACATATGCCATGCATATTTACATAGGTAGAAAATTAACCTAGTTAATCAATTTTTCCAACAAATTATTAATTCAAATTCCCCCACCCCCTTTTAAAAGAAAAAATAAGAAAGAAGATTTTTATTCAGTAAGAAGGTCTTAGAACAACTAACATTAACCACTTCTTACATTTTATTTCTGGAAATTTCCAAGAAAACATATCCAGAACCATTTCTCATCCATGTACTTTCATCTACTGACAGTGCTTCAGCAATCAGAAACCTCCACGTCTTTAAAAATACATGTCAGTAGTGAGCTATGTTTGATCTGATATTATTGCAGTAATTTTGGTAAGGGACAGTATTTTTGAACTGTTTAATATTTTTGGGAATATGCACTAGTTGGTACTATTATCTAGCTATGTCTAGAAACTGTCAATCTCTCCATAAAATCTTTATTTTCTAAAGATATATGTTAGAGCCCCTAGGTAATTTGGGAACTTGTGTGAAAATAGACGTGTATAGGAAACTCTTCTCTCTTCTTTATTTACACCCCTGCTATGGAAAATTTCTTGTGCAATATAGACATAACTCCTGTTTGTTTTTATTTGTGGACTCAGATGGGAGAGACAATAGTGACAGCACAACTACAGGGAAATTAAAACATAAAAATGTGTACAAACAGATCCTGCTCTCTCTTGATGTAAATTATGTAAACATTAAGCTTCTCCATTTGCTGCAGTGAGCAGACTACTGATTTTGGCCATAAGCTTGCACCAAAATCAGTGCATATTGAAGGCTGTGCCAAGGGACATCATTATTAGTGTCAATGAGGCTCTGCTTGGATACCGGCATTTTTTCATGAGGAATCTCAGTATAAATTCCAGAGGCCAAGGAATGTGTCACTAGAAAAAGAATGAAGCTGAGAGACTCCAAATGCTAATTGGAAACTAACCCTTTTCACTTGTCTTTATAGATGACAAGAAGAGCAGAGAGTCATAATCTGTCATAAATCTGAGGAATGTCGAGTGAATTCAGAAGGATTCTTCAAATGGAGATCAAGAGCAGAAATTTTCTGTAGATTTATGAAGTACACAGAAGCACTATGAAAATGTTTTTACAACCTTATGAGGCACAGAACCAAGCACATTTGAGCAAGAACCTATAACAACAGAACACCAGTGTTGTGAGTAATGTTAATTCTCAAATAGTTTTGACAACTTTTCCAGCAGGGAGAAAATTCATTATGGGATGTAGTTCTTATTGTCTTGACGATACATCCAATCATGAAACTGTTTTGGTTTAAGAAAATGTTGCAAAATTATAAAAGTAGGAATCTTCATTATTCAGTAGTGCAAGAGTCAGAGCAGTTGGTGGAAACATGGAAGAAAGCGGTATTTTTTTTTTTTCTTCTACCTAAAAGGTGTGAATCTGTATCAGAAATCACTAACAATGCTGCTCCACTAGGGATTTTCTGGTGCTGTTTTATCCTTTAAAGAGCATTAAATATAGGCTGGAAGAGGTTTTGGAATCTGTCTTCTGTGATGGTGAGCTGCTTTCTGGCTGAAGAGCCAGACTCCTTGCTTTGCTATTTCTCTCAGAAAGTTCTTATACGTGTTACATGAAGTAGAAGAGTGCCAGTAAGAGGGACAAAGGAAATCTTACTTCAAAGAGTACTTCACACTAATGGGCTTCCCTCTGGAAAAAATCTGATCCAAAACTCCTCTCTAGTTACTTGAGGAAAACAATATGAATCAAGGAGAGATCTTCATTACTGGGTGATGAAGACATACATGTATCTCAACTCTCTATAAAATATTTAACCATTTATTTGGATAATTGTCTAGAGAACAGAGAAAGATACTCACCTGAGAAGGAAAGTGGGTCTACAATGCCTACATCTTTACTTGCTTAGTTGTCTCAGCAAACAAAGACAACAAGGCATCTAAGAAATACTCCAATATTTAGTCCAATCTCATGGGCGATACAAAATGTTGATTCTTGTTCCTTCAGACATAGAAGGGTGTTGAATCTGAATCACCCACACTCCTGACTTATGCTCCTTTAAGTCTGAATTAAAAAAAAAAAAAGAGATGATGATTTTTTCCAATCATTTTCTAAATGTAAGTTATCCTTACCTTCATTTCTTAAAAGCTCTGTGAATGAGGTGTTTGGTGTCATGAAATGACAATTAGACAAGAAAAAACAAAACATTGTAAGTCTGTTTCTTCTGGAATATTTTTTTCTAATTCTTCTATTTGCCATCCAAACAGAAAAAATGGTGATTTCTGTGGCTTTAGTTTTGATGAGATGATCAATTCTTCTATGCAGATTCTCTGAGAAAAAGGGAGTTTAGCCTGTTACCTTGTCATAAAATTGACGTCTGATCTTAAAGTAGAGAACAGAGCAAAAAAACTGACTGAGGAACAAGGAAGCAAAATGTAGAGCAGGTGAAAGATTAGAATTTATGTAGGCTTAAAACTGATTGTTAAGAAGGAATTTATTGAACCTTATAAAATCCTCAATTGCATGCATAATGTCCCTGTAGTTTACTGTTTCCTTTAATATAAACTAAGGAATTATAAATATGGAACAGATGGTAAGAAACACGTTTTCCATACTGAGAATCATAAGTGCATCTTCCTGTATAAAGGTTGTTGAAACAGTTTCTAGAAGGAGTACAAATTCTAACTTGTATATTATCTGTGTAAAAAAAATACAGGTAGGAGGTTTTGGCCACTGAAATTTGTATTAATTTATTAACTTGTTGAGATACTGATTTCTGGAAGAAATAAGGAATTGTTATAGAACTATTGCAGAATTGGACTGTGATAAATGCTCAGGCATGTCAAGTCCCTTTGAAGCTAGGAGAAAAGGAAGACATGTTTAGCAGAACACAATATGCCATCTTTTGAAATACAGCCTTTTTGTTTTTAATTTGTATATATTTCTTTACCTTTATAATTTCTCTTCTAATGTAACTGAAATCTAACCATACCCCAGAATCTGTGCATTTTCAGATCTCATTGGTATTCTTGAGATGGCATTTTCTACACATAGAGAGTTGTCTCTGAACTGCCTGTCTATAACTCTCACTGAAAAACCTTCTTCAGGACTATTTTTGAAAAGACTCACTGAAGAAGTCTGCTGACTGATGAGCTCTACCATGTGGTCATGAGGCATGAAGAGAAGAACTTTAGGGGAAGAACCTAAAGATCTGCAGCATGGAAATAAAATTACTCCCAAACAACTGCATAGTCTTTGAAGTTAGGTAAATACCTCTTAAGGCTGATTTAGTCCATTTAGGACTTAAGTTCTTCCCTGGAGGTATTCTCTCTCCTTGTGAGTTCTCTCACTTTGTACAGAGTTGAACAGCACAAAAACCTGCAGAAAGCCAAATCCTGAGCTCATTTACATCAAAATTATTTCAGATTTATGTTATTGTAACCAAAAAGTGAAATGGTGATAATCAATACAGTAATTCCAAATGAAATTACAATATCACGTTGCTTCCTCTGTTATGTCATGGCAAACTAATAGGGGTTTGATACTGATTTTGGTGTCATTGGTATGGATTTCTAATGGTTTAAGACTAATTGTAGTCTGTATCTCTGAAATTGGTGTTGCATGTGTATTTTAAACAATGAAGGATGAAAAAACTCAAAATCATAACTATGTTGGGGATTCAGTGACCAGGCAATTAGACTTAGATATCACATTTCTCTTTATTTAAACCATTCTTTACTGACTGTTTTCTTCTTTATTGTTACTAGCATTAGACTATTTACCAGAAGCTTGCTTTATAGACCAGTGTGCCCAGTGCAAGACAGTCTACAAACGCGGAACAGATCTGCTGTTGTGAAAAATACAAGGTTTACGAGAAAAATAAGTACAATCTAAATCTTTGTAGATGTTAGGCAGGTAGACACAAATATCTTTTCCATCTCTGAGATGGTTTAAAATAATACTGTCCCAGTCCAGAGAAGTATAACAATGCTAAAATGATGCTGTGCCTGTCCATGTATTGACAGAGATGGTCACTTGGACACAGTGCTGTACTAACACGCTTACGTCTCTTATGGCAGCCTGCTTGTCTGGAGCATGGGCAAAGGACCCTGGATCTATGTACCCATCCATAACAGGCATACACAACAAGGCAAAAGCACTCAGCATGGAAAACAAGAGATGTAAGAATATGGGAGAAAAGGATCATGCTCACAAGGAAGAAACAACAAGTGGTGTCACTATGGATTGGCTCAGAAAGAAGGATCCATAATGTAACATCAGAGAGCAAAATTCCTTATTTTTCTCTACTTCCAACTACAGCAATCCCCTACTCTTCTCCCTTAATGAAAGTGCTATTTATTCCTATGATATATTCCTCTTTTTAGTCCCACTCCCTGTATTTATTAGCCTGATAATCCATCTTTACCTTACAGCTAGTGCCATGATTGCAAATCCTACAGGTTCTCAAACTGGTGATAAAGTAAAACTCTTTTAAGAGCTTCAGGATGGTGACTGGTTGCATAAAGCAGGTTATTCCTGTCTGGGGTTTCTAGGAAATTGTTGTATTCCACTTATTACCTATCTTTGAAATGAAAACATCAAGATAGTTTATCTCTGAAATGCTATACTCCACAGTATATGAGACCAAAAACTTAATAGCATCATGAATTTCATATAAAATAACAATACATTTATCCAAGATAGCTTTCTCTCTATTCCGCACCAGGATATCACAGTCAATAAACTTATACACCATTGCACCATATAAATGTATTAAAATCCTTGATTGACTGAACTAATCTTTTTTTCAAAATAGGCTGTAAATAAGTAAGCATGGCACAGGATACAAACCTTGGCTATGTGCCCCTCATGAAGTGACAAATCCAGACATGTACTGATATTTAAGAACAGTTTAAGTTAAATGTTAATGGGCAGAATGCGCTCTTGAATTGCCCTGCAAAACACAAGTAATCCAAGCAGTCTTTAATGGTCTTCCTATCTATTGACTATCTTTTGCTGTCACTTACATCTTGGCAATTACTTGGTCTGCAGCAGAGTTGAAGGGAGGTGTTTATGCATTTAAATTATGCATAGGCATAGAGGTGTGGATTCATTCTATTCAATTTAGGTACCTTGCTGAAATGCTGGAGTTAGGAATCTGGTCATCCTAAACTTCAAGCTTAATGGAAAATTACCAGAGGACGATCCAGCCCTTAAATGGGAAAAATTATCCTCTGGAGGTCATCGTCCCTTTACTTTTACTACAGACAGAACCTTGGACAAAGCTATCCTTCATTTCTGAGCCTCAGTTAGGTTGGTTTAATCTGGAGATAGCATTTTTCTCATATAGTGAAATGAGTAAGCTCATGGAAGTTATTGAGTTTGCATTGGTTTAAAATAGAATCATAGAATGGTTTGGGATGGAAGGGATCTTAAAGCTAATCCAGTTCCAACCTCCCTACCATGGACAGGGACACCTCCCACTAGACCAGGCTGCTCAGTACATGTAAGAGAAAAACAGCTCCGTATATTTTAGAAGCTAGACTTAACCATGGAAAAAGTTAGCTACCTCTTAGCTACCAGGGACTGGACAGAAGATAAAAAAGGCACATTCAACCAGATATATTAATTTGGGTATTCCACTAATTAACTGCCAATGATTTCTTCATGCTTTGTTTGCCCCTGACCCATCTGCTCTGAAGTCACAACTTGTTTCACTGATCTTGAACTGAGCTGATGCTACAGTGAAATCTGAAGATATAAACGAATACTGTTTCTACCCCACTCCAGAACTGATCTCCCTATGAAGCAAAACAAAACACCAAGCTCCTGAGCCTGTGTGCTTACCAGCAAAGCTCCGGTGGGCTCACCTGAGCCCAGGGTTTTGTGCAGTGACCCTGTAAAAAACGTGATCTGTTGTCATTTTGTCTCTCTTCCATACTCATTTGTCTGTAATGCTGTTTATAATTTCCATGTTTTAGAATTTAAACATTTCATGTAGAGACCCTGCCTGAATATGTCTGTAAATCACCTATCACACAACTGATGCAGTAATACAATAATAATAATTAATTAATAATGGGCCTATTCCTTAGAAGTGTCAAGAGCTGGCAACTGACATTGATGTCAAACCCTCTCAGAGGAATCAAGTCATTAATAATAAATAATAGCAGGAAAATAATAATATCACATTCTGTTTTTTCTCACTGCTGTGATGATCAAATCTTTCTTTCCATTTGCTAAGTATGTGCATATGGATCAAGTTACAGAGAACGTATTTCTGCAGTCTTGCATGATAACTGTCCTACACAAGCTCTGGGTTGTTTTCATATATTTGGCTACTTAGTGAAATTTGCAGAGCCTCCGCATCCTGAAGGCAATACATTTGAGGGATCAGAACTCCAAGCATCCTGCAAAATAATGTGAAAAATTAAGTAAGTTCATAGTTAATTATATATAATGTTTTAAACTTGTTTCATTTAAATTCCCAGATAGCTAATATCCATACCATCCTCTTCTCTCCTTCATTATAATTTGGCTACTTTTACATGCTTTTGAACTTCCCCCTGTAAACCTGTGTATCTAGATACCCTTGCAACCTAATCTAAGGGGTGAGTGATGCAAGAAGGGTATTTGTTTCAGTGCTGGCCGCAATGCACTTTCTCTGCTGCTACACAGAGGACTTTGTTTGAGGCTGTCAATCAATCGTCCTTCAAGCGTAAAAATCGCTTTTGTAACGAAGGGGTTATTATCCACATAATTCTCTGCTTTTCTTAACTGCTGTTTTTCTGAGTCCCTCATGTTAAGTTATTACATCAAAGTTGATTGAAAGCAGTTAAATGGTAATCACTTGATTTTTAACATTGCTGGAATCTCAAAGGACTGTGTTACTTGTAATTACAGCATTTTTCTTTACTTCACTTTGAATCTTAGGAGACAATGCTTTCACCAGTATTCCTGGTTAATCTGCCTTTAGAATAGCTTTGTTTCTTCAGCTCATCAATTTTCATAATGCTAGCCAATAAAAAGCAAAACTGCACAATGGTTGCTCTGCTATGTAGCAATATACATATATATTTATTGCCAAGACTGACTAAAACCTTAGGGGATTTCTGGTTCTTTGTTTACAAACACGTGTGAATGAAGTCTGTGTTGCCTGAATTTTTAGAAGAATTGGCATTCTTATACCATGAAGTTAATGAGCACAATTATGAAAAGAAAAAAGAAAGGGAGAACAAGAGAATGCCATATATATTAGAAAGAACAGATTACAATTATGAATACTGCTTTAAAGCTTGGTTTAGGATGTGTTTTACGCTGCTTTTGTTGCATTGTATTATGATGCAGGCCACTATATTAATAATGCAACATCCAGAGGAGAAGCAAGGCAGAGGCAGCAGAACTATGCCACACACAGAAGGGAGAAAATGATGGGAGCCATATTTACTCTTGGTAGCAATACAGAATTCACTCCAAATACATTTATTTCATAATCCAATTGTTGCATCTTTGAAACAGAAAAAATATTTTAGCATTTTTAGGTAACTTTTTTCTTTGGTGGTTAGGCTTGCTGGCTCAATTGAAATGCCTAAACATGGACATCTAATGACACATCGGATGCTTCCTGTCCATTGCTGCACCACCCATGGTCATGGACCTCTGGTAAGTTTGATATCTCTGCTAGCTTCTTGTGGCTACCTCAGTTACACCAGGCATTTCAGGAAGCACTGCAGCCAATGTCTAGATATCCAAGTCTCACCTAGGGCACCATTTTACCTAGAACAAAGTCTTTCTGAAGCTTTTTATGTGTTGCTTCGATAAAGAAATAATTCATGTTCACAATAAATTTTCATATCTCAGAGCAAGGGAGACTTGTAACTCTTGGCATTTGTGTGGGCCCTAAATACAGAATTGACTCTCTATTGGTGCTCTCAGATTTTGTAGGAAGCCTAGTATGTTTTTGGGCCATTATTGATATTGGGAATCTGCTTGCTTATGTTTGCAGAAACATAAGCTAGAAACTGATGCAGAACTGGAGCTGAGGGTACACAATTCAGAGTTCCCATTTAGAACAGAGCCTAAGTTTTGTTGTTGTTGTTGTTGTTGTTGTTTCCTTAGAATGAGAATGCTGAAACATTAAATATTTATGATAGTACTTGATAATACTTAAAAAAATAATTTGCTTTTTGCACGGAAATGCTTTTTATTTTATTTATTTATTTTTAAGGTATGAAAGCCCCCGGTTATTGACAGTAGTTATGGGCATAAATTGGTTATTCAGAACCAAGGTTTACGATATTTCTAAACAGAAAGGATTACAATACTTGTAAACCTTACGTATGTTCCATGCTAATACTCACAAATTTTAAACTAGGAAAAAAAAACAAAAAACAAACAAACATTAAATTAGGACTTTTTCAGCTCAATCTTTCATAATTACAGTTTGTTTATATTTGTTTCCAACTTCATTAAGGTTATTGGAAAGGTACAAAAAAGTTTCTGAGTATTGTAGTTCTCAAGGTATGTTTTCACTTATCAGGGGTTTGAATCAGTGCATTTTATGTTAAACAGGTAATTGATTATAGGCATCTCCTGGTGCAGGACACAGAACTCTGGTCTGGTCCCCAAAAAATTCCCGTTATGAAGGGTACAGAATTGTCACTCACTTTCTGGCCTACGTAAGCTTGGATCTTTCCTTAGATCACCTACTTGTTACAGGGCTTAGAAAGGGCTTAGTTCCAGAAACGAGTTTTTAACTGTTGCCTTTGGAGTACTGTTTTTCATAACTGTGGAAAAAAATAAAAATATATATATACTATGTACACTCTGAATTTCAAGAGAATTTCAGCATTATAGAATATACTCAAAAATAGATGTTTCTACACCTTAAGCTATCTGAGTAAACAGAAAACCAATTTGTTTTGAATTAGTTTTTAGTTTCTACAGTTCTTTTCAGTACACTTTAGTAGTTTTTGAGGGGTTATGGTATTCACTATGGGAAGAGTTGTTTTTTACTTTCTGTTAGATACTTTCGGGAGATGTCAGATGCATAACCAATATCACTGTAACATCTCTGGCTGTAACATTTCCAGGGAAGTCTATCCAGAAATGAGTTATCAGTATGGAGCTCTTTAGGGTACTAGCGAAGGACATGTCTTTTAACCCACAAAGTGATTCATTCTCAAAAGTCAGTTGTTTGCATACACTGCAGGCCATGTATTTTTAGGGGATGGAGAGGATTTAAATTACTTTTTATAAAAATGGGAGAAAATATAAATATAGCTCCTATTTTTCTGTGAATATTTTATAAAGATTAGGGCATTATGAACTTTCATTTTGTCATTTTCCTTAGTTATAAATATGTTCCCCTGAAAGAGATTGTACCCGAGTCCTATCAAGGGAGACAAAAGAAAGCTTTATCCCTCTTAGTCAGACAAACCCAGCTAACTGAGGATAGGTAATGACAGTAGCTGTGTAAAACAGTGCAATGGAGTAGACCAAAAAGGTATATTTTTTTTTTGCTGCACATGCAGAAAGAAACTTCAGTGTGCTACAGTCAGTACCACTGCTGTAAGAAGAAGAGGTTTGTTGCTGATGTTAAGCTGGGCTTTGAGTATCAGGTAGGGACATCAAAGGTGAGCTGTAAAACCTGAGTTGGCTTCTGTTTCAGTGGATATAGGATATAAGTGCAGGCCAGTTGTTATGAGGGCGTCACAAAATTAGTGACTTGGTTCGGAAACACTGCTATATAATATGTTCCTTTTGTTTGCTAAGGTTGTTCTCTAAACTTCTGGTTTTGAAACAGGATATGAAATGTTTGTCCATGACATACTGCTGAATTGTACTTTTGTGTTTCTGAACTGTTTTATTCCAACCCCCCACCCTCCATTCCCTCCCAAATTGTTCTTCTTGAAATGAAGATCTGACTGTGAGATGCTATAATCTGTAGTGCTTCATCCCTCTTAAAAAAATAGTGTTACTTAATTTTTCTTCTGCAGCACTTCTCTGAGACTTCTGGTATAACTAAGGATGACTTGCATGAGTAAGAGCTCTTAGGATAAAAGGCTTTAAAATCTGCTCTTAAGTTGCTGATGGCAGTCAGTGAGTAGCAAGAAAAAAGCACAAAAAACTGCTTACAAGAAACCTCATTTGAAAGCAGGTGCTGTTGTAGTTTTCAGCAGAAGACTCAGTTCACGAGTCGTCTGTAGACTACAGAAGAAAGAAGGTTTAATACAAAAGGATTGTCTCATTGACCCAACTTGATCCGTGTTTCAAAGGCAAAGCTGGAAATGTACTACAATGAGCTTCACATATTGATCAGTACAAGGAAAGAATGACACAGCTCAGCCCATGTCATTGTCCTTTTTTAACTTTTTATCTCCTGCCCTTACTATTTTACAAGGAAAAAAAAAAAAAAGTTGCAATTAGTTCATCTTAAAGAGATCAGACCTCCATTTCAACATCTGGACAAGATCCTGAGAAACAACAGGTATCCAGAAGGGATTTATGTTTGCTATACACATTTTGTCTTCACACAACAAATAAATATTTTTTAAATAAAGAGGAGGCAAGAAAGAAAAGAAATAGTTTTTTTTTTTCCTTTCATTTTCTCCATTTCACACACATACAGACATAGTAGTTTTGCTAACTGAAATGAATATGGGCATCACTGTGAATAATCTCTCAACTCCTCTTTTTCCATTTTTGTGGGGATAATGAAATCAATTTAAAAAGACTAACAACAGACTGTTTTCCCATGAGTCAAAACTAATTTTCTGATACGAATGAAGAGGTTTTATGCAGTGAATAGTGTGGAGTATTGGAAAAATTTTAATGACCTAGATTTGGATTGGTTGTATTACACTCAAGTGGCAATGTATGAATAATATAGGTCAGCCTGAGTAAAACCAGATGTCTTAGCTACCAAAAGTCCCATTTGCAGAAATCAGAAAGTGGAATTATAGCTAATAACGAGTTTGTAACAATTCTCTTATGAGGCTGTTGCCTCATTACCAAAATGTCTTAATGCTGAATGTTGACTCAACTAACCCATATGTACTCATCCACCTAGTGGAATTTGCATCACCCACGTTAGGTCCCTTAGACAATGCACAGGAACAATCAATTAAGCAGGGGTTGCACCAAAGCCAGCACACGCAGTGCTTACTGTCTTAAGGCAGTTTCCAGAAAACTCAAATAGTTAGTACAATTATAATGTATTCTAATTACCTAAAAGGATGTTATAAGCATTGTTTTAAACATTTTAAGTATTTAACAAGCTAAACTGGGCCTCCCAGAGCTGTTTCCCACTGTGGAGAGTGGCCAGGTCTTCATCCTCTCTGTCAGTTCAACAGTATATCTGAAGGGCTAGGAATAGTCTTTTAGAATTCAGGCTTTTAGAACTGCAGTGCAGGAGAAGAAAGAGATGCCAGTGAACTTTTAGATTCCCAAAGCCTAGTATGAAGTCAACATCCCAATCAATTCTTGGAATAGTGTCAGGTTTTCTCAGGCAGGGGCAGAAAATTAATTAACATCTCCTAAATCTGAAAGACTGCCCCTGGTAGAGCTGGCAGATCTTTATAATGTTGCAAAGGGAGGTAGGCAGAAAACTCTTCAGCATGTTCAAGGCTAAGCTGCTCTGGGTATGCTCAGAAGAAGAACTTTGGGTCCAAAGAAACTTTGTATATGAAAATGCAGATGGTTCAAATGTCCAGGAACAGTATGTATCTCCCTGTCTGGGTAGTAAGTACAGGAAGATTGGAGGATACATATCTGGATGGGAAACATGCTGGTCACCATGAGATGTTTTTACTTTTTCTGAATCTCTTTGAGGAGCTATTGCCTGGTTGAAAGTGATGCCAAACCTTTATAGAAAAATGTCTCCATATATTAAAATCTTACTCTTGCCTTCTGTGTTTTCATGGGGGGCAAACATACTCACTTCTGCCAAAAACCTCATTTCTATACTTAAAGAAGACTTTGGAACACTTGTTAGTTAATTTACTTATTTTTCTCCAGTGGCATATAGCTTGGTTTCTAGGTCTTCAGGTCCACAAGACTTTGGACATGAAAGTTGTTACATTTCCATTTATCATTTGTTTGTTTGTCGTTTTGCTTGCAAGAAAAACAAAACTACGCATTTCAGTCATTATAAAAGGCCATTATTAATTTATTCCTGATGCGCTAGAATTTGATAGTCTGTCTGTGTGCTTAAAATGCCTTTGTATCTTGTTCTTTGTTATCTCCTAAGCATGTAATTTAATTAACACATGTACCCTGCTTTGAAGATGTAAAGCGATATATGAATGTTAAAAACACCAAATTAAGGGTTACACAGGTAAAGCCATGGGGCAGAAGGCAGGAAGTACAACATACAAGGACAGTGTTTGAAGGCAATTATTCCTGTAAAGGTCAAGAACAAGAATAATACCCCAAAATTGCCATGAGGAACAAAAATACTAATGTCAACCTTTGGAAAAACACCTTTTTTTTTTTGCTGCCATCCAGTGCTGCCTAATCAGATGCCTGCTGCTATCCTGTTCTCTAGTTTCCCTGAAATATGGTGGATTATTTTTCATGGTGACTTTACCATGCAATCGTGGGAATGAGGAAGGGAGGTAGTACAGGGAAACATAAGAGCTATCAGTTCAGGCCCATATTCTCTCAACTGTTAAAACAGGAAGAAAAAGTATTCACTAAATTCATGTGCATAAAGTTAAACAGGTTCATATCTGTCAATTTATGGTAGTACTGTATAATGGATAGGCTACATGATATCATCTAGTTAATCAGGGTTATATCTCGTCAGAGTTATTTTATATCAAGAGAAATAAATGTGTAGAAAACTACTTTAGGACTTCAGCACGGTCAGTAGCATTAATCTCATAATCCCACAGTAAAATAGCATAATAGCTTACATACAGGGATGCAAAGAGCTCAGAAGAGGGGAAAGAACTGGCTGTTAAAAAATAACTTACAGACTTGGACCCAGTAAATTTCTGGTAGTTTGCAAGCCTTAGGATCCAATTTTTGGTAGCAAGAATGAATTCAGTTGCCTAAAGACAGATATTTGTGACATCTACAATGCTGGAGGGTATCTGATCTTGGCTAAAAACTATGGTGTGAACCCTACAGGGGACTCATGCCCTTCCAGAGCAGCAGCTGAAGCTCAGGAGAGCATTGATCTGCCTGTCCTGCCTGCTAGCCTTGATGGATTTAGAAAATGTTAGGATGTTTCAGATGGCATTGAATGCCTATGTTTATGCAACAGAATACCATCCATGCAGTCAAGTGCCACTGTTTGGCATCAGAAAGACCAATAGTGTCATGGTTTGTATTCAGTTTCCATGCTGTTAATCTCTCTTCTGGAACCTTTGCAGGCAATAGACATTGGCCCAGTCACTGCAACTGTTAACTACAGACTACATTAAAAATTTTATGTTTTAACTAAAAGAAGATCAAATTACTCCAAAGCATTTTTCAGGTGGAATTCCCTACCAATGGACAGGTTAATCTAATTTAGTCTTTGTCAAACATTTTGCAATTGTCATAACTTATGGTAGCACACTGCAAAGATCAGCCAAACAACACTGGTACCACATTGTAGATTAGTACAAGAGAAGCAAGAGAAGCACTTAGTGTGTCTCAGCTGGAAATTGTTCTTTGTGCTTTTTATTGTGATCTTAAAACTTGTTATCTAGTGTGGAAACAACTTATTTTTTATTTTATTTTTTTAAATATGTGCTTTATCTTGTTTTGGATGGAGGTGGGGAGGAGTGAGCAAATCAGCATATTTCTCTCTCTGACTGACATGTTCTCTTCTGATGGGTTTTATCTTAAACATGTTTATTATATTATTCACAACAGGACCCTGTTATGAAGTGGATGAATAATACTGTTCATTCAAAAAGGATGCACATAAACTGACAGTCACTGAATCATTGCCTTTTATATGTCAAGGAAATCAGTACAAAGTTGGCTGTCAATTGACACAGTTACATCAGTCAGTTTGCAAAGGATAGGTATCCTTCAGTACCAACTATACCATATTAATTTCCTCTGCATAACTAGTGTTACCATGCTATCCTAGCTTTTTTTTGTTGTTGTTGTTGTTGCTGCTGTTATTTTAAAAGAGCTCACCAGATATCATGAAGCAAAATTCATTATCAGCTTTCTTAGGTTGCAGTGCTATATCTCTTTCTATTTTCTTTGCTGATAAACAGTGAACAGGCAGAAGGGTTCATCTTTTATACAAATATGTAAAGCTCTGTTGTTACTAGTCTTCCAGTTTTGACTTTCATTCTAATTGCCTTGGGAAAACAATTTACAGATTTTAGTTTTTTTTTTTTTTCTTTTTTTTTTTTTTTCTTTCCCTGTAGAGATGTGTAAATTTTCAAATTCAATCATTATAATGATGAATACGTGTTGAAGAAACATACTGAAAGAAGCATATACCTGTCATGGATTTTTTTTCAGTATATCCAAGTAAAATCTATCCTAATCACTGTATCCATTTTTCAAAGGCAACAGAACAACGAGACATTTCTAGAATTGGAGTTAATGATGACAACTGAAAGATATAATAGTATGTGAAAAAGCCTATATGTAGAGTCACATTTTTCTTTTTATTGTGAATTCTGTGTATCTTGTATATTCTCTTGATGAGTCTGTGTAGTCTTAGTTTCTGCAGAGGTTTGAATGAAATTAAGAAGGTGCTGTCATGTTGTTATCAGCAAAAAGTTTAGATTTTTCTAAAAGAAAGTCTCCACATGCCAACTTATCAGCTTTTACAAAGCTCTGCTTTGCTGTCCTGTATATGTCTGAAATTTGACTCTAGCAGTTCACAGAATTATTTTTTTTTTTTTATTCTTCTGTAGAAATAAAAAGAGCAAATGCATGTACATGATCTAAAACTAATCCATCTATATTGCCTACTGCTTGAATAGGTTGACTAATGATAACAGATGATTATCTGCTTGGAAAATAATGGGCAAATTTCCCTTGCTGTAACTTCACTGACTTCAGACTGCACTGTGTTTTAATTATAGCATGTTCAAACTAGACTCAACAAAGAAAGAGTAGATGTGCTAAAGGAAAAAATCCTCCTTTGGTTGGGTGTCAGACTATTACTATTATTTATTTAAGTGCTTCTAACGTGACAGTCTTGACCTACTTGGTCTTTTCTTCTCATAATGGCTGTGAAATCGAAACAATTCACTTGGCATTTTAGACCGTCATTAAAAAAAATGCCCAAGAATGCCAGAATGGAGACATTTTTTGCCCATTTGTGTCACTACAAGCTGCTTAAAAGAGTTACTTTGCTGTACTGTTCACAGTGAAGAGGACATAAAACCCTCTTGCTACAAATTATTGTACTTCAAGTATAAAACCAAGGTAAATTCATTTCAGCTACTCCATGATTAGTCATTTTTTAAAGATCTCAGACAAAATATTTAACCTTAACATCAGTGGAAAGTATCTTGTTCAGTTAGGTTATAATTGAATTCATAGTGACCCTATCACATTTCTTAAAAAAATCACGATTCTTCAGTTCCTGTGGTGAGAAACTCAGCTGATGTCATGTGGACATTGAATAGTGCTAGGGTGCCTTGTCACTGTGAATGTGTATTTGGGGATCTATACAGAGGGAAGCCAGAGGTTCTGGCTCTGATGTTAATTTCATTTGGGAACTTTTGTAGGTCATTTCTCCTTTCCTTCTGCTTCTCCTTCTTTTTAATTTACAATTTAACTTCTTCAATTTTAGATGAAAGCTATACTATTTTGGGGTTTAGTCAAGCTTTTGTCGAGTTCTTTATTTATGAAAGACACGACATAAATGTTGTCTGAAATGCATGCAGATCCACAGAAGTAAATATTCAACAAGCAAAAGGTCTTCAAAGATACTGTGGTCAGGCAGGGACAGGAGCATAGGTACTAAAATTTGCTCGGTAGTGCAGGAAGCCAAATGGGAGGCATCTGAACTCAGAGAAAACAAAGATGGCCTCCTTGTACAGCTACTCACAGCTTTCCCACTTGCTTGCAGCTTATTGTTGGACCTCCCTGCCTTTCTCTCACCTCATCCGCTCTGTTCACCAGGGTCCCATTAACTAATCCAACTGTAGTCTTTCTCAAACTACAGACTTGCAGCTGGCATTGGCTCCTCCAGAGTTACCTGCCTCCTTTCCCTGCATGATTAGAACAGAAAGATCCATGTTCATGGCAAAAAATCATGAAGAACAGGGAGAGAGGTGCTACACTGATGGAAAACGAAATGAGGCCTTTCCTGCAGATTGAAAGGAGGCCTTCATGGAATATTTCCTGTGGGCTCAATCTTCCTCATGGCCATCAGCAGAAGCAGTGGAGCAGGAGTGGTACAGCTAACACCTTGTAAGAAACCTATCCTCCACCTGAACTTGTCTTTCCCCTTGTCCATGGAGGTGTATCCATCACCAACAGCCTTCCCTATATCAACTCCCCACAGTAACCACCTTTCCTCACTAGTCCCTCCATCAGCAGTGACAATTTACCTTCCCTTTCTCCAACTGCAGCTCTCAATTTTCCACTCCCCAGCTCTCCAGCAGCCACCTCACCTTCTGCCGCAGCCCATGAGTCAGTGGAGGAGGAGGAGTCCAGCTTGATGTTCACAGAATTACTCCCTGTCTCCTCAAAGAACCTCCTGTAAGCCAGGCTGGGTTTGTGGGCTACTGGGCATGTGGTGATTCATACCCTCACATATTCACATGTCCAGCAGAGCTGAAGAATTTAGCATAAAGTGCAGAGTTTTTAACAAGCCAGAATAATTTTTCAATTTATCCAAGCTGTCCTTTCTGCAAGTAAATCAAACAATTAAAGGGCATTCACTTATTTTTCATGCACTGAAATTATGAATTTTTCATTATGTTCAGATTCCCATTTTTTTTCCCCAGCTTCATTAACTGTCTAGTGTGGACTTTATTGTCTACATGTTCATATACTTTAACTGGACGGCATGTTTGAGGGAATATTTTGCAGAGGCTGTCTTCTATTCCACTCCCCTCTCTCTCTGTATAAGTCTTGTTATTCTCTGAAAGGGAAAAGAGAAAGAACAGGAAGAATACATAATAATTAAAAAACATGTTTCTTTTCAGGTAGCAGCACTCAGCACTCCGCTGTAAACCATGCTATGTAAGATCTTGTAAAGCTTGATTGGAAGCATATTATCATATTAAAAATGTGTATATCTCTTTCTTCCCTTAGAATTAACATTTTGCATTCAGTGGAGGCAGAACAAGGGTTTCAAGTGGATTTTGCTCTGACAAAAACCTGCGTTCTCTGTTAAGGTTACTCTTTTAATGGAAACTCAAAGAAACAGGTTTTTAAGACCTTATTAAAGACAAAGTTGCAGCAAATAGACTGGCAATGTTACAGCCATTTCAGGTGAAAAAGACAGGGTTTTTCAGAGACTCGTCTGAGGGTGTGTAATGAAAACTATCTGGAAGATATCCTTGTCGTCAGTGCCCAGCTGCCTAACTCAAATCTATCGTGGCAGTTCAGAGATGAAATAGAGAGTGACCTGACCTGATTAAACCTTGACATTGCCCCACAACCAACAATACACATGTCTAAGTGCTGCCCCTGTTCACAGGCATGTGTATGTGATGTTAATATCTTGGGCTGTGTTTATGAAGTCATTGAAGTCAGCATGATGTTGAACAGTGGCAGGAACAGCCTCTTCCAATCTAAAGCACAAAAAGGTTGTCACACAGGAGGAGAAAGATTACATTTAGTTGTAATGTAGCTGTGAAAGTGGACTATTTACTTCTAATACATTTTTTTTCTTCTTTTCTTTTTCTTCTGGAAAGCTGCAGAGACATGGCATTAAACTTGCATCTGGCAGAGAAAGTGAGAGCAAGCAGGGGCAGATTGGCAAGGTCTCAGGTCAGGGTGTTGTGTCACAAGTGCAGCCATCCCTCTAGAGCTGGTGACTGCTGCCTTCCAGCTGTCTCCACCTTTTAATACTAAAGTTATGTGGGCTTATTTCAATAAGATTTGTAGCCCTTTGAAAGCCTAGCCCTGCAGACTTGAAAGTTGGGGAAAAAAAAAAAAAAAAAAAGGCTCTGAAATAAATACAGGTGACAGCGATGAGATTTTGGCAAAAAAATATTTTCCTGTAGGCTGTTTAGATTCATGGCATCTCACTAATTAGGCAAAATCAATGCTTGGGCTGTATGAATTCAGCATGCTTGGTCTGGGTCTGCTTGAAAAATCCTGATATCCTAATATGTGCATGACACTGACTGCATTTTAATGTTTTTGAATTTGGATTTTACTTAGGTATCCATTTCAGAAGTTTGACAAAAACCTGAAGAATTGATATTTGTTCCTCAAATGGTCTCCTTTCCATTTGTTAGATGTTTCATAATAGTAATTCATGCTTTAATGTCTCTTAAGAAGGAAATTGAGGGAGTGTTTAACACCCAATGCAAAGTTATCCTAGACACACTGGACTTGTTTCTGACAACCTTGTTCATATCAAGTATGACTTTCATCAGACTTTAAGCACCTTTCTCTCCAGCAGCAATTCAGAACATACCTTCAAGCACACTCCAAAACCTGAATTCAGCTTAACTCAGTTGAATGTGAATTTTGAATCATTGTTATTCCTAGTGTCTGAAACAGATTGTCTGAATCAAATTGTTCCAAAAGCATTAGAAAAATGAAGGTAAAAAATGCTGAGATTCATTATCCTATCAGTAATATTCTAATAACTCTCTGATGCAAGCTGTCCTCCTAATCTGAGGTCCATTAAATAAGAGATGGTGGAAGGTGACAATCACATAGCAAAATTTCTGGGTTTTCAGATAGTTACACTGTCATTAGTATTTCTTTCTTTCTTAAATATTACTTGTTGATTTATAGGGGTCTTTGGCATTTAAGTATGTCTTGTTTGCCAGGATGTAACCTCACTTTTTGAAGCTTATTGTTCAAGTGGAGAGAAATTGTACATGCTGGAGTAATTCAACAAAGCTATGGAGATCTGTTCTAAGTCTAGTGCAAAGTATCCACTTCTTACCTTTAATATTTATATTACCTTCTAGAGACATCAGTTGAGATCAAGATCTAAAGTGGCATCTCTTCAGTTCATCTGTGGGGTGAGACAAGTTTTGAACAGTTCTGACGAAGATGAAATGTTATTATTGCCATTTTATAGCAAAAGAATTAGTCCATAGAAGCTAGAAAGAGAACTAAGGGCTGGATCCAGATCTTCTGAGTCACACTTTGCAAAACTGATATATCTGTTCTGATGCATAAATAAACCATTTCCACTCAATGCATAAAATCCCTGACAACCTTAATCAAGCTGGTATTTCAAAGTCTGCTTCCACATTTCAGAGTGAATGTGCGATTAAGAGGGTAAGGAGAGAAAAATGTGTCATACTAACTGAAAGTTAACTAACATCGACATAACTGACATTTGTGTAACCTATCTATGAATCAAATGCTGTCATGAATGAATGAGTGTTTACTATTTAGGCAAACATTGTGAAGGCTATTTGAATCACAGTGTATGGTAAAAAGAGCTTTCTGTATGTACTGAGGATGGGGCAAAAAGAATTTTGTGACATATTCTTCCCAATCCATGCTACTCAGCCAAGGTTCCTGCCAGCTGCAGAGATGGACTCTTCCCATTCCTTGAGATTGATGTGTGTAACCATCACTGTGATTTTTTAATTTTATTTAAATTTAAATTTTATTTTTTTCAGTGAGGTTGCTCAGATGTAACTAAGGGCATAGTTTGGACTGTGGTATATTTATTGCTGGAAACAAGATGAGGAGTGGAAAGGCAGCAGATTTTTATTTCCAAGCTCAGGTTGAATCTGCAGGCTGCCAGTTAGAACAAAAACATCTGTGTGTGCAAAATGAGTGAATTTCCCTTGGATTTCTCTTAGGGAAAATAAACACAAAGCCCTCTGATTCTTGAAGCTGTCCTTACAGAATCAATTTTAGAGCAGAAACACACTTTAACCCTAAACTGGTATATATATATATATTAAAAAAAAAAAAAAAAGCCAAATTACACATACCCTATTGAATAGGGAAGTTGCACTCTAATTGTTGGATATAAGCTTGACTGCTTTTGAATTAACAGTTAAAGCTGTATTCATTAATCTGTACAGAGAAAAGCAGGCAGATTGTCACAACATACCTCAGTTCAGTAGTCATGCAGAGCAGGTGAAAGAATACTAGCCATTTACAAAGTGAAGCAGCTGATCTCCATCAGTCCCATCACTTAATGATGAAGAGAAAAAGGCAACCATCTGCAATATCTAGAAAAAGATTTATGATTTATCTAAAAGTCCAGAGTCCCAACAGGCAATGTACAACTTACAATTACCCAGAATGATTAAACTTAATGCTTTTAAATACTTTATCAACTCAAGATTTACTAAGGACACAATTCATAAATGTATTATGGTCCATTTGCTGTACATACAGCTTCTGGGAAAAATATTTCCTTTGAGAAATAAGCATGAAATTCATTACGTTTGAAGAAAGCATTTGGAATGAGAAAGTCAATTCAGAAAGAAAAGGAACTGACCCCAAAATAGGGATGAGGTAAGGTGAGATGCAAATTGTCTCCAAACAGTAGTTGATTAAAGGAACAACTTGGGTTCATGAAATCAGGTTGAACCCAATTTCAGTGCCTACTGAAATTTTCACTATCCTTTTTCTCTCCTTAAGAGACAGGTTAAGGGTTAATGGATTTGCCATTAAGAAGTCTGGATATTTAACTTCTAGACTGCTTTGTTGTTGAATGGAAACTGCTGTTGTGTAAGAAGTGTAACATAAAAGCTCTGGCAAATCTTGCTGGTATAATTTAAGATGTTACTGTCCTCAGTTGTCTGTCCTACCTCTCTGCCAAAGAATATCACCACCCTTATGGGAGTTCATACAAAGCAATTGCTACCACTCCACCTGCTTGGCTGTACATTCTGGCATTTTAGTTAAATCCACCCTCAGCAGCGGTCCAAACTAAAGCAAATCAGGCTAAGAAATGTAAGATGTCTTCATTTTATTTATTTTTTTTTCCTCCTAATTTTATCACAGAGGTGATATGGGCCAGCAAGGGGGTAGGGATTGGAGTTATTTGAGTCAACAACATTTTAAACACAACCAGACTTATAACAGATAGCATATCAAAACCCTGAGCTTTTTTTTTCTTCCTTTTTTCCTCACTCTTACCTACTAACAGTATTACAGAGTGGGACACAGCAGAGGCAGCAATTCCATAGATAATCATTGTGAGAAGGAGCATTCATCTGAAAGAAATTAAATTGTTTCTGCAAGTGTATCTCAACTGGAAGTGTAGTTACAATTGGAAACAGCTTGGAAATTGCTGATCATAACAGTCTTGTAAACATCACTTTTGAGAGGTCTGTGCTGATGTGAGTTGCTCATCCAAATCACCTGGGACAGGTCTTCAAGTGACCATTTCAGCATGCTATTGCTGATTCTCTGAGCTGAAGCAACATCTTTCAAGAATGATGCATAGAGCAAGCCCTAATAAAATGTATAGTTTGCAAGTTCCCACCTGAATGTTCCTAGTTACCTAATCAGGGACTTTGAGCAGTACCAGCTGCATGATGCCTCTGTCATATTTTTATGTGAAGCTCACCTGGGAAGAGTCCAGAATACTGGTGAAAAATATGCTCTAAAAGACAGCTCTTGGCAATGAGTTGAGGAATGAGAGATCTCATACAGGGCAAAGTCAGTGGGATCAGCCATGTGGAATTAGCATTTCTTTGGTACAAATTAAATATTTTCTGTCTTCATTTTCCTTTACAAGAGAGGATTTGTAAAACTTGCTCTTGCTGATAGAACCTGGTTTATAGTTTTTTGCTCTAGCTGGATATGGATAGCCTGGAGATAGACATTATAAGAATGAAAGAAGGTTTCCTAATCTATCTGAATAAAGCATTGGTGAAACTTTCATGAGAAAGCCTATGCACCTTCATAAGAAATTTGGATAAGTCTCAGACTACTTGCTTTTGAATGTGTAAATGGCACAAATAATATATACTATGCTATTTTCTGTTTTGAGATTAATAACCCATAGTCAACGTATAGTCTAGAGTCTATTTTCATGCATAGAAAAATACCTTCTTGCACAAGGTATGAATAGTCTTGCTTTATATATATATACACACACATATTTGTGTGTGTATATAAATATATATTTTTTCCCTAGTAACACAGAATCCACTTCTCTACCTATAAACAAAGTGCTGAGCTGTGATGCAGATTAGCAACTGATGTGCTATAGTTAATCTGGAATACCAAGCATACCATACAAGATTTTGTGGACATTGGATACACCTAATCACAGATGTGCTGGCATTTTTAAAAATGATTTTTCCCAAATATCTGCCAAAACCAGACTTATTTGCACTTTTTTCCTGTGTTGTGAAAAGACAATGCTGTTTGAACCACATCTCCCTAGAGCAGCTCCCCTGCTCATTACAAACCACTGCCAAATCTTAATTCTGATGCTCAACCAAGCTGTACCTTATACCTTGGGATGTATGTGACGAGGATGAGTACATCTTTTAAATATCCATTAGCTACTTCAGGATTTTAGTACTTAGGTGATATAACTTTCTTGAATTAAAGTTACTAATATAACTCCTCAACATTCATACTGAAATTGATATATAGTGAAAGATGAACAACATATTTTTTTTACATTTTTTTTTTCCCCACAACCAACATGAGGTTTTAAAATCTTTTGTTTTGTTTTGTTTTGTTTTGTTTTGTTTTTCTTCAAGCCCACAAGGTGCCATTATGGCTGAAGTGTGCTGACTAAGCAGTGCTCACACCATGAAGACAAGAATGGTGAGCGTGTCAGGATCTGAATAACAATAGATTGATGAATTTGCATTGTCTTGTGAAATACATTTACCGTGTATATGTGAACGGTCTACAACACAGTTGTGATCTAACAGTACTCATTTGGCTCACATATGAATTGAACACATGAAGAAAAAAGGGGAAGCAACACATGTGCTTTTTCATTTTGAAAGTAAAAGAGATGAGTTAATTTCTTCAGTCAAAGCCTAGGTGCTCATCTGTACATTGTATATTATCTTCATTAGTCTAACAGAAAATGAATAGGGTAGTAAGGCACACTTATTCAAAGCTCAGATACACTTCTTGAGCATAATGAGTGAATACAGCATTTAGTACTCCCATTTGTTTTCATGCCTGTTAGTTCAAAAGTAGGAAAAGAGCTGAGAATGCTTGTATAAGGACAGGTGTGCACGCATCTGCATTGGGCATTGCGTGATTTAGAAAAATGGCAAATGATGCCAGTGGTATTAGTCAAGTCTATATATGTATTCCCATGTAATTTTTAGAGATCTAGAAGCAACATGTTGGTATAGATTTTGATTTCCAAACTGAATGGCAAGTGGATGATGGATTCCATGCTGTGCTTGGACACAGTTCCCAGCTCCCTCCTACTCTGTGAGAAATGACTGCAATCATAAACCCACCACATAATGAAGACTTCAGTAGGAGCAGGAAACACTACCACACCAGGAATTTGCAGGACATCTGGTAAATCAACAACATTATCACAAACATCATGGCCAACAGTCTGAGCTCTAGCAACAGTATATTCATTTTCCAAATGTTCCAACTGAGAAAGCTACTCAGACCATTCCCACTGTACACCAGATGGTTGATTGGTAAGCCAATATTTTCTCTATACACAGCAGCCTACTCTTCCATCATTAGGAAACATTTTGCATAGGGAACAGATATTTTATTAGAGACAGGATTTTCTCTGGCCTATGTTCTGCTGAAGAAAGATATATACTGTACCATATATACACCACAATATATACAACTGCAAGATACTGGAAGAACTTTCTTCTTCATTTGTTCTGCTGCAGTCCACCAACATATGGAAAAAAAAAAAAAAGAAAAAAGAAACTTTGATAAACTGCCCCCCATCATTTTGAATGACGTTAAATATATTTGAAGTGAACTATAATTAATTAAATTGTATTAAAGGTAACATTATCAAATCCATATGAAAATGATTCACTTTGTACTATTGCAGTATCAAAGAACCACAAAACTAGCCTAGCAATATAGTAGCTCAGGCTAGTGTTTAGAAGTACAATTCAGGCTCCAAGTAATTAGCATAGTCCAATATCTGGTGCCTTAGTCAGGTACAACTGTCTGTGAAATCATTGGAAGTTTTGCCTATTGAATGTGTATTTCAAATAAAACTTGAGAATAGAAAGCTGAATTGACTGTGTTGACTTTGCAAAGTGCTCTCCAAATTGCAATAGTGACTATGCCTACAGACAGAAAAATCATTGTATTGCTAAAACTTCCAGTCTTGCTATTAGTTAGATAATAAAAAAAGTTTTTTCTTTAAATGTTCTTTCTTCTGTTTATCTGTTCCATAGCAGTAGTTGTAATCACTGGACAGGTTCCTAGCTTTGTGACTTGAAGTTTTGTCAAATGCCCTATACAAGGCAGGAACCTCCTCAAAGCTCTTTCAGTCTGATACTTGTTTCTTCTATGAAGCCTAGGAGAAATATAATTTTTGTATGTGATGCTGATGGTTTGGCTATAATAATGATTACAAGGTATACTTTTAAAAACTCAAGGTTTTCCTTTCCTTATAACTTCACCAAATTGTTACTGCTTGACCCCAGTATTTCCATGACTAGTATGTATATTAAGCTGATGTGTTAGAGGAAACGTGAGCAGTAATAGTAAAACCTCTGTGTTGGGATAGGAAAATATATTGTCCTGTTCCTTTTAAATTCTCCTAGATTTTATCAGGGAAATTTCAGTACTGTATTGGAGCAAAAATTTGAAACTAAGCAGTGGGATTTTCCTAGATGTTGGAATAATGCCATTTGCTTAATGCTTCACCATGAAAAATATCAGTTTGCACATACTCAAGAGACACTTAGTAGGCATTGAAAGCTATGTCCACACCTTGTGAGCATTACTGGTAAAGATCTACACAAGATAGGCTGGATTCTTCTTGAAACTGCTCTTCCTAGCAGTTCAAGGTAGAAGGCTGGTCACTGGAGCTAGATAATACAGTGATATATTTCAGTCAATGCTCACACATGCATCCTCAATCACAAAATATCTGAATGGTCTCCTACATATCTATGCATTTAATTCAGAAATTTTTGTTTCTTCTCAGCTTCCTGCATTTTTCTCAACTTCTCCATTTATTCTATTAAAACCCTGATTCCACAAAGCTATATTCATATGCCTACTTTAAAAACAGTAATACCACTGAAGAAAACAGAATTCTTGTATGCAAAATTTTAAGCATGTCTGCAGGATTGAGTTTGTGAGTTTTAGTCTGAGATCTCTGAATTTGGAAGTCTAAGAGCTTCATGAACTTTCAAGCAGGGATTATCCTTATGTTCTACAGAAATTGTGCTGAATTAAGCTGGTACTTAGGAAGAACAGAAGCTTTTCCCCAGAGCCATCTTTGGATGGAAGCATAGTAGTACTTGGGTTGCAAAAGGTGAATAACAGAGACAACACAGAAGACTCTCCAGTCTGAATTTGTTCAGACAAAGTAATTCAACTTCTGGTCTCAATAAAGTAAATGGCAACTATGCCCTGTGACTTTCCCTGTCAGTAAAGAGAAACTACTGTGTAATTGCTAGAATCTGATACTGAGCTGGTACCAAAGAGTGCATTTCATGGTTAAAGAAATAAAAAAAAAAAAAAAAAAAAAAAAAAAAAAGAGTGACAGAAGAACATGGCAATGCATTGAATCAGGATTTAACAGAAACAGTTACTTCTGATCTTTTTTTTTTTTTTAAGAAAAAAAGATTTAATATACTTTTCAATCATGTCAACTGAAATGCGACTTTCTCCAATGATAGACTTGCCTACATCTATCACAAGGTAAACAATCTGTGCTAAAAGCATACAGACTTATTTTTCCTTTATTCTTATCTCACTGAAACAGTCCACTGACAAAAGCGTCTTTTGTCTGTAAGAGATTTGATTGTGTTTCACCCTAAACTAATGCAGAAGTATAGGTGTATTAAGGAAGTTTTGACTGCCGCTGGCAGTGGAATTCATTGGCCATTATTTTGCTCTATAACAAATAAACACATCATATTGTTGCCAAATAGCTGTATGTAGATTTGCAATTCCTTCTAAGTAACTTATCAGGTTTATCAAGAGTTATAATGTCATTAATGAAAAGTGCTTGCAGAAGGAAAAGGAAAAAGGATAAAAATGTATTAACCTAGGAGGTTTCATTGTGACAAAACTAAATGATAGGAAACAGTATGTCTGTAGGGGTGATCCAGCTGTTGAATCTTAAAAAAAATAGTTATGTGGGAGTTGTTAAGGTGTAACATCAGGCTGAAATTAGTGGGGTTGTATTTTAAGTTGAGGGGGTGGGACAGTTTTGTTTTGATTTAGTATTTTGAGGAATTGGGTCCCTTCATACCAGACTTCCTAGAATTTTGGGTAAATGATAGGTAATGAATATCCAATGCAAAAATGTCACATCTTGATGTCTGACAATTAGAATCTGTCTTCAGTGATTGAAATCTGGAAGAATCAGGATGGAGTTGAACAACTGAATTACTCTTCCAGCCTCTCACAAGACTGTGAATTACTTATATATGTCTAGGGGCATCCTAAATTTATGGAACAACATTTTTTATGGCTTATGCCAGTTGTTTGCAGAATGAACATACATTTACATCATTCTTTAGGCCTTTTCCATCCTTTTGAAAAATAAAACTCGCCAGTCTTTTGGAATCTCAGTTTGGTACAAGTAGTACAAGAGTCCCTTCTGTTTTGCATATTGTAGAGTAATCTCCAACTGCACATGGTCACCTAGTGAATTAAAAAGAGTAAAACTTCCAGATTGGTGGTTTTATATTCCATCTTATCAGATATTAAGTGATCATTTAATTGTGGGCATGTAATCTATAGCTTCACAATAATCCACATTTTTTAAAGATTTAGTATTACCATATGTGCATGACAGATTTGTGCAAATCATCTGAATAGTTTTAGGTAAATATGATGCTCTCAATACTGGAAAGAGCTGAATAAATTTAATGGTGCCACTGATTTTTAAACTTAAAACAGACAGACAAACAAACAAAACAATTACTTAAAAAGTAAATTTGTGTTGGTAACACAGTACTTGAAAAAATCAATTACTTTGCTACTTATTGTAACTAGAATATCATAGAATTGAATGGAATACCTGTGTCTGTTCTTAGCTTAATTACAGTCTTTGACACTTTTTTAAAACACTCCTTATTTCTAGCCTTTCACCTTCTTCATGCAATATCTTAATTACTCTTTCAAAAGGAAGACTAGTATGACTGCCTTGACCTTCTTTTCTACCAGTTCCTCACACTCTTCCTAAAGAATTCATTACATGTCTGATCAAATCTACCTTTTTGGTATTCTGTCCTTTTGTAGGGTATTTTGATTGTTCATGGTTAGCTTTCCAGCTACATCACTGGCCGCTCTTTTACTACCTTAGTGAAAAACCTTCTCCTTTCTTTCATTAGATATAGGATTCTGTTAGGAACTGATATCTCTTTAAGAGATCAATTGAAGACAAAATTTCATTTACTGTTTTTACATGAGTCACTCATGTCATTGACTCATTGTCATCTCTTCCTTCATCTAACTTGTTTGCCTTGTCTACCTTAAGACTTTCTGTATGCTCAGACTCCCTTGACGTGTAGTGGAAACAAAATCAAATTCCTTACTTTTCTTCTTAAAACCTGTTAGCTGCCAGTTCACTGCCAGTGTACCTAACAAAACTCATTGATGTTCTTTGTAAATGTGGAGGTCATTTTAGACCTTCCTTGTCTTGCTTTGCACTAGAAAGCATTGTTCTCTGTATATAGTACTATGTATATACATGTATGTATATATGTACAATAGTACTATTATAGCTGCTACTATAAAATATCTAAGATCCTTCTCTTTCTGAACAGACATTCAAAACACTCCTTCATTCATACATTTTATACAGTTTTGGCTCTTGTCATCTATGTCTTGCTAGATTGCTGATTCCTAAATCAAGGATTGCTTTAGGAGGCACATATATATATATTATAGCATACATACATACATATATATATATATTTCCTTTTTCCTGCAAAAATGTACAATCACAAAATTTTCCTCGACAACTATTTTATGGGGTCTTATTGATTCACATCATTGGTTCTCTGTTTCTCTATCTGCTTAAGTTCTCTTGTTCTTCTAATCCTTTCTGAATTTAATCTCATTCCAGTTTTTAGGTGAATGGCAGAGGATGAGTAAAGCTCTTTTTGGGGGGATATAAGATTATTAGACTTGCACAGGCAGCACTCAGGTCGCACAGTTTAATGTTGGGTGGTATAAGTACCTGGATGGAAAAAAGAAACCACTGAGGGAAGAAGAAAAGCTTTGGATACTATATATATATTTTTTTTTTTTTTCAGAGGTGTTATTTTTCTACTCATTTAGTTAAAGGAGTAAATCTAATATTACCAACAGGATACCAGGTGTTGTTCCAAACTAGATACCGAAATTTCCCCAATTTTATGTATTCAGTCTCTGGGCATCTAATTCAGCTTTGTGTTTTACACTGCTGGAACAAGACTTCTAAATCAGTGTGCTTCAATATTTAAGTTAATCACACTAGATCTGTATCTTTAACTTTAAGACCTCCAAGAATGAACTTTTGAGCACTTAAACTCCTTTCTTGAAAGCCAGCATAACCTAACATTCGGAGTTGGGCTACCAGATTGATTTCATTATCCCTTTCTAATCTTTTCAACAGAGATTCTCTTCCTATGTTTAATTGTCTGAAAATTCCCTTCTAGACCATGGACAGAGGTGGGCAGAAACATCCAGAGATGCCTTCCAGACTAAAATAGTGTAGTTAAGCTAGGCAGATAGAGTTGAGAGGGTAAGAAAGAAAACTAGATAATAAATTTAGACTAAAAAGACTAAATTTAGACTAAAGTCAGATGAGTTTGATGAACATCATTCTGAGACTACAATTATTTCAATGGGGTATTATCCAAAGGAATTCATCTGAGTACAGGGAGAAATATAACTCCATTACTATGGTAATAGTATTATGGTAATGGTTCAAATTCTGCTAACATGCCTTGCTTCTCCATGGGGCTAATGAGCTTAGGAACAATTCTGCTATGCCTTGTGCCGTACATGTACTAATTTTCTGGCTCTGACTGCTGACAGACTAAACTAGACCACATCACAGATGTAAGCTCTGGTAGATAATTCTCTATACTGTTTAGCAGGTAACATTTTGGCTTGTGTCAGTGTTTCCCAGACAATGCCCAAAGTGGCTCATTTCTTAATAGGCAGATCCATGCCTTGTCTTCAGGGCCAGAGAATGGGGCTGGATTGAATTACTTTACTGATACACCTGTGAACAATGCTATCAACCCAGCTAGCCTCTCAAAAGCATGACATCTCACAGACACACTGTTACCTTTGTAAAATTTCACTACTGTACACTCCTGAAAATATTAATATTTTTAACAGATCCATTTACCATGGGGAGCTGCAGCTAAAATAACATTTTTTTACTCAAAATTCAAATACCATAACATCAGATGGTTACTGGTGGTAATGAAATATTGACTGTTGAACAACTGCATCCATGCTAACAGCTTGTAGATTTAAGAAGAAGAATCTGGAAATGGTAACTTCCCTGAGGTTCCTGTTGAAAACCTGAATGGCAACTGGGTCTGACTTATTCTTCACAGGCCAGGATGTAGACCCTGTAATGGCTATCTAAGAAACTACATTAAATCTTGTGACCAAATTCCATTCTGTGGTCTTCTCACATCTCTTGCTGTCATTAGAAGGTAGGGAATTTTGTATCTAATTGTCACTTTTTTTTTTTTTTTTTAGGGAATGTGCTTGGGGAATATGATTTAGTTGAGACTGAACAACAGAGGAGGGAGGAAGGATACAAGGAAATTATATTCTTCGGAAACCAAGGGAGAACAATGAGTTTCTCTTATTTAGGACTGAGGCAAAAAGGCAAAATTGATCCCCAGTCTCTCTCTATGTACAACAGTCTAACCTGATAAGGAGTTTTAGGAAGTCTCATTAACTCAGTGCTCCTCCAACTAATAACTTTTCTTGCAAATAGCTTAACTTGTTTTGCTAAACCAAATGTGAATAACCTCCAATAGAGTCGTTTGGAAGGTAATTCTAACTGTCTTTATTTATATTTGTATAGATTGGCTTCATGGCAGGATCTCTTACAATAAAATGCAGCATAATAACTATCTACTAATGATACTTTGACTTGAAATATCGCCAGGAAGTTTAAATTGGTATCCACCTATTTTTAGCAGAAATAGCTGCAAACAGTTCACAGAATAAGCCCCAGCTGTAATAACAAGAAAAATTGACATAAACCAAATGCTCACCACGGGTGAATTTCCACCTACTCTTCACAAATAGAATGAGATCATAAACAGTGGGAGGCTGGCCTGTCTCTAATTTTAATTGTTTTATTTTTCAGTTCACAGCCTGATTAGATTGAGAATGGTAGGCAGGTATAATTTAATTTTAGCACTGACCCCCTACAGGATGGATTACAAAAGTGATGAGCCCTGTTAAGAATAGACTGTTTAGTAGTTCTTGTGCATACAAAGAACTTGTTACACAATTTGTCTGCTGCAACTTCTTTTTGCAGTGAAACTTCAGTTTGAAATCAAACTAATTAAATACCATAACATAAATTGATCATGGATATCAGCATACAGATATCCTTCGTGGATTTCACAAACTGATCTAGTAACATTTTTCCTTATATACATAATGATATGTTTACACTATTGTCACTATCTTATGAATGGACCGTTAACACATTTTATGGATTAATAGGGGAAATAAAATATGGAGGATGTTTGTCATTGAATATGGAGGATAATTGTCAGTTGAAATTGAAATGTGACTTCCACTGCAAATCTGATTTTGAGCTTCTGTTCAATTTTGTAAACAAAGGAATATCTATCTGAAAATGAAGCTCACCTGGGATTATGTCTTTTAAATTTGAAAATTGTTTGCTTATGCATTCCTAAATCTGCTATAATGAAACCAGTTGTCTATCTTAAAAGCTTAAAAGTAGAAAGCAAATAAAGTTGATTCTAATTAAAATGCAGTGTTTGCTACAGTTAGAACAGTCTTTTGATAGTTTTATTTTTCGACAGTTCAACGGTGACATGTCAATGCTTTTACTGGATTCTCATAAATGATGATACAATACTAGCAGTTCTATTTCACCATGTGGTTGACTCAGTACTGTCACCATCTGGTATCCTTCAAAGAACACGTCGTTCTTCCAGACTTGAGTAAAAAAGAGTGAAGACTATGGACTCTCTAGAAGTAATTAAAAAAAAAAAGTGGAACTTTGTTAGACCAGCAGCACTGTGCAGGTCTTTAACAGTTTAAGCCCCCACTAAACATTTTATATTTTAAACTGGGATAAAACTGTACAAAGTATAATAACTCTTGTGACTTTTTATTTATTTATTTATTTATTTATGTACTTACCTTTACTTTAGACCTGCTGGTATCTGGCCTTGAGCACATGGCTAATATCACATCTGCCATCAGTATGGAATCTGTCTGGAGAGAATGACTTAAATACTGTTTAGAATTCCTTTAAAATTAAAATTGTTTGAATTCAATTGTGAATTCCCAAGACACCTTAGCTAACTATAAAAAGTTAACTAAAGAGGTAGTTTTTCATAACTGGTAAACTTATCTGGATTTATCTTTTCTGATCAAAGGAACTGAAGACACCCAAATAGGAAATGTTCAATACACTCTGTATATGTGCAGCACAGCACGACATATTGTGTATGTGAACTGGAAATAATTTCAGATTGTGTCAAGGATCTGCAGAGCTAAAGCACTTTAGAGTTTGACTAATCTGCCAACGTCTCAAACAAAAGCTTCAGCAGAGCTGTTTCGACAGTGCAGAGACACATAGAAAAAATGTTCTAGAATAAGTATAAGCTGTTTTATTTTCTACATTTACAAGTCACTAAAAAGTGTTTCCTTTCCTTTAGATAATAAATTTTATTAGCTTGCTTACCTACTAGCATACAACTTCTACCAGTGCTCAGGTCTGAATTTTGTGTCACTGTTGTTTCCTCTTGTACTTGGTTTTGCATTTGTATGGTAAACAACCCTGTTCTCACCTCATGAACTGCTTGGCAGAGAAGTGAAAATGATTTTACACTGTAACAAAGTGAACTTCTGTAAATGTTTGGTTTCATCTGAGTTATTTCCATATCCCGAATACACAGCTATGAGAGCTGTATTAAAGGCTGAATATATTGTACAAGAGCTGAAATGTAAAGATGAGGTTGACAGTATGCTCCAACTTTCACCTGTGGGGAAATAAGGTCCAGCATAATAAATTAAAGATAGATCTGGGCTACATTTTGAATCTCCTTGGGGGCAAGACTTCATCAAAGAAACTGAAGAAGGTCTGTGTGAAAGCCTAGGAGGGGAAAGAGCTGTTAAGGACTGATAGTTTTGAAAAAAAAAAAAAAGAAAAGAAAAGAAAAGGTGAGAGTTAAAATGCACAAACTTGCATAAGGTGAACCAGTTTAAATTCCTTTACACCCTACCTCTTATAAACTCAGTGGAATTGCTCCACTGACATGTAGCTGTGTCTCTAATGGTTTTACTGCCATGTCAAGAAACTGGTTGCTTCATGAGTTCTATAACTTCTGGTTATTTGGATTTGGCTTACATTTTTAGTTGTTTCAGCTCATACTATCTCTTGATGTTTGCTTTGTTAGCCCTAGGGTCTTGGTCTCCTGATCATCCAGAAAGTCTTTGAAGTATATGGCCATCCCTACCCAGGATGCATGCCTGGATTTCCTCTGTATGTCAATAAGAAGGACAGACGTGGTAGTGTGGATGTGAACCCTGTGGGAAAACCTCCCTGGAGTCTGGGCTCAGTTACTGCTCAGTCCTGGCAATTAGGAAGTACTCTCAGGAAGAGTATGGATACAGACAGTGAGAGGAGAAACACAATGGGCAGATGTAGTGATTTAAAAAGAAAAAGAAAGAGACTTAACTGAGAATGCCCTGCTGTTTAAATGCTACTGGAAACTAGTTATGCTCACATGTGGCATTACTCACACACAGCCCTACTGGGGTAATGCCAAGGTGGAGGCTTCTGGGGTAAGTGTTGGAAATGTGTCTGGCCAGGATAGGTGAGCTATGAATTTGTGAGCTATCTGGCCAGGCACCAGACCTTTGAAGGCTCATTTGATCCACAAAAGGAGCTGGTGGACCACTGACAGTAGAGTGGCCTTCTTCCTGAAACAGAAATGATGCTTTTCCTCCAGGAATGATAACTAGTACCACAAGACTCTGTAGGAGGCACTGCTCCACGGTTCTGCCTTCATAAAGCTTTTGCTTTTGAGAGTGCTACAAACATGCAAAAAATAACCTTTGATCTGAGGAAACATGGCTGGTAGCATCCTGCCTGTTTCGTAGGACAAAATGTTAATAAAAACGATTGATTATCTCAAGTAGGAAAAAATGCTTTCTGTCTCTTATTCCCTAAATGCAGGACCTTAACTCCTTGCCTGTCCTAGTGCTGTAAAAAGATACATCCTTTAAGATTTTATGTGCCCTGTTCCCAAGGGAGTATTTTTCTAATCATTTTTCTTAAGGTAAATTTTACAAAATTATTTAAAAAGAGCATTCCTTTAATGTAGGGTCTGTTACTAGAATTTTTTCTTTTCCTGGTAAAACAAAGCTGCCACTGAATCCACCAGCTCATTCTCTTGCTTCTCCTTCTAAAGACTTACTTTGTTTAAGCTGAATTTCATGACTGACAACCTCAGCACACCTGTGCTCTTTTAAATCCTTCAATATCTTGTTAAAGATAGACATTCTTTCTGCTGCCACAGCCACATGTAATAAGACCTTGGGAGACATTTGGAAATAGGCAGAAATGTTGATTCCTAGGTGGGTGGCTTTTTTTTTTTTTTGCTTTTTTTTTTTTTTTTCTTTTTCTTCTTCTTCTGCACATAAAGCATTGCTGATTAATTCAGCAGATACCAATTTCCGTGGAGACACCCAGCGGGTATCCTAATAATAGCAGAAATAGGTTAACCCAAAGAACATGGGAAATATTCAACCTACACAGCTGTTGGAAAGGTTTCCACGTTTGGTTTTAGCTGTCTCCTTTGTAATTGTTAAGAAATAAAACTTTGCAGAGTATGGCAGTGCATACTCTACACAATGCATTATATCAGATTTTTGACTGTAAGTAGTCTAACATCTTTTCATCCCAGATAAAAAATATTAGGTTTTCAAAAGAGGAGTCAATTTTAAGTGTGTTCATTCTGCTGGGCGAACTTTTTATAAAGCCAGGCTGAACTACTTGCGAATGTGAACTAAGTTTCCTCTCTTTGGAACTCAGCAGGCAAAGTTTGAATCATATTTTTCTGCCAGTGATAGCTTTGAAAGGAAAGTATCCAGGCTTTCTGTTTTCCTGTCCCTTTGTCCCACCGCTAAAGAGGACTCCTTCAACCTCTGTGACACAACAGTATGAGAGAGGTGAGGTACAGTGGTGTCAGCGTGAGGCAGGGGGCCTTGAACTCCAGCTTTCTAAACCTGCCTCTGAGAGAAATCAAACCAAATTAAAAACATCTTCGGGCAAGATAGTGCATAGCGTCACTGCTTTGGCTTAGAAGTAGTGCTGAGGTGTGCAGCCCAGCAGGAGCTCCTGGAGGCAATGTGCTGTCATTCAAACCAGCACAAATGCTGCTTAACTCCACTGAGCAGCCTGACATGGGGCTCTGAGAACGGTATGTGTACTGGTGTCTCCGGCGGTGAAACCACAGCTGCCTCCTCCACACCTTCAGAGAGAGAACAGCATGTGTTCTCCCAAAAACATTGCATTAGGCACACTCCTCTCAGTACTTCTTTCTGTTCCCTTTCCCTTTTCTCATCCCCTGCCTTTATCTCCCACTGACCTGTAGTCACTCACACCCCCACATCAGCTTACGACACTGCGTACATTGCCCTGGAGTTTGAGCTTCTGGCTCAGAGCTTCTGCTATGGTCAAAAAACACAAAGCACATCTGAGGATTTGGACTGAAAAGAAGAAATAAAGCTACTCTTGCACTCCCTTGATCAGTGGTTGTTTGTGTGCCTGGTTGGTACCCTTGGGTAGATGATGGCAGTCTGCAGGCAAGCAGCCTTAACTAACTTGCAGCAGATGCCAAGAGCAGCAAGGGCAGCTGGACATTTCCAATGCATGGGGAGACCTTGGACACCACCCAACAACGAGAACTTCTCTGCCAGTTGTATGCCACTGGAGGGTCCCTGTCAATTTGGGTGATTCTTCTGCATGATGGCTGCAGCACAGGCTCGATCTAAGGCAAGAGTTTTCCTTTTCATGATTATAATGCATTGCGTTGAACAGCTCTAGGACACAACAGTGAGATGCAAGAGCAATACACTTATGTGCTATGTTTAATTCATGTATGTGCTTGCAAATGTGACAGACAGGTTTCATTGTCAAAAGGACAATGTTGTACTCTGAGTTCTAATTAGAGAGCAATAAACAGAAATTCTCATATATGTTGCACATCCACCTGGAAACTTCAGAGGGTATGGGTGCTTACTTCTGCTTACAAAGGTTTAATTGGGCAATACTTAAATGGAAATCAGGGTATATAAACAGATATTTGCAAGAGCGGGTTCAGCTCTATACTCATTTGTACTTGCTGTGCAAGGTAAATAAATCTAATCACTTCTAAATATAGAAAGTGTCAGGTTGTAGAGTGCAGGAGGGAACAGAAATTATTTAGGAATCTATTTCCCAGATCAGATGTCCCAACTTGAGACGCTGCTCAAAACTTCAAAAAAAAAAAAAAAAAAAAGTTTTAAAATGTCATGAATTAAAACTATTATATATGTTGAAAAAATTACAGACCTGCATCTTCATATATTCAATTATTTGCTGTAAGAAAAATTAGAAGGGTCAAAGAACATAGACAATATTTTTCAACCTTTATTTACCTTGCATTTGAATGCAAGTTTTGGTGGGTTTAATTGCTGAGATCTGTATTAGTGAGCAACATCAGAAACTGGCCTATTGAAACTACTTTTAGTCTGAGTGGAGTCAGGACATCTTCACAATATTTGAAGAATAAATTTGTCAAACTTAAGAGATCTGATTAATTCACAAGATAGAGTTGAACCTCTAGTAGTGACTGCTTGACTGAAAATCTGAAAATTTCCCATTAATCACTGAATGTTAATGCAGTATTAGTTGTAGTCTTTTTCCTTTACTCTGGAATTTTCTGTATACAGTTATTTAGATGCACCTGCTCCAGAAAGTGGTTGTGTTTTTTTGAATCCTGCCTTCCTTGAGATCTTGCACTGACCTGGTATATACATATTGTTTACATTTAGACCTTGACCTTAAACCATAAGTTTAAATTGACTTGAAAGCAATGCAACAGAGTGGAGGTTAACCAAAGTGACTTAAAAAAATAAATGGATACAACTTAAAAATCTACAGCCCCAGGCCACTTTTTCTTGGCAGCTCTTTCATTATTCCAAGGCTTGTCCTCAGGGGTTTTCCCTATCAATGGCAGTGACTGAAGCTAGACTGTGAGCAGTAACAATTTTCTGAGAATGTAGAAGGGTGTGAGTGTAAAACAACTCCCTTTTGCCTTCTGGACATAGTTGCGAGGCTGAGTGGAAAGAAATGAGAAGCTTGCTTTCTGCTGCTATATTCATATCCAGAGATTTTACATAATGAAAGTGCTATAACCAAAGCTCATCTCATTTTTTTGTGCTCAGAGAGTTCTGTTAAAAACTCAGATGTTTCTAATGAATCAGTCTGATGCCCCTGAGGTTGGAAATAATTTGGTATCACTTATTACTACTGGGGTAAAAATCTGTGCTTGAATCAAAAGGGCATGAGGTGTTTCTGTGCTTACTCAAATGATTCCCATTATGTGAAAGGAGTCTTTATCCCCTTCCTTTACCTTATCATCATAAAGATTTTGAGAAATTTGCTTATGGTCTCAAGGTCCTTCCATTCCCACTGCAGATCCAAGAAATATTTTTATATCCCAAGCAGGCTTTGTGAGAAGAATCGTACATTTCATCATGCACCTCTGACTCTTATTTTCAAAGTAGATTTTCAAAGAGAAGTTGATATTTCAAAACCTGCTTTGTTAAAAAGACTTGCTAATAAGGCAAGGGTATGTTCTGCCTGACTGGAAAGCAATGATCTTCATTTTTAATAATGGACAAACTGCAGCAGAAGTCTATCAAGATAGATTATACCATTGGAATAACTGTATAGAGGCTTGAGAAGCAAACGTATTTTTAAAAATTCAAATTTTAGTTAAATTTGTTTGTCTATCCTACACCCAGAGGAAGGCTCCCACTTTAGGACAATAATTTAGGATGTCTTCTAAACTTGACTTCTGTAGCACTATCCAAATGTTTGAAATGAATCTGGTACTTGAGGAGCTTGCTGAATCAGGAAAAGAAATAGAAACTGGGTTGCCCCATGTTGCATTACATGTCTGCAGAGTCTGTGGCACCACTGAGAATGTTTCCTAATAAGACTGATACCCCTTCTCACCTTCATTTGCCCATTAAAAGCAGAGGAAATGTTATTATGCTGCAGTCTAATTTTCCAATACACTTCACACAACATTTATGTGATGTGTTTCTTATCATTTTAACCTTTCCAAACACAATGGGTACCACAGTTTTTTCCTTTAAACAGAGTCTTGCTAGCATTAAACACACAAAAGAAGACAAATATGTGTCCCTTCTTAAGAAATAAACATGGGAACCTAGTGAAATAAATTAATATGCTCTCAATTAGTGTACTCATTAGGAAGTGTTTTGAGCAAACTAATGAACTTTTTGTTTCTTGCAGAGATAAAATTTACAATGGAAAATGAGCAAGTAGAGATGGTGTATGTCACTGAATTATAGAGCTGTGTGAATGTCTCTAATAAAAAATATTTTCACCCTGCTCAGAAATGATGGATTTTATTCTGCTGAACTTGAATAATAGTGTACGCTGTAATGCACTCCTTAGCCCTCTAAGTGGCTAGTAAAAATTAATCTTCAACAGCAATGAGCAGTACTGGAGTGATTCTTCTGCTTTAAGCTTGAATTACTCAGACTTTAAGTCCTCGGAAAAAGGAAAAGAATATGCTACATCCTGTTTACCAGGTGTTTCAGGAGCAATCAATATGAAGGCACGGAAATTTAGTCATCAAAAAACATTAAGGCATGCTGTGAAAAGGCAGGGAGACTTTTAGCACAGAACATTAATTTACATGTTTATTATTATTATTATCCTTTTGTTTTATTTTAATAATAGAATAAAACTGAATATGAAGCAATTGGTCTTAGGTATTTCCTTACTGCAGTTGCTAATATGGGTGTCTTTCATATCTTCTGTTAAAGAAGTTGAGGGTGATTTTTACAATAGGCAGTCTTTTGGACCCATGCTGTAGTTTAGAAGTGCTTATGTCTTCTCAGAATATGGAATTTAGGATATCTCTGCTCTTGAACTAGGCACCTCTGTTGAGGTAGGTGGGATGAATATGACCTTATGCACAGAGGTGAGCACAAACCATGCTTTGGGATGATATCCTTCTATGGCTCACTAAAATAATGATCACTAGACATTAGGTAGTGATTATCAAGCAAAACAGAGAACAGATTATTCTGGAGCTAATAGAATAATGAAATTATTTGCATGCATTTTTGCTATGTTTTTACTGTCAACATCAGGGATATCTTATGCAGTGTTCACACATTAGATATAAAAAGAGACCAGCAAAATGTTTTTATTATTATTATTATTATTATTATTATTATTATTATTATTATTATTATTATTATTATTATTATTATTATTTTATTTTTATTTTTATTTTTATTTTTAATTTAGATCACTAAATTATTTAATTAGATCCAGATTCATAACCTGGTTGCACTGTGGTTTTTTTGCACAGAGACTTTCGGGCTTACACTATACCAGCAAATCTGAATGAGCAAATCTTAGTTGATCAGCATGGGAAGACAGAAAAGAAGGGAGGAAATAAAGGAAGGAAGAAAAAAGACTGCAGTGCAGTTATGCAATAATTAGATGGCTTTCTAATGGCTGTATGTATAGAAAAATGGGTACAGGACATAAGTAGCCATTAGCTGAATAAGTGTCTCTGAACATGTGTATGTGAGAGAGAATGAATTCGGTTAGCAGTAGTCATTACTGGTTTCATCAGGTTTATATTTTCAGCTCTCTTCTACTTCAGTAACAACATCCTTTGCAATGTCAAGTTAGAAAAAAGGAGAGACAAAGATTTCTTATTGAGGTGGTAGCTTTTAGGAACAAAGAAAATGAACCAAATTAAAAAACTTATAGAATGATAGCCATGCAGCTGAAAATCTGTTTCTTATGTATGAAGAAAAATACCAGTCCACAAGTCTCATCAGTAGTGTCTGATTCAGAATTTCCAGTTATTCTGCTTCCAACATTTTTTTTTTTATTATTATTTTTCTGGAAAAAATAAGCAGGATAGGGGAAGAATGTCTGTTTGTATGAATTTTCTCAATTTCTCTAAGTCTAAAGTCTGTGTCTTCTGTGATCACTGATATGGTTATTGTGAAATGTTCTGTAGATATTATGGACTTGTTCCAGAAGTTTCACTGAGCTGGTCCAATCCCTAATCCCTGCTCTAAATTGTTTCTTTTGGTGCCACATCACAAAATTAATCTTTCCATTCGCTTTGCACAGAATCATTTAACAGTGTTTGAATCCATATAAAGAGCCATGAGGCAAAGCTTTCGATAAAAGTTTAAACCAGCCTGCATATCTTATTTAGGAATAAGAAAATAAAAGTTTCAGGAATGACAGATCTGACTTCAGCTTTTAGTTTTTCCCCTGCCCTGCTGTTAGAATGTAAAGTCCATTTATTGTATATATATATATTTATTTATTTTTTTAGTATATTTTCTGTTTAATCAGTTACTTTGAGAGATGACTGGACACTGGTCATTCTGGGCACATGAACATTCCAGTGATTTGAAATAACATTGTGATAGTGATGCTCTGCATCCAGAAAAGCAATACCATTAGTAAGATTTCCAATGAGGATCTAATGGTGAGTTTAAATGGCATGTTATACCAGTTTTTGTAAAAGTACTCTGGATCAGTCTTTGGGAAATGAAGGTTTATATTGGAAGAGAGAAAGAGAGAAAGAGAGAGAGAAAGAGAGAGAGACAGAGAGAAAGAGAGAGAGAGAGAGAAAGAAAGAAAGAAAGAAAGAGAAAAAGGAAGAAAGGAAGAAAGAAGGAAAGAAGGAAGGAAGGAGGGAAGGAAGGAAGGAAGGAAGGAAGGAAGGAAGGAAGGAAGGAAGGAAGGAAGGAAGGAAGGAAGGAAGGAAGGAAAGAAAAGAAGAAAGAAAGAAAGAAAGAAAGAAAGAAAGAAAGAAAGAAAGAAAGAAAGAAAGAAAGAAAGAAAGAAAGAAAAAGGAAGAAAGGAAGAAAGGAAGAAAGGAAGAAAGGAAGAAAGGAAGAAAGGAAGAAAAAGAAAGAAAGAAAGAAAGAAAGAAAGAAAGAAAGAAAGAAAGAAAGAAAGAAAGAAAGAAAGAAAAAGAAAGAAAGAAAGAAAGAAAGAAAGAAAGAAAGAAAGAAAGAAAGAAAGAAAGAAAGAAAGAAAGAAAGAAAGAAAGAAAGAAAGAAAGAAAGAAAGAAAAAGAAAACATATTACTGGCTTTTTGAGTCAAGTCTTATTATAATGGCAGCTGTAATGAAAAAACATGTTGCTTTTGTCACTTAGGGGAACACTTGAAATGAGTAGAGATGGTTTTTGCCCAAATCTTGAGCCTATCTCACTGCTGCAGCCTTCTTTGACATTGTTAGCAAAAGCCCCCAGGGTTTTGCTGGAAATGCAGCTTCTCTTTTGGGCAAGTTCGAGTAAAAATGGGCTAGTCTGAAACTTGAGAGTAAGATATATATAAAGCCTTAAATGCTGGAGATTTTTTAACCTAGGAGTGGCTTTATATTAACTAGCTTTTTATTAGGTAGCTTGTATTTAAATAAAGAAGTAAAGAAGGAAGTAAATTGTACTTGAAGAGTGAACCATCTTGTCTAACTTTCAGGGTGTAATTTTGTATTCATATGTCAACGAGATGTTTAAACTTCCACTACAGTCAGCATATACCACAAGCAGAACTTTACAGTTTTTCTTTAGACTAAAAAATTCTCCTCACTTTCATGCTCAGGTTTGACTCTGATCTTTCTTTTCCTCTCTAGAAAATGTAGATGGAAAACATTGTTTATTTTAGTTCTAGAGCATGCCAAATGTTAATGTTAATTAACATTTAATAATGTTAATTCCAAGAATCAAGATTTATCACCTAGCCTAACAAATGGAAAGACTGAATTTATTCCCTATGGAAAAAATATTAACATAATGAGCAGTATAAAATACATATTTAAATTGTTAAAAAAAAAAGAAGTCAATGTTAAAAAATTTTAGGATTCCTTTGACAAAACAAGAAGTAAGATTTTATTGTTTATGAAATCCTAACCAAAATGTCAACACTTCCCCTGCTTGCAATTGAAACATGCTGTGGGAAATTGTATAGACATGGAGTGACTTCACACTTAAGCTAACACTCTTGTTTACTTACAACCAGCTATCTTCATGGTTGGGTTATTACCAGGCTGGGCCTCAGCATGTGTTTACAAGCCTCTCACTTCAGTAAAATGAGCAAGAAACTAATCATAAGATGCAGTTGTCCTCGTATGACAAAATAGCTCAGACTAATTTTATCATTGTTGCAGTCAGATGGGTGTACATGTTCTGACACTAAGAAAAAAAAGTTTAAATCTACATAATATAAAGTGAATTACAGAGTTATTCTTACTGGCTGTATCTATTCGATACTTCAGGAGCATTCCCAGGAACAGCAGGGTATAGAGGGTAGATCTGGCCTTTCCTTCTCTTTTCTCCTCCATTCTGTCTTTATGAAGCCTTACAGAAGCTTACAGATTTTGTTTTGTTTTGTTTTGATTTCCTCATGTGCCTCATATATAGTTACTTAACTTGGTGCTGACAGCATATGAAGTAATCAGAAATGCTGAGACAGCCTGGACCAGCTATTGTCCTGGGACTGCTCCTACAGGTCCAGCTTCTGAACAAAAAGGAAATCTAGTCTTAAAAATATGACCAGGTATGGGGGAGGAAAAATGACAGGGAAAGACATGACAGATGTATTTACAAAAAACAAAAACAAAAACAAACAATCAAACAAACAAACAAACAAACAAAACAACAAAAAATGATTTAAATTTAATGACTTGATTTTATAACACTGTTGGTGTATATTTCTAGGTCATTCTCTACAAATAAAATAACAATAATGTATTTTAAAATTTGGAATTTCTTTTGGTAATAACAGAAGCTGGGACACCTAAACCTTATGATAAAGCATAATGCCTTTATGAGATTAACAAGAATTTGAAGTAGTACTGCAACACTGAGATTGAGTAGACTTGAAGTAAGCTTCAAAAGGATTTTATATGAATGTCTATATTGATGCTAAAATTTTTTTGATCTAATTTAGTGTTAAGAATCCTTCACTAGTAGAAACCTTAAGCTAATGGGAGAAATTTCAACCCCATAAAATGGTAGTTATTGTTAGATGCTCTGTGTGAAAAAAAAAAAAAAAAAACGAAGATATCAATTCTTAGATCCTTTTTAGCTCTTTCCCTTATGGATGTTAAAGCACCTGTGAGAGATTGTTGGAAAGTGCTATATTATATTATTTTCTATTTAGAAATGAATTTACGTAGTTAAAGCCTTGTCTGTTGAGCTGAAAATGAACTCCTTGGGGCATATATCTGATGTCAGCAGGAATGAGTAATTTAGAGCTTGAAGCCTGTACTTCCTCCCCAGAGTACGAGGGAGAAATATAAAAGGATTTTAAAAAATATCCTTCATATTTACATCTAAAGGAAAATACAATAGCTCTGATTTGTTCATTAATTGTTCAACTAATGCTTGGGAAAACAAAACAAAACACAACAAAACAAACAAACAAAAAACCACAACAGGGACAAAATGTAACCATACAACTAGCCAGGCAGTATTGTGAAAATATTTGAGCTACCAAGAGAGTGGTTGTAACACAGAAAATGTATTGCGTATGAATCCAAAAATAAATAAGAAAAAAAATCAATAAGTATTTAGGTTTGCAATCTTCAACAGTATTAGCCTTGTAACATATAGGAAAGAACATGAAAAAGAATGTGTATGTGGAACTGGAATAGAAAATTTGTTTTATGAATGTACACCTTATGTCATAAAATACATTTGCTCCATCAGCAACTGTAGTTAACAAATTTTAGACAATCTTTTTGTATAGTATTGCTGCTCAGTTCAAAATATAAGAGTTTAGATAACACCACTCAAATATGCAAGATGGACTTACTATTTCCTTAAAAAAAAAAAAAAAAAAAAAAAAGGCAACCTTAAAGTTTTCTTCCAGGTATCTCACATCTAAGTTTTCAAGCCCTGATCTCTGTTTCTTACCTTGTTTCTGCAGTAACATTTCCAATTAGCTTGCAACTGTATGCATAGGTGTAACAGATTAATTTGAAAGTCACAACATACTGGTTTAAAAACTCTTTGCATAAAGTCTACATCACGTTTGTAAGTTGTTACCTACATGAAAAAAAAAAAAAAAGGAAACTTTTAATAGTTTTTTTAGTTGGTTGGTTGTGGTTTTTTTTTTTTTGTTTGTTTTGTTTTGTTATCTTGATTGAAGAGGAGATCTCAGATCATATGTATTGTTTTGATCCATTGGCATCCCTAGCTCCCCTGATTTACATAAATTCATATCTACCTACCTCTGTATTACTGACAGGGATGGCTTCCTTCTAAACAACATAGAAATAAAAAGAATGGACACACAAAAACTCTATGTCAGAAAATCTCTACATGCTGGTAGACTCACCGCAATAAGTTGAGGCCAGGCATTTGCCTTATGCAACAAGATCATTGTGTCACAGCTTTCTAGGCATTGGTCACAGCAGCCGGGCTTTAATGGGACCAGCAAACAGCATGTCTCTTTATGTATATATATATCTTTAAGTCTTTCTTTTTTGCTCTACACATCTATGATGACAGTTTGCACTATGTTAGACCTGGAAAAGTAATTCATTTATAAAACCAATCTTTATTATTATTATTTTTTTTAATAAAGGTTATTTTTCATTGCCTGCTTTTGACCGCTATGGTACATATGTCTTTCAGTTTATAGAATTTTCCACAATATGTGTAACCATCCCAGAAACAAAATGGATAGACTGAAAATAAAGAAAAACTAACACCCTCATGTAAATGGAGCTGTACATCCATACAATGGAAGAATGAGTTTAAATACTAGAAATGTGTTGTACTTGATTTGTATGGTATATAAATAATTCAAATATACAAAGGCTTCAGCTGTTTCTGCAAGGGGAAGAGTTTATTACCTACTTTTCCCCCACTCTCTTGTGAACAACAGAAATTGGTCTCTTCTACAGTCATACTGTGCTTATTCCTACCTTTTCAGTTAGAACTGAAAACTCAGTTAGAACTCAGTTAGACACTGGTTGCTTAGCTACTTAGTCTGAAAGTTTTGATCACACTTTGTATCAAACATTTTGCAAAATGTGAAGTCAAGAAATAATTTCATCCTTGAAATAGTCAGAGCTTAAGAGATTTTTGCTCTCTTTTGTTGGGTGGGCTGTGCTCCAGTTCTCAGCGTCATCTTCTGGACATTGTCATCTATCACATTCCCAGTTATAGAAAGGGCTTAAATATTAGCAGCATATACACTGTTTGCTCTTATTTCTTCCTGTAGCTTTCTCTAGGTTCAAGGCTTTTGATTCCTTCTACTCAAAGTCCTTATCTGTGGAGTTTGGGGTTGTTTTGAAGGTTCAGCTATGAAAACTGACTGATGACATTTGCTATCTTGTGTTTCTACCACGTAAAAAATCAGAAGACATTGATATATTTGATTGAGGGTGGGATGTAGAAAAATGATAGTTTATTTAAAAAAAACAAACTTCATGAATACATAACTTTTCTTTCTCTTTCCTTCTTTTTCTTTCTTTCTTTCTTTCTTTCTTTCTTTCTTTCTTTCTTTCTTTCTTTCTTTCTTTCTTTCTTTCTTTCTTTCTTTCTTTCTTTCTTTCTTTTTCTTTTCCTTTCCCTTCCTTCCTTCCTTCCTTCCTTCCTTCCTTCCTTCCTTCCTTCCTTCCTTCCTTCCTTCCTTCCTTCCTTCCTTCCTTTCCTTCCTTCCTTCCTTCCTTCCTTCCTTCCTTCCTTCCTTTCCTTCCTTCCTTCCCTCCTTCCTTCCTTCCCTCCTTCCTTCCTTCCTTCCTTCCTTCCTTCCTTCCTTCCTTCCTTCCTTCCTTCCTTCCTTCCTTCCTTCCTTCCTTCCTTCCTGTCTTTCTCCCTCCCTCCCCATCTCTCCCCCTCCCCCCCCTTTCCTTTCCTTTCCTTTCCTTTCCTTTCCTTTCCTTTCCTTTCCTTTCCTTTCCTTTCCTTTCCTTTCCTTTCCTTTCCTTTCCTTTCCTTTCCTTTCCTTTCCTTTCCTTTCCTTTCCTTTCCTTTCCTTTCCTTTCCTTTCCTTTCCTTTCCTTTCCTTTCCTTTCCTTTCCTTTCCTTTCCTTTCCTTTCCTTTCCTTTCCTTTCCTTTCCTTTCCTTTCCTTTCCTTTCCTTTCCTTTCCTTTCCTTTCCTTTCCTTTCCTTTCCTTTCCTTTCCTTTCCTTTCCTTTCCTTGAGGAAGGGAATCTGACAAAATAAACTAGAAAAATCCATTCTGTCAAATTGTATGCCCTGCTGCTTCATCACCATTATTATACTGAGGTTTTACATTAAAGTACCCTGGATTTTAAATTGAAAGTCAAATATAATTTGCTACTAGAAGCATGAAGTGAGTGACTAGAAAAGCTGATAGCTAGGCGCAGCATGACAAATTGGTATCTATCTAATAATGAGCCTTACAAGGTCATGGATCACTACGAACCTCTCAGTTTTATGTAAGTAGAACTGGACTACATTGTGTCAATTGTTGTTTCAGGGGAAAGGGCAATATATTTTAGATTGGCCCATGCATTTTCAGAGCTAGAGCTAGACAGGTACAATAAGTCCTGTTTTTAGAGAGAAAAACAGGGAAAGTGACAATGAAAGGGAGAAAGAGAAATTTCTTATTTATTTATTTTTTTTTCACACACCCAATTTCAGGATAAATTGTGGACAAATAAACTGTTCCAGTGTGTAGGTTTAAGCTCTTGAGAGGGAAAAAAAGCCCACAGATTTATAAATGATTATTTTTAAATAAGTAAGTGGTCATTTAATTGGATTTTTATGGTAAATAATGAAATTGATTTTATGTTTATAAGTGTATCAACAAAAAGAGAAGAACAGCTGTGTTGCTATGCCAGAAAAAATGTTATTAATATAAGAACATTACAACATTTGAAACATTCAAATCACTTCTCAGCAAGTATTAATCAATAGGGTCCTGAAGTTGATAGAGGTATTTATACCATGAGGTAGATTGGCTTATAACGTCATCCCTTAATGACATAACCACAGAATTTGTGCAGCTGGTAAATGTTGTCATTTGAGACTTACACTCAGCTGAGATCATTTACTAGGACTTGCTCTTCTGATAAAGACCTTTATCAGTTTGGCTTATGATATTATTTTTATGTGCCTTTATGAGACATTGTGTCAGATTCATGTACCATAACTTTGGCATCTAAAATGTAGTTCATTGTTCTAAGTTCTTTTGCCATTTCTGCAGTGGAATATCTTTTGGAGATTTTGAACTCTAGACAGAGATTATATAATTGGTGAATAGGCCTTTGGGGTAGAACAGATAGTCTCCTAGAAGACAGAAGAGATTGTGGTGATAAGGAGAGCCAAGGGTGAAAATTTTGGCTTCATCACCTACCCTTTAGATATCTGAAGTTGGACATGTCAGTTCCCAGAAAATCTGCTACTCTTCTCATCAATTTCACCTAACAGGAAAATTGAAAACAGTAAGAAACGAAAACTTGTAGGAAGAGATATGTATCTGTGAAGGGCAATGGTTGGAGGGTACAGGTTTGGGGCAGAGGTGTGATTCTCTGGGGAGAAATATGTTTTAGGAAACTGTGGAGTTGACAGGTATCTGGATGGACTCATTAGGTGACTGCTGTTCTGACCCAAATTGGAGGTCAGAATGTAGCAGAACTGACTCAAACTATCTGTGTGCCTTATTCAATCAGACCGGTGGCCATACTGCTTTTTCTACAGAGGATTTTCAGTCTTACTGAAAGATTAGTTGTGATTTACTGTTCCTCTGTTGTCCTAGAAATAGGGTAGTAATAGCATCTCCAAAGTAACATGCAATGAAGACATCTCCCTGTAAAGATGCTTTCTATTGAAAATCAAAATGCAGAAGATGTGATCATGTTAATAGATCCATCTATGGAGTTTGGCTTTATAAAGTATATTGTTTAATCTATTTCTATGTTGGAGGTCTCTTGTTTAATCTCTGCTGTATCAGGTAAAAGTGAGGTGACTGCAACAGCAATGGTCATGAACAACTTACACTATATGCGACAGTTAGAATTTTATTTCCTGTGCAATGAACCTTTCAAAATGTTAGGAGTCTGTTAGCTGGAAGTGGCTGCTATTTTAGTTTAATTCACCAAAGGGATATATTGTGCACTGTCTCTTGATTCTTCTAGTTTTACTGTTTTTCTCCAACCCACAAGGAAAAACACAGTGTGATACATAATACATGGGAGAAACAAGCCAACCTTTTTTGTACAATGATTTAATCTAAAGTTCACGGAAATAAAGAGAAGAGACTCTTACTGATGAGTGCTGGATCAAATCCTCAGTTTAGTACTAAGCCCCAAGAATAACATGGTGCTCAATGAGTTTTCTTTTCAGTGGGCAAGCTGTCAAAACAGAGTCAGTGTGTAGAAGGACTGTCCCTTATAGGTGCAGAATAGCTCCCAGAGAATAACAGAACCATGAGTAACAAACAGCATGGTTTATTAGAATAAATCTTATCAGACAAATGTGATTGCTTCTTCTGATAACATTATCAAAAAAGCAAGTGAAAGGAAAATGGCAGACCTAATATAGTTTGACTTCAATAAAGCATTTGATATAGTGTCCATGAACTCTCATACAATTAATTCAAATCGACAAATAGGAGAACTGTCGCATGGATTGAAGATGAGCTCAAAGGGCATAAACAAAGAATATCCACAGATCAAGTTGAAAAGAGATACACAGTTATTTGGTGTGATGCTGGTACTAAATCAAGACTTATTTAACTTCTTCATTCCTTAATTGGAAAAGAGAATGAGTCAGCTCACTAACAAAATTTACCTGTGATACATTGGAAGGGGTTTTGAATGAGTTCATGGGGAAAGAATAATACAGTATGTCAGAGATGGATGTGATAAGATAATAAATAAATAATAAATGTGTGAAGTTACATCTCTGGCATAATTTAAAGCAAGTACTAAATAATCTGGGAAAGATGAGATAATAAAATATATTTGTTGCAGATAATGGACATGGAAGGTCAACAAAAAAGCAAATAAAATTATAGGTGCATATGTAGGATTACTGAAATAAGATGATACAGTAATATCTCATAAGACTAGATTAATTCTGAACATAGAAACAGACCTGATCTATACAGCTCGAACACTCACAGGATCAAATAGGGTTCTTGGAATGATTAATGAAAGGAACTGTAAGACACTGAAGTGAAAGCCAAATGACTAGATGCATTTTTTTAATGAAGAAATGTTAAAATGGATAAAATGTTATAGGCTAAATAAAAAAGACCAAGTTTGTACATGAATCAAAAGACTCAGATTAAAGAGTTATTGACTATCTGATAATATAGTTCTCCTTGTATGCTTAACTGACAAACACAAAGGTACCCGGTAGTCTTTAAATATCAACAAAGTACAAATCTCAGGGCTGGAGAAATGTAAACACGAACAACATGAGAAATATGAGCAAAATTAAGGTGATTAGTAACAAAATTTACTTGCCATATTATAAGTGTATTGTGAGAGAAAAAAATGCATGAGTAAACAGATGCAGTATATATAGTTCTTTGCCTTTCACCTTTGTAGCAGCATACAACACTTGTAATAAATTTTGCTTCTTTAAATGAAAGTTTCCTTTAGTGGGAAGTGTGTTAGAAAGATAAAATATTTGGGACCATACCATCTCCCATATGCAGAGTCTTTACCACCCCAGATGGCACACCAACTGCCAAGTCCTAGAAATACTACTGACTTATTACCTTCCAAACATGAAGCGGACTAAACCAACACTGCATATAATAGATCCTCCCTCAAATGCTTCCAAAATTAAGACTAGGTGCTTCTTTTTGTATACAAAGCCCAGATGGTACATACAAACCAACTGTGAACTGCATCACTGGTGTGGCATTTAAACCTTGCGAAAAGTCTATACTAGTATAACAAATGGCCGCTGTTTACAAATGGGAGAATGAATAAGTGAAAAAGATGTAAAGTTTTGCAGCTTGCATTGAAGATCTTCGGCTAGATAGGCATTGACTATCACTATGGCCATTCTTACATTAAAATGTGGTGCAAAACAGGTTTTGCACAAGTAGGATTATTTAAAATTCACATATAAACTCTAATGTCTAAGCTTGCAGAAATCTAACTTAACCTCTTGCTGTGAAAACCTAACTATAAATTAAGCACACATATCACTTGCAATAAATGTCTCTGGTTGTTGAGTAAGTAGAGAAACAAGGAGTAGAAGCAAGGAAATGATATCAGTCTAACATTTGAAGAAAATTAGAGCTTTGTGTTTGCACTAGTTTGTCAGACTCTCTTCTGACAAATCTTCTGACAATATCTTTTAAATCTATTGGCTAGTTTCAAGGAAATTTTGTAAAGGTAAAAAGGTATAGAGATTAATGCTAAACAAAAAAGAAACCAGATAGATTCATAGCTTCACCACAGGTGGCATGAATTGGTTGCATGGTATCAAGGGATTGAGTAGAGGAGGAAACTCCTAATACTACCGCTAAAGGAAAGGCTGCATCATAGAAGTCCTTATTACCTTCTTCCACTGAGAGGGCAAGAAAGCAATAGTAATGGAATCAAAAGTTTTGGTTGGAATTTACATGTTATTGTGAACTAACAGCAAGTTTAGCTGGATACCAGCATACATTAGTCAAAGATTTTTCTTGTGTAGATTCTTTGTAGCTGCTAATGTACAAACTCACAGTGAAGATTTTCTCATGGAATTCTAGGTTGTTTTTCAGGCATTATCTTCCTCTTTCTGTCTCTTCTCTTTTCCACTTCTTTCTTTTTCTCTCTCCCAGCTCTTCTCCGGTATATTCTGATATGTATTAGTGGATGAAGTCTGCAGTCATCCATACTGCAATTCATTTAGAAAAGCAATTAGTAGTAAAGCAGGAGTTCCAAGAAAATACTACAGGCATGAGGCTGGATTGGGTGGATCTCTTCTGGCCTTAGGAGCTAGGAAAACTAAAATATATTATCTGAGCTATAGGAGAAAAGTGTATAGGTAGCTCTGTGTATAGGTACCTGGGTATAGGTAGCTCTGGAAAAGACTAGATCTGTCCTCTGAATCACCATTTTTTGACTTACTTATAGTCAGATGTGTGACAGCACATTGTTGACTTGTACTTTTGCAACAGATTTAAATAAGAAGGAAAGGTGCTCCATATACATACATTAAATTCATTTTTTTTCTGTACTTTTAAGTGTATCAGTTTAAATAACTTCAATTTACTTGTATAAAATTTAATCCACATGTCATAACATAAAATGTTACTGGAGCACTGTCTGTTTACCTAATTGCTGAACATTTTGGGTCCTTTAAGCATAGATGTCATATCTTCATGCAGTGACTTAAATGGAGCTACATCAATTTACACCATTTGGAAAAAAAAAAAAAAGTGTTAAAGATTTTTGTGGCCAGGTTTTCTCATAATAAAAGACTTGGCAAATCTGAAAGTCATTATTTTAATGGCACTGCAGACACCTATTGTTAAACGTGGGGCACAGTCCTAGGGTAATTATGGTATTATAACATTATTGTATAATTCAGATTTTCTCATCTCTTTACCATCATTGAAATATAAGTGTTTGCTTTGCTCCCATCTAGTCAAGTATCCTGCACAGAGAGTGCAGAATAAGATGAAAAGTTTTACTAATCCAGACACCTAGAGTTAGTACTTTGTCATTTTAAAAGTCTTTCATAGGAATAAGACACGAGTATTTTATATTCCACGAGTATTCCTTGTCATAAAATTTTGCAGCATTTGGTGCCCTGTTGCCCTAGGCAGCATCCAGCTTTGCTTATGTTTAGAATTGTCTTCTAGCTGTTGAGATTGAAACTGTTGGATTGGGTTGTGGGATATCTTGGAAAACTGTGATCCATAAATATATTTCTAGTGACTATTCCAATATCACTGAAGACTATGAAATAGAGTATGTAGAGAGTGACATATGCAAATTCAACTACCATGACTCACATTCTGAACAAAAGGCATGTATCAGCCATTATGGTTTCTCTTTGGCTTGCAGACTGCATTTGATGGCACAAAACTACCCAGCTCATCCAAGGGTCATGGCTAGCACTGAGAGGTCCATGCATGTCTCTTCTCAGCTACAGACTCAGGTTACATCCCTTCTCTTAACAAGTGATGTAATCAGGGGAAAGGATATTTCAGGATGGGGTGAACACAATGAAGCCAGGGGTACTGAAAAATGAAAAAACTTTGAAGGATCTGCAGATTTCAGAGGTGCACAGGAAGGCTGAGCCATTCTGTGGGTTCTTTCATAACTGTGTATGAAGCAGAGGGGCAAAGTCACAGCTGCTTATGTAGTGCCTTCTGATGGGACTAGGTAGAATTGTCATATTGTCATTTTGACACTGGTTTATGTGTGATACTTAAGGATTATCTGAAACAGCAACAAAAGTCATAACCACTGCAATGAAAAAAAGGCTCAGAAGGAGCAATGTAATCCTTGGAAAATGTAAGATTTTGAATTTTACAGGAAAGCTTTCAGTTTTGGTTTATCTGAACTGAACTAGGTCTGTTTTTTTTTTTTTTTTTTTTTTTTTTTTTTTTTTTTTTTTTTTTTCCCTTAGCTTCTGTAGTGTTGTGGAAAGATTTATTTGTCTCAGCACAGCTCTACAAGAGTAAACTGAATCGTTGCTTGTTCATGCATCCTGATTAAGGGTCTTACCGTCAGTTCTGTTTCTCTCTGCTGGGGCTTGAAGTGTTGGTATTGAGTACTTGCTATATCATCATGGTACTGTTTGTCTGAAATTGAGCCTGGACAATAGGGAAGAAGCTGACAGGCATTCTGGCAAGTCCAGAATTGCTTTTCAATTCAGCTGTGTTCACTGACAAAGGGAGTAGTCCTTGGGGGCAGATATGATTACCAGCAAAATACCTTGGCTCAGTTTAAACATAAGAAGAGGGGCTGTAGGTCCATGACAATGTGGGTTTTAGGCACCTCTCTAGGCTAAAAGGACATGTGTTAATCCTGCAGTTCCCTCCAGAGATGTTTTTGAGTGTTCATTGAACACTTGGCCAGTATTTCTGTTTGCAGGATTGCTTGGGCATGACTCTTCTCTGTTCATTTACCCATAAACTTACAAAACCAGACACCTGCTTAGGAACAAAGATATTTGCTATTTGTCCCAACTATTCTCCCACTGAATTTATGGACATTTACAGCTTCAGGCAAATAGTAAGGGAAACCACCATGAAACTTAAATGACCAAACACACCCTTTGAATAACAAATAATGCATGCTGAATAGTCAAGGGCATAATTAAATGAAAAGTTTGCAACAGGCAAGTTGTACATATTTGTACAAATTGCTTCAATGATTCAAAGAAAATGAACACGTTTACATGGACCACAATATTTTTGCTAATAATCTGCCAACCAAAAAAAAAAAAAAAAAAAAAAAGGTCTAATTTATTAGCTAAAATGTTTCCCAAGCATATTTCACCCAGCTCTAGCGTGAAATGACATATTGAATTCAATTCCATACTGAATCATTTCTTTGAAAGAAAATGGAAGGTAGCTAGTTAAATAACCCTAGATAATCACAGAGGTCAGAAGCTGTGACCTTGTTGTGTTTCTTGCCTATTTACAGTTCATTCCCACTGCAGGTTGTCAGGGCTTCAAGTACCTGCTTCACTTGAAGTAAAAAAAGAAGTCTCCATACTTTACACTGTGAAAAACTAGCCTCCTCATTCCTCCTCATTTATTGAAATTGTCTTCTTAACATATGAAAAGATCCTAGCCCATTCCGTGATTCATGTACCTCCTACAGTGCTGAACTCTTAATGATAGCTAGCTGTGTCATTTGCCACATTGTTTCACCAAACTTTTCTTATTTTCTGCATATTTGTTTCTATTTGCAGAATTTTTCAAAGTTGCAGTGAAGAAATAGTAACTCTAAGCATATAAAAATGCTTAAGTTACTTTGGGAGAATGCATTCTGGTCATTTCTGTGTTGTAGTCCTCCCAGATCTCCTCAGGGTTGGTAACTGTTCTATTATTTTTTATTGAATATTCTTTTTCTTTCCTGCTCCTCCATTTAATTTGAGCAAATTTGATAACCATGGGCATTTTACTTTATTTTTACCATCTGTTTTCCATTTTTATTAAATAGTTATGGTTTACTGTTAATTGAAATTGCAAATTGGCCATATTATGTTTGTGTTATAATAATAGTATCTGGATTTAAAACTGTGGAAAGATTGCTTCCCAACTGTTCTCACTACATATGGGCCTAGAGCCTTAAAATTACACCTGTCCTATGGGGGATTTCCTGCCTATCTTGTTGCTCTCATAAGTAACTGAGGTTTTGCTTAAACAATAACAGCTCTCCTTATCACTTTGAGAAAAGAAAGGCTAAGGTTCCAGAACTACTGCAAGTAGCCTCATGGATTTTGATATAATAAAAGTCTTGCAGTAACATCAGATCTTAGAGGACTCTGTCCAAAAAGCCCTCCTTATTTCTAGAAAAGCCAGCTACACAAGAAACATATGCTGAATTGCAAATAATGGCAACAAGGCTTGAGAGAGGTTTTATTCTGTGCTCTTTGACAATCCAACACACCATTTCTAAAGACATTAGAGAGGTATTAGTATGTCTTGGGGGGCTATTGAACACTGTAAATTTCCCCAATGTATCACAATTACAGGAACACCTGTTCTAAGTAACATTTTGCTGAGCCACCACAAGAATTTGGTGCTCAACAGCCCTCAAAATTTCTCATTTCTTTCCTGTGGTGAGGTGCTTTAGCATTTTCTCTCTGGACTGTAATAGAAAACTCTTGAGGTCAGTGGTTCAATACCTCTTAAAAGACAATCCGTACCTCCCTTATTTCTTATTAATAGTGCCTTCTTGACACATTTGTGATTCTTTGCTTATCGGTGCCTATTTCTTCCTCTCTTTATTTTTGTTTTTCATAGATGAGGAAGGAAGGGGATATGTAGCAGATAAATTATGGGTATAGTCAAAAAATTAAAATACACAGATGCTATCAAAAAGGAAGGAGATTTATAGAAGAAAACAAAAGTATAAAGATAAATATGAAAAAATAAGTATTATGAAATAGGATCTCAGTGCCAAAAAAACACAGAGAAGTTCTGTGATGCGAGTGAGAGCCTGATTTTGTGTGAGATTTGGTGGGAGACAGCAGTTCCCTGCATATTAACAGCCAAGATAAAGTTCTAGACTCTAGATATGTTCTGTGGTGCTCTATGACTCATTCAGGTCTCAAAATAAAGGGTCAATCTTTTAAAGAGCAGGATGCTAGTTGATGAGTGACACTGAAAATCTCAGTAACACATTGCAAATCTAGCTCCTGCACTGAAGCATTTTCATCACTTGGTTTTATGTCTAGAGCATTAAATTAAGGGTTGACCCTTCCCCAAAAAGGGCATAGGAAAATGAAGAAAACTAGTAACAAATTAATTTATCAAAGGTGCTGGGAAAAAAACACCATAAAACTGTCCATAAAGAGCTATATAGGATGCAAGATACTGGTTTCTATTCTTGCCAATATTGTTTCTGTTCAATGTTACCTTGAGCAGACACTTTGCCTTTTTTTCTTCCTGTTCTTTGTCTTGAACTTGTCTATTTCAGTTAAAAGATTTGGAGAGAAAGACTCACTTTTTCTTTGTGTTTATACACTATCACACATAAATCTTGCCTGGTTTCACAATGCACTTCTGCAGCTAGTATCTTATATTACTAGATGAAAGGCATGAGAAGGGATAATGGGAGAAAAATGAACCAAACATTGTAAGATGCAGTAAAAGAAATAAACAGGCACCCTTGTTGTGCACAAGCACCTGTTTCTTCTCCAGTGCATGACAAAAAACACTTATTCTGCCAGCTGTAACTCTAAGCTGTTAATGGGCCCCAGAACTGGATGAGGTAAAAATAGCAGTTTATCCAACAAATGTTCTCCTTTTTTTCTCTTCCTAGATGATCTATTTACAGGCCTGGATTTCAGAGAAGGTATTCAGTATTTCTAATTTTTTGAGGAATGTTTTTTAGTGTATGGGATTCTTTGAACCTGTTGGGGTTTGAAGGTTAAGTATGTCACCATACTTTGTTCTTTTAACCAGGAGGGAGTATTCTCATATCTGGTGGGAATATTGACATATAATCATCTATTAAGTTAATGTATGAAAAGAAAATAGGCATTTTCTTGAACACTCCTGTCCATAAAAGCTCAAGGGTGAAGATATATCCCTCCTAGACTGGAGTGATGATAAAGCCAAAAAGTGCGCATTTGTAATTTATTGTCTCGATTAACAATGATCCCAAAAACAAACAATAAAGAACATATGAAAATAAGTTTCCTCTAAGTTTATATGAAAAGCTACTGAACAGATGAAGTTTGATTTTAAAAGTAACTTGGCATTTATAATGTTAATGAAAAGATTTTCCTTTATGACTATCAGGAAAAAATAGATATTACTAAGTGTTTTTTTTTTTTTTTTTTTTTTTTTTTTTTTTTTTCCCAGTGTTTCAGTTATGCAATATGCCACTTGAGTCATCTTCAGTTACAAAACTGTAGTCATTAAAGTGTAGCATGTTTAAGACTACTGTCTTCTGCAATCCACTGATCCATGCAATTGCTGTCACGCTGGAGAAAGCAATGTTTGACTTGACATTAGTTTCTTGTCCTTCCATATTGTATATGACACACTGTCTTTCCTTTTGCATTTCACTTGCAGGATCATGGCATTTAAAAGAAACAAAAGAAACCTTGTTGGGCTGTCAGTCATTGACCAGTCTTGGAAGACTTTTTGTCTATCCAGGTAATCATAAATGCCACAATTTCAGGTATATTGTCTTTTCAGGCACTTCAAAAGAAATCTTATATGAAACTTCATTTGACTTAGTTCTCAACATGGAGAAATATGGGAATGCAATAGAAGTCCTGAGTGTGTAATTCCTTGCAGAGAGCATTGAGCTAGTAGTTAAGATCTCAGCTAGGTCTTTTAATTTTGGGGTTTGATTTCTACTTCTCCCACACATTTTCTGTGATTCTATCATTTCCTGACACTCAGTATTTCTGTGAGTCATTAAAAATTCTATAATTCACATAGGAAAAAATTACAATCACAACTCATCTCTCTAAAGAATAAAGCAGTTTTCTGAGGAGTATTAATCTTTATGGGGATGCATAAGGGATCCATGACAAAGAAGCTCTTCTTTCCTAGCCTCTGTAACCTGGGAACAATAGTTTCCTATGTTAGAAAACACTTACGAAGATAAAACCTGGAAACTTTATAGAGGCTTTGTTGTATTCTTTGCTAGTTTCCAAATTCTCTCAGGGTTCTGTAAAAATCCCAGCCAAATTCATTAGTGTTCAGGCCTGCTCAGAAACAATAGTGATGGAAAGTAATATGGTTATAATTCAATATGTTTTGGGTGGGGTAGGGAACACTTTTAATTTCCCTTTACTGCTGGTGATGGATTTTTACAGTTTCACCTTTCTGTGCTACCAATCCCAGCAGTCCCAGGCTCTAACCAACAAACAGCTTGACTTGCAGAAACTTTCCACTCCCTCTGGGGAGGACCACAAACTTACAGCATATTTAAAGCTGTTCTTCGATTTTCTGAGGGGAGAGAATTGTCTCCAGGCACAAATTAGTGCTACCAGTGGAAGATGGAGTTCAGCTGTTTATATACTAATATGCAGCAATTATGATAAAACAAAACTCATTCTGAAATTCTGCTGTAACTATGGTAACCTACATTCAATGTATTCCATTAACTATATAAAAAAGTTTCCCCAGCAGAAGCAAGTAAATATTATCTATTATTGACTGATGAAGGTTCCAGACTGTGAAAAGTGGTTAATATATTTTTATGATGAAACACATTTGTTAAACCTTCATTTTTTGATGATTATTTTCTGTTTAAATAGCATCAGATAGTTATCATTATTTTTTACGTCTGTTTTGAACCATTTGTTTCCTTCATTAGAAGGTCTCCATTTTACAAAGGGTCTATGAGAAATTCCTTTATTAACTTTATTTTATTTAATTTCTAGTGTGGGATATTTCCATTACTATTTGAAACTTGACAAAGACTTTACAACCCAAAATGAAGTCTGTATACTTTTATCATTTCAACTTTAATAATAATAAAAAATCCTCAAGGATAAGGCTATTTAATGATGAACAAGCAAGTTATGCAGATATTCTATTGCTTTACTTGCTAATACTTATGGCTTCCAAGTTATTTAAGCTAAATGTTGCAAATTACCTACAAAATAAAAACTTGAAATTCAGATAGGAACAATGTAAAAGCATAACGAGATGTGTGTGTCTGGGAATAAGTGAAAACATTGGTGTTTTGGAGTAGGTACATTGGCAAAATGTTGCCTATGCCCAGAATTTGCCAAGACATTGTAGCTATCACAAATATTGCAAACCATTTAAAAAAGGGAATTAGATACCTGTATGAACAGCAACACTGATTGAAGCCTGTGATCTGTGCTCAGAATAATGGGAGCCTAAAGGGATGGGTGGCAGATGACACCCAGCTAAAGATGCCTGAATTTAAAGCCAGATCCTACTCATACTCTATATGCCATAGATTCATGGATATGGCACAAAACAACAAGGGAGATACAGTCTTCTACCTTTACAATTTCCTTATAGAGACGATATCCTGTCTTCTCTTGTCTGCATTTAAAACAACCTTCTTCACCTGAAGTGTCTGAGGGAACACTGTGCCAAAGTTTAGTCAGGTGAGTCAGAATCAGAGCATTAGAGCAGTGATAATATTACTGTGTTAGCTGATGTTTCTCATTGGAAAGATACCGAAGGATATCAAAAGCAATATTGAAAAAGTGTTATAGAGAATTTTGTTTTTGTTTTTAAATCAAGATTGAAATCAGTGGTAGAACCCTGTAAAAACAAAAACAAAAACAAAAAACAACTCAAAAAAAACAATCAAACAAACAAATAAAACAACTACAAAACAAAACAGAACAAAACAAAACAAAAACACACATATACTGATGTAGGTAAAACGGTTGGGTCTTCAGCAATGTGTCCCACAATTACCCACTTGTGACAGAAAAATGTTTGCTCTGAGCTATGCCTACAATAGTACAATACATTAATGCTTATTCAGATCCACTTAGCTTTATCTGTAACATTTTTGCTTTCAAAAGGAGAGAAAAAATATATGAAAATAATGATGATAGAATGTGAATATTTTTATTTTATTTTATTTTATTTTATTTTATTTTATTTTATTTTATTTTATTTTATTTTATTTTATTTTATTTTATTTTATTTTATTTTATTTTATTTTATTTTATTTTATTTTATTTTATTTTATTTTATTCAAAGCCCAAACTGTCTATTGGCTTGTTTGCTTTTGTTATATGAACTTACTCTGAAGTGATGATACGGATTACCAGGCTGTTATTCTGAACAAAAAGTGCTGTCGTTAATTCTCTTTTGTTGCAGCTATGGGCCATTATTTCCAATAGCTGTAGCTGTCACTTCCAGTACTGTGACCCATCAGGAAATCTCTCAAGAAACTGAAAGAGTTTACACAATGGCCTGGCAACAATATAATTTACAGGGTAGCAGAAGGTGCAATGGCCTACCAATCTCAGATTTATTCCTCATTCCTATTTCAGAGCTTAAATAAATACAACTAGATGCTCTTTTCCTACTGTTGCACTGTCCACCTGCTGCTCTGCAGTGAGCTCAAGTGCCCTTAGACAGTATATCCTCCATCCATTAACTGGTTGCCAGTGTCAGAGCAAGTGCAACCATGAAGGGCTCGCTCTGCTTGTGCCAGCATGACAGCCTTCTGCACAGCACTGGCACCACTGTGGGCAGGAAAATGTTCATTGCTCCAGGGAATACAAAGATGAAAATAAATTTGGGAAGCAGGTTCATATCCATAGGGCTGAAGGAAGAACCCTTAAAACTGGTTAGTAACAGGTATGAAGAGGAAGGAGAAACATGAGAAAAGCAGCAGCATTATGGGGATGAAAGTCTGAGACTAGGTATATTGACTGATTTTAAAATTTATATTATTTTTCCTTGTATACTTTAATTTAAAATCTTTTAGGTATCTGGCCTTTTGTATCTTCAATAATAATCACAAATGAGAGCTGTATCATCCAGATTTTCTAAAAATTTTTTTATGCAGTTGGGAAATATTTAGCAACTATGTGTGAACTTGTGCAACTCATCCTTAGATAACACAAGGAACACTTCTTATACCTGTCATTCAAATGCTAGAAAATGATCTCCTGAAAGACAAACCTATTCTATTGGAAGTCCTGGAGCTGGACAAACAGCTTGTGACTAGTTTCTTTCTTAGGAAGCTTTGACTTTCTCTTTGAAAATGACCTCTGAAAGGGCTGTGGCTCCTCATGTGTCATTTGTCATTTTCTGAGTAAATTTAGTGACTTGTGAAGAGTTTGTTGTAAATACACAACAAAAAAAAAAGCTACTCTCAAATAGTGCATGCTTCACTGTATATGTTTCTGTTCCTTAAATCTGAGTGCAGCTGCTAGTATCAGATTTCCAGTGCAAAATTAAAATATTTTCTCCATAAAAAATTGACAAACATTTCCTCGAATAATCTTTTGTATTTCATATTAGTGCATTAGCTTTACAGAAGACATTTGGAAAAGGAACAGTAATCATAGGTCAAATTCATTTACTCTATAATACTAGTTGCAGACTAATTTTTTTAAAGCTCTTCTTGATCAATGGATTTATATTATGGCTGTCATGTTGGGTCTGTATTAATGTCTTTTAGTATCCTCACAGATTTGATTGAAAGAAGGGGACTTAAGATTGCCAGCCTCTTTATTTTTACAGAACTTCCATTGATTTGGATAATGGCTCCATATAGCTCTTCAAATATAAGTAATAGCTCCTACTCTCCAGGCCTGTATCTGTGTTTACCCTTACCTCCCTCAAAACATATTGGATTTCTTTAATAGATCTGTTTGGTCCAGAAATCAAAATGGATTGTTACTGAAATTAACTACTATTTACTAATCTAATTTTACCAGCCTCATTTGTTTCCCCTTTCCACATTTGCCAGTACATTTTATTCCGTGTCTATCCTGCTTCTGCTACAGCTGGAGTGCAATCAGAAGCTCTGATATGTTACTGCACTATTTCTTATTACATATTAAGAAAGTAAAGAAGAAAGAACAAAAGTAAAACTTTATAGCAAATTGCCACATCTTCTGTAGTAAACAGAATATACTGGTTTTGATAGACTCTACAAGAGATCTTTAATGACACACAGGAAAGTACACAGGAAAAATAATTATTAACATAGTTACAAAATTTCACATGGATTGCAATTCTTTGAATCAGGGACTGTCTTTAATCTTTCCAAATAATGCCTGACCCCTTAAGCTACTTACAACTCTTAAAATATAGTGTAAAACATCAGAGAACAAAACTGAGCTATAATACGACCAAAATAATGGAAGGCACAGATTATTTGGTATTGCTTATAAAAAGCACTACCTGGTAGAAAGCTCAGTGCTTCTGCCCAACTAAACATGTGCAAGAATTACAGGGGGAATAAAATCAACATTTTAGGATATGTCAGAATTTCAACTTTTAAAAATCACATATAATAAATTTTTAAATGTATTTTTTTTCTTTAGAATCCAGTTTAGTTTTGAAATTTTGCATAACATCCAAAATTAACTGTATGATAGCCACCTTTAAAATATTAATCAAGTATTATGCTTGAACTTGTGAAGAATTTCCATTTCCCTCTTATTATAATGCTTTCTATCTATCAATTTATACAGAAAAGTAACCAAGATTTCTGTGTGTCCGCAAAGCATTTTTGTCTTTTTCTAACTGGCATTTTCTGACTTCTGATAAACAGTTATATCAGTAGATTACCAGAAAGCTTTACCTGCAGCCTTCACCCGGGTAGAGATTTGAGGAGTGAGAGAAGGAGCACAAATCCCTAGATAAACTTTCTTGTTATTCCTTCTGACTGAAAAATAAGATGGTTTTAGCTATAGTGTATCTATTTCTTCAAATATAAAAGTCAAACTTCACCTGTACTGGGCTATGTTTCACAACAAAACAAATTTTAACCTGGAGAAACAACATTGCCAGTATGGAATATCATGGGAATGATAAAAAATTTCAGGAAGGAAAGACAAGCCAAGAAAAGAACTTTTTTTTTTTTTTTTTCCTTTTTAAATTATTTTTTATTTTTAGCTCAGTATAGTTTTTCAGGTACATCTTGCCAATGAAAATATTACCCCTGAGGCATTGTTATTATGTTTTTGTCATGAAAGTGAAAGAGGCATAACTCAGAGAGCCTCAGGCAACAGTGAATTACCAAGGACTTTCCTATAAGTGAGTGAAATATAATTACACTCCTCAATAGTTGAGACAAAATATATTTTGGGTAGAGAATGGAAGGTAAAAAAGTATGTGAGACAAATTGGCTGTGCTGTGTATTTTTCATTAGGCAGGAAGGTAAATGAATGCATATGAAAATAGGAAAACAGCCAAACTTTTATTGCACAGCTGAGGACAACGCTAGTTTGAAGGCACGGCAAGGCACAGCATGGCAAGGCAAGGCAAGGCAAGGCAAGGCAAAGCAAGGCAAGGCAAGGAAAAAGAAGCTTTACTTATTAGTTGGTGTTATATTACTAATGAGGACTAAATCAATAAGTAGATTGCTGATGAGTCTGACAATGCAGGGACGTAAGCATGCCCTCCCTCCTGATCCTGCCCCCCTCCCCCCCATGCATCCCCAAACCATTTTTTATATCCATAAACTTATTCTTAAAGTGGAAATATGTCAGCTATTTAGCTGAATGTGTGTCACTTAATGCACAACATCTGACTCTTTAATTACTCTTGGCATGTCTCTTTCTCAACATAAGACACAGAAGAATAAGTTTTCACTGAGCATGTGGTTACCTCCAGCTAACTGTGGTATTCCATAGTAATTTAACCATGCCTGTGTTACCTTACCAAGGCTTTTATTAGTAAAACACTGTCTGAATATCCCACAGTACGAGAAATAATTTGCAGGTTAGTAACATGCTGGCATTGCATTCTACTCTTGGCATGATTAACTTTGATGTTTTTGTCCTTGCAAAGATAAACATTACAGAACAGTTAATGTAATTACAATATGGTTAAGCACAATTCTGATAAGAAAGAAAAATAGAATAAAATTATTTTTAGGTAGGACTGCATTTCAGAGTTTTCTTTCTTTCTTTTTTTTTTTTAAAGTAACATTTATGTCAGAAAGTACTAAACAAATATAAACCCTTAAAACCCAAAGGAAAAACAAAAAAACAAAAAAAACAAAAAACAAAAAACCCAACACTTAAAATCACTTAGAAAAATTATTAAAATGTAAGAAGTGGGATTTAATGGACACATATTTTGCTCAAATGTTTATTCAGTGCCAGTGAAGGTAGTAAAAATACTGGATACCATATGAATCCTAGAACTCCAGCAGAGGGGACAAAAATCTTCTTTCTGACACACTGACTATTTAATTAGAGATATCATATTCTTCAAACTGATTTTTTTTTTCCTCCTCCCAAAATAATAACACAACTAATAAAATTTGTAGTAAGTGTTGGCATACATTCTACTTCCAAGCACTTTTTTCTTTGCTTATGTACAGGAGCTGTCCATTAGCTATTTGTTCAAACTGGTACTGTCAAAACCAAAACCTTTGAAGATATATCAGTAGGGAAAAAACGATACATCTTCAGGTGAAAAAGATTTAGCCCTCAGAGAGGAGCTCTCCAGGCCTTTTTTGGATCTTAACCTAACTGTATGTTCAGGAACTTAATTTTTAGCTTTTTCCCTTTTCTATTGACCCAAACTATAAAGACATGAAGTGTGAAAACAAATTATTCACACTCTAGCAAACAAGATTTACTGTAGTCTTTAAAAAGACAGCTACACATTGAGGTCAGTTCCATCATGTGGCTATAAAGTATTTTAAGTCTCTTGCACCTACTCAGAATTGAGTCATTTTTTTTTAGGGGGCATATTTCCAAGCAGAGACATCTTGTCTGCCCCTTCTGTTGAAGAGTGGGACTCTGTAATCAAAATTTCTTAGACCTTTAAATCAGTGCCTCAGACTCTGGAAGACCTTTGCCCAATCTGATCATTTGCTTAGACACTCTCCTTCACAGTTCATTCTGAGCCCTTGATACTCTGAGATTCTGCATGAACTTCCTTGAGTACAGATGACAAAAAACAGGGAAGATAGCCTTAGCAGAGGGATTTATTGACTTCAGTCTCTTTATTCTCCAAAAGTGAAGCAGAATTTTTGCCCTTCTCAAAATTATTTACATCCCCAAATCATACTAATTTCAATTTTGATCTCACCATATCTGCATCTCTGAGGTTTGATGCTCTTAGTCCTTGTATAAACTTTTGCATATAATAACAGGACTGCTATTGGAGAATTGTCATTTCTGTACCTATTCTATTACTTTTCTGTCATGTCTTGCAACTCTTTCTCTGTTTTGAGCATTCATTATTCTTAATACAGAAAAGTGAGATTGAAGGAACATTTGGAGACCACCTAATTCAATCCTTTGCTCTAAGAAGGTCCACTTTCATCCAAGGCCAGAGCCTACACAGGCTCTAAGTAGGAATATTTTCAGGGTTTGAACCAACTTCAGAGAGAGGAAAAAAAAATAATAATTTTAAAAAAGTCTTAAGAACCATTTAAAATTTCCTGTTACAATATTTTCCTTTGCCTTTTATCTGACCACTGTGTCCTGACAAAAAAAAAAAAAGTGTGACTTAATCTTCTTGCATTGGGCTGATTAAAGGTTCCATAGGACTACCATTTGACCACCAGCTGAAGACTTTCACAGGACAGAAGTGGAGAGCTGCTCCCAGGGAATGGCTCAAGAGCACTTTGAAGTATTGCTCAGTGTGATCCCTCAATAAAGCAATAACAGGAAAGTGTTGGTAAGCCCTTCTGAGTTTGTTTTTTTTTTTTTTTTTTTTTTTTCTTTTTTAATCTCAAAACAGATGATTTGTTTCCTGAAGCTTTCAAGAGGACCAATGGAATCTTTGAGATTCCTCTGTCTGTCCTGCAGGTTCTTCAAAATTAGCAGAAAGCAAAATCAATTAGAGCCCTCTGGGTAGCCAGCACAGCAGCTTCAGTGTTCCCCAATAATGATATATTTGAGTTTGGAAAAAGGGCACAGTGACAGAAAGTTGCTGACCCGGAGTGAGAGACGAAACATTCTCTGAACAATACAGTTCTCTATAAGGCAACTCAGTAATTTCATTTTGTAAGTTTCGATGTCATTAAAACACATGCTCTACTCTTACTGTAAATGGGTTTCACCCTTTGTCAAGGAAAACATTACTTTTGTGATTTAACCCCCTCTCAAACTCCATATTGTTCATGTAATTTATTCATTCTTGCAAGGGAAATAAGAAAACAGTCTTTAAACTTTGGTGTAATAAGAATGGAATCCAGTGTAAAAATAAATTGGAGATAGAATTTAATTATTGCTTTTCTCTGCATGATTTGCTTCCTAGCCCCTTTACAAACTTTCTAACACTTATTTAAAATTCTTCTTTTATCCTTCATCTGCTGACATTATTTACATACAGAACTCTGATGTGTTTACCATACAATTAGAATAGATCTTCATTTTAATTAAATATCAATTCAGGATCACAGCTTCAAGCTATTTGTCAGCACTGATAGTGATCAATAGAAGGAGATGCTGAACAAAGAAGACAAATAGATTTTCTGAGTAGTCAAATATTTTTCATTTCTTCATGTACTCCATTTTTTAATAGAGGATGAAGAGATTATATTTCCTGCATCCTTTTAGTTATTCTGTGGCACATATTTAGAAAGCTGAAATCAGAAGCTAATTGCCACATCATTATGCTTAATTGACATGCTACCTTTTTCTATGTAACTCACCATGACAGCTTCGTTTAACTAGGATGTTGTGACTGCTTGTCCCAGGAGTAAAATTTTCAGTAGCTGTGGGCAAATTCCTAAAAATAAAACTCAGTTAGGAACTTAGGATTCGTAGCAGACCCCTTAGGGCCATGCCTCCTCTATCTTGCTATTGCAAACTCTACATCACACAACCTTGTATTTACAGCTTAAGTATATATCACACTCAGTTTACACTCATTAATTTTAATGCTGACATAACTTTTGAGTTTTTGCAGTTCTTTCACCCATTGGCTTCCATCTCTTCATGATATATTTATGATCATACCCATTCTCAGTCTTATTTTATTCATCGTCATCTGTTCCTTCCTGCCTTCCTGCCTGCCTTCCTGTTCATATCTAACATATCAACATGCATTCAAAGAACAGCAGTAAAAACTTACCTTGCAGTGAAAATTTTGTGTAAAGGGAATTCAAGTGATGAAAATATTAGTGCAGCACAGCTGCTTCATGGATTTTTCCATTCAAAGTAATAGTGATTACAGACTTTTGTATGTATTAAAGATAACTCTTTTATACTTTGTAGGACATTATTCCTCAGCAATTTAATTACATAAAGTACTAAATTTTATCTCTCAGCATTTATTCAATTTGATATCTTGTTTTAAGACATGAAATTTAAAGAATGAATTTTATTTTTAAAATGCCTTTGTTTTGCAAGAGAAATAAACCAAGGAGCAGCAGAAAGGGAAGCATAGCAGAAATAATTTTAATAGCACCTTATTGACTTTTCACACAGGGGTAGCAGATAGACAGAGACTGCACTTTGTGAAGAGATTGGGGGTTCAAACAAAAATAAACTTCACTGATAGAAAATTTTGTTTTGCTTCAGGTAACTTCAAACCTGTATTAAATTCCTACATGGAGACTTAAATAGATACATTTAAATATTCTGTTCTCACTCTTAATAGGACTGAATTTTAACAAACCTAACAAGTTTTATGTCCATACCTACTGAGAATTTATGTTTCATTTATACTATTCAGTAGCAGTACCTATGTATATGTACTATGTACTTATGCACAAACATTTAATTTATGTGTGCATAAGTGTGTGCATTATGCTTGCATGTGCTAGGGGATGATTATCTAGAAATTTTTATACTTTTACTATCAGGAGCTTCAGGCAGTTAAAAAATGAAATGGATGTGAAAGAGGAAGTGAAAAGACAAGTGAATGAAAGGGCAGAAATGGAATGTCAGTTAGCAACTAACAAGCCAAATTTTTATTTAACAGAGCTCTCTCTGAGGAACTCAAGATCTTGTCCTGCTATGCCAAAGAGTATTTATTTCTTAAAAAGGTATATTTGATGTAGCATATGCAGTGATCTTGTGATTGGGACTCAGTAATATGTGTATGGTTCACTCTAGCTGCAAAAAGTATGATTGAAATTCTTTTATGGCTCATTTAATAGCTTCCATGAACCAGCTCTTTTATCTGTGTCAAATGGTATTCCCCTCTCACACATAAATACTATATTCTTATGTGAATATTTACATGCCCTTGTTTATCATTCACATTTCCATGAGTATCCAAGCATGTGAACTAATAATTTTCCAGTACAGTTTCTTACAAAGAGCAAATATCAGAATTGGAAAGTCTGAAAAAAGCCAGATAAGTGAATAAGGCCCCAAGAAACTCATTTGCAATTATACAATATTTGCCCAACTTTGAAAACTATGAAATTTAAGAAAACCTTTTACTTTTGATTCCTACAAAGTAATTATTTCTTAAGATGTGCTAAATGGACCTGCCAAAAATAAGGTTGAATCAAAATTCTTTTCTTCATATCAAAAAGTTATAGCTAAGTCACACCTGATTGCAACACTGTCTATGAATATCAAATATCTAATGTTGCTGGGGACTGTAAAATGTATTTTAGGCATGACATGATAGGACATGAGTGATTAGGAACATGCAGTGTTTAAAAATCATGAATAAAAATCCAAATGATAATAGGTCCATATGAATGCATTCAGTCAAAATTTTATCTAGTCACAGATACTCTGGAGACTTAATTGAATAGAATTTTAATTTATGCCAACTTTGTAATTTAAAAATGTGCTGGACCAATAAAAACATCCATTTAGAATAGCTGAATTTATTTAGATAAACAGAATCTTCTTTCTATTACCAGACAACTGAAAAATACCATCAGGCAAACACAAAGTGGGACTTAAATACCGCAGAATTTCTTCAGAAAATGCATTTACTTTAGATTGCCCTTAAATTTGCAACTTCAAAAACTCTGTGTCTTGTGGGTTTTAGCTATGGAAGGATTTCAGCAGTGCCCCCCTCACCTCCTTTTTATTATCTTTTATTCCAAACCTTTCCAAGAAAGATTTTCAGTACTGTATAATCTGAGAGTTGATATTTCTTTCTTGCCCCTCCCATCCTTCAGTTTTTCTACATTCTCCTGCTTTCCAGTGGTTTAAGTAACATATCACATACAGAATTATAAACATGAATTGAAAAATCACTTGTTGATCTATCTAATATCATTCAAGGATATGGGCATTGGTCCAGCAAAGTATTTAGACTCCTTACTGTTATTTAGGCTTCAAATGTTCTTCTGAAATCTCTTTCACTGATGTTTATTACCTCACAATTGGGGTGGACTAAAAGCATGCCCACAGGCAATTAAGGAAATTCAGCTAATGGCTGATAATTTATTAGGCTACTGTAATTCAATTCTATCCAGTTATGTGCCTTAGCTCTTCACAAGGTCTTTCAAATGAAGTTAATTCAAAGGCTTTACTTAGTATGTTTATGGTGGCATAGACAGGCCTTATCAAATTTCTCAAGGATATGTTATTACATAATGGTTTTTAACAAAATTACAGCCTTCCTGCCTATTCATGCAGACCAAGAGAGAAGTATTACATAAAGCTATTTAAAAAAAAATAATAAATCAGTTCTTTTCCAAGATAAGGGCAAATATACAAAGGGAAGGTGACATTTAAAACGCAATCTTCCTCATGTACAGTAACTTTATGCATGTTAACTAAGCAGTCCAAACATTTTCCAGTTTCTTGTGTGCAGCTGTATGTAGAACATTGGATCAGTGGTTGATAGCAACTTTAAGGTAGTGACGTACTCTGGGACCAGCCTTGTTTAAATGAGTCATACTCATGTATATGACTGTTCACATGGCTGCTGAAAATTCCTGTACAGATTGGTCCTGGCCAGCTTTTGCTTTGGGTAACAGCTGAAGTAGAAAATCTGTCTCTAAATGGCTTTCTCTTGAAAAGATGAACTTGCTGGAAAATTTTAAATGCTAAATTCAGCAAGAACAAAGATATCTCTGTGGGTGCGTGTGACTCAAGTTCTAAATTACTCACAGTGAAACAGGTTGGCAGTGTCATTTAGAGAAGAGCAGGTGTAGTGTTACAATTAAAATACTTTACTTCCCAGTCCCACCCACCATCTATCTGTCAGAAAAATAAATAAATAAATAAATAAAATACCCCAACCTCCAGTAGGACTGATGCTTATAAAAATAAAAAATATAGTGAGGGAACCAGAAACTGAACAAGTGACTATGTATAAGATATATTTCTCAGGGAAGGTATGAAAAGATTAAGGCAGGGAAACATGCTAGCTGGATAGAATAAGAGCGGTACTTCCCAGAGTCATCCAAAGGGATGTGATGTGCCCATTAAAGAGTTGTTGGGCAGGTGGTGGATAAGACTGAATTTTGTTTTCAGAGTAATGAAATGCCAAAAATGTCTGCTACCACTTGCAGTTGTAAACAGTTTCAAAGTACAGAAAAAAAATAAAATCAATAGAAAAGAGAATCAAAGCATCCATATGTATCAGAAATAAACTAGCACAGTAAATTTTCTGCAGCTTGCCCTCCTCTCTTATTTGTGTGAAAAGACATTTGCCATAAAGATTGCTTCTTTTGTGTGTGTGTGTATGTGTGTGAAAGTCAGGATATACAGCCTGTATCATGAGAAAAACAAAAACAAAAACAAAAACCACAAACTACCCTGAACTGAGGCCTGAATGTGCTCTTCTCACAGGAAAATATTACATTAAATAATCATGTAGTGAGGGGGAAGATAGATGAGTGAAGAGGGCTAGGGTTACCAGTGACAGAGATAGTATTTCAGTAATTGTAAGCTAGAGCAAAGAGATCTCATTAGGGGAAGTGGTAGCTGAGTGCAGTATAGCTGCATGAAGGCTATGCTGAAAGCTACATTTCCATTGTCCATGTGGCTGTTTTAGAGCTGATTTTGTTTGTGCTGTGCTGTTACATGTGTCTTCTTGTGTGTGAAAGAAAGATTTAAATAGATTAAAAATAGGGATGACAATAGTAACAGTGAATCAGTCATCTAGTATTTGCAAAAAGATGTTTTTTTCAACAATTTGTTTACATAAAAAATATATTATTCTGATAATTTTTTTCATTATTTGTCCAGTTCAAACTGAGATCCAAATGAAATATTGATCTCTTGAAAGAGATCAACATTTGAGATATAAATTAAACCTGCTGCAGAAATGGCTATAAAAAAACATCCCCTTTCCAGAGAGGGATAATAAAGGGGCAATTAGCTTAATGTTGAAACTGTTTTAGAATGGAAAACTGGATTTTCAAGAAAACCTTCCTGCTCAAAGGTTCTCAAAAAGAAGATGGATCCTCAAAAAACAACAACAACAACAACCAACAAACAAACAGGTTTTAATGAAGCCTGTAATTTATTAGTTTAGGTAACTGGCTGAAGTGCCTCAGGAAGCTGTATTTACCTGGAGTAGGACTTAATGCTTATATTAAAACATATACATGAGACATCTAAGCATTGAGGAGGCCTGATGCAAATGCTTAAGCATAAGCTCTCTTCTGCACCTGCCAGTCCAGATGTACATGGAATTGTTCCAGGCCCTCTGTCACTTCTGGAGCCTCTATTTAGATGTCTCAGACAATGTAGAGTGTCTCAAATGTTTATGAGGGTGTTGCCTACCCTGGGTAACTAAGGCTTCATTTTGTATCTGAAGGAGATTTAATCAATAAGGTCAGTAGACCTTGGAGATTTGGCTGACACAAACAAGCAAAACAACATATTGACTTCTCTTAATATGAGCACAATAGCTCAGTAGATGCCACTCATCTTGTCAACTGAGATCTCAGTTCAGTTTCCTGAAGACAGGTGTCTCATGCCACTCTCAGATGCCATTAAATACCCAGACTGCCCACATAGGATTGCCACATACATTACAGAACCTTACAGGAAAGGGTAGGGGAGTTGGAGGCCAGATTTGTTCACCACAAGTGTTTTAAATACCTCTAAATGTTTATGCTAAATTGACCAAATAGATATCTGGAAATCTTCTGATTAATAGAGGAGCTTAGAAACACAGTGGATATGTTGCAGAATCATAGAAGGGTTGAAGTTGGAAGGGACATCTGGAGGTCATCTGCTCCAAATCCACTGCTGAAGAGCAGGTTTTCCCGGACCATGCCCAGGAAGATTTTGAAAATCTCCAAGGAGAAAGTCTCCAAAACCTCTCTGGACAACCTGTTCCATTGCTTGGGAACCCTCACAGTAAAGAAGTGTTTCCTGATGTTCAGATGGAACCTGCTGAGTTGCACTTTAAGCCCATTGCCTTTTCTCCTGTCACAGGGCTCTTCTGAAAAGAGGCGGGCTCTGTTTTCTTTGCACCTTACTTTCAAGTATTTATACACATTTACAGGATCCTTTCTTCTCTTCTTCAGACTGAACAGTCATAGCTCTTTATCTTTCTTCATAGGAAAGATGCTCCAGTACCTCAGTCATCTTCACGGCCCTTTTCTGGACTCTTTCTAGTATGTCCACGTCTCTCTTAGGCTCTCTTGGGGAGGCCAGAACTGGACACCATATTCTGTATGTGGCCTCAGTCTGTGCTCACTAGAGGAGAAGGATCACCTCCTTCAAACTGCTGGCAATACTTTGCCTAATGCAGCCAAGAATACCATTAGCTTTCTTAGTGGCAGTGTCAATAACTGCATGTCTATAGTTAGGAGCTGAATCTTGCCCTTGTATTATTTTTTGGATCTTTTTCAAAAACAGATTATATTTTTCCACAATTTATTTCCTTCATCAGTAGGAAATAAAAAGAGCATTTTAAAATGTGGAGAGTTTGGGCCTGAGTTCACAAGGGATACCTCTGGCACAGCCTTTTGCATAAGCATACTGCTTATACAACACTCAAGAAAATTGTTTATTTAAATATCGAGTATTGATTTTTCTTCTCACAGATAGTTTTTAATTAATTGACTTCAAGCAATGTTAAAATAACAGTGGTGTGAATAGACAGAACCAAACCCTAGCCACAGTACATGGTCTGTGATTTTGATTATACTATTCAATTGAGTTTTTTTTTTTTTTTCCTTGATTATTAGCTTGCCCTAAAAACGACAATCAGGTCTTCTAGCTTATAGAAAATAAAAGGAAAACAAAGCCAAAGATTTCATCTTTGCTAGGAACAGAGATGTGCATCCAAAGGATGCTTGAAATAACAAGAAAAACATTTTTGTGTGGCCTTTGTCAATAAGATTCCCGAGGCACCTCTGGAAGAAATGAAAACTGCCTACATCTACTGTACACCCTAAGGCAAGGTATTTGGTCTTACCATGGTATGCCTTCTGCCAGAATTAATCTTCTCAGGAGGATTAGATGGTGCAGAGAGATATAAATTATATATAACTGTACTACTTTGTGGAAATTTGGTCTTTGCTGTCAACTCAGACTGCTCTGGAAATTTCCTGCTCATTTTTATTACCTACTAAACTGCTTTACTGTAAGGCTGGAAGCGATAAGTATTTTGATGTCTGAACTCATGGGATAATACCTTCTTGAATGGCTCACAGCTGTGTGAATGATGATATTGTCTGCTACTAAAGAAAAATCAGAGATATGGTCAGTGTTTGTTATCATGTCATTTTATACATCATTTTATCACTTGCACTATCTTCAGCACCTAGAATTGTCTGCTCAAAGCTTTTACCCCTTTACTGTGAGTTGCTGAGTTATTGCCAGGGAAAATTGCATTTCCTCTTGAAAATGTGTAGTGATGTAGTTAATCAAAGTAAACAGTAAAGGATGCTGAACTCCACATAAGCTAAAGGTCTGATTCTGCCACCCATACTCCCATTGAATGGCTGTTACTGAAGTGAGTACCCTTACAGAGGATAATTGAACTATTCAGATGAAAAAAAACGCTACCAACTGTGTATAGGAGTTGGAGAGCTTGATTCTGCATACTTGATGCTGAGATAGAACTCCCAAAGAATTTTGAATTGCAGTAGAATTTGTAAGTGAGGTTATCTTTACTTTCATAGAAAGGCAATAAAAGTTTTCATCTGTTAGTTTGCCTAAAGTTATGTCCATCATGTAATGGTTGGCAAACAGCAACTGAGCTTTTGTAGTGATGCTGAACTGTCAGTCCATCTCTTCTCCTTAATAGTGATGGGGTACTTTTTAATAGCCTGTGATAGCTGCTCTTGAACTTTGCCTGTCCTATAAAGCTGGTGGAAAGACAATTTTATGAGAGGTACTGACGCCTCTGTTTTTGTGATATCTTTTTCTCCCCAGTACTGACAAATGACTTTGATGCTTGCATATATTTGCTTGGCAAACAAGATTTGCAGCAAATATACATATATATTTAAGTATTTGAAATCTAGCAGGTGAAGTCCCTTTATTGTTAAAAGAAAATTTGGATTTCAGGTAGCGTATGCTATAGCTTCCAGAAACTAGCTCTTAAATTAACAAGTCACTGAGTTCTTCAAACTTTTCCAAGTGCTGATTAACAAGGCAAGGCAAACCCTTTACAACTTTTTGCCCTTTCCCTTTATTAAATGCCTGACATTTAGCAGAATTAGTTGATGGAATATGATGAGTCTTACTACGTGTGCTGTTTGATGGAACTTGATGCAAAACCTAACACAAAAACTGAACTGAAATATTGCCATTTGTTTGGACACCCACTGTTTAATGTGATTTTTTTTTTTTTTTTCTGAAGAAAATTACTCAGAGGAGCCAAGCATTCCAAGAGGATGTGGTATTGCAGAAGGATAGCACAGCCCCACATTAATCTTTTTCCAGTTAGAACGTGGGAACAGTTCTCATGCCTTAAGGGCTTCAAGATTTCCTCAAATGCTACCTATGCTACCTCTTCCTTAGCAGTTTCAAGGTATTTGCTCACAAAACAAACAAATAAAAAAATATCCAAAGGAGTGAAAATGAAGGTGGGGAAAAAAAAAAAAAGCACTATTCAAATGTTTGAACTATAATGCAAACAGCCAAGGCAATAAAACAAAATAAAAAACAACAGAGCAGTCAGAATTACTGATATGCTGGGTAGATACTAAGACATAACAGATGTCATAAATACAGTACAATACTTATCCTGAGTAAAAAGAAAATAAAAAATGCAGGTATCTGTTTTAGGGGAAAAAAAAACGGAGGTAAGGATCAAAAGTGCCTAATAACACTGTGTATTGACTATGTGCAAAGTGGAAGGAGTCGAGAAGACAGAAACTTCTAAGGTATCAAAATGTGACTGGATGAATTTCAAAACAAGTTCTATTGAGATAGTGTTAGAAATAAAATATGGATGGTTATGTTCAGATTGGACAAGTAGCCAAAAAAACTAAGTCATATGATGGTATAAATTTTAGTTTCAGTCATAAATTTATTTGGAAACAGTTAACCATAGAAAATAAATTTGGATTGAATGCTGACTCTGTTCACATCAAATGGAAAGAAAATAAGATACAGCTTAGAAATCTTGTAATGTAAGATTCTATAAAATTCAAGTTTATTTAGCACTTCTGAAGGAAATTAAAATAAACATAGACTAGTATAGCCCCCAGCCACCCCAGGATGCAAATGGTGTGATATTGTGATATTTATATTGGGTGGACACCATATAGTTAACATTTAAACCACATGTGACTTAATATTCCTGAGTTTTAACACACATGATAAACCTAGGATGGCCTGTGGGAACAAAGTATGGAAATGTAAATGGCAACTTTTAATTCAAATAATTTAATACAAACAATTGGATGATCTCAATAACAGACTAACTGTGAAAACTATCACATAAAATTAGATAATGAGAATTCAGATAAAAAGTCTATTCAGTGAGGAATGGTACTGTTCTTCACAATATGCCAAAACAAGTTTTGAAGGATAAGAAAAATTGAGCAAAATAGAATGCCAAGTAAACCTAAAACACTTTTTGATAAGGTAGCACATATTCCCAATAGTGGAAAAAGAAACAAAAGAATCTCTTTGATCTTCTAAAAGAAACAGATATGTCACATGGGAAATTATTAATTCATGTGAAGAAGATGGCTGTAATTATGTGAAAATTAGCAAATTGGCCAAAAGATAAACAGCATGGGACTGTGCTAGGAAATGGCCTGAAAGAAAAATGTCAATACATCCCTCAAAGGGATTTAAGGACTGATGTAATTATTATTTTTCCTTAAAAAAAACATGGGCACAAATTTGTGAAGGTGTAAAGCTGGGAGCCACTGTAATTCAAAAGCTGCTCACTGGAAAAACTAGATGTCTTTGAGGACAGAATTACAAAGTCAGATGAAATTTAATTGTATATCATGCAAGGTCATGCACACAGATACCACCAGGTGCAAATTCACCACCTGGAAATTACAGATTCATTGGTTTATTGCTATAAAGATGCCTCAGAGCCACGAATGAGATGTAGTTGTGAAAAGGGTAAATATGATAGCAGAATGCTAAAGATGACGGACAAAGCACAGAAATGCTAGTTATATAATACAATAGAAACAAACAAACAAACAACAACAACAAAACAAACCACAAATAAACAAACAAACAAACAAAACCCGAAAAGCATGTTTTCAAATTTTGGAAGGTTATTCTGAAGAGAAGTATCAGTAAAGAAGGCTGCCAACATAATACAGATAACTTTGTGAGCCTTAACTGGGAATTCTTAGTCACATCTCCCCAAGACTTGCAAAATGAGAAGCCAGATGACTTGCCAAATAGGATCATCTGTTACCATAAAGCCACCCACCAATCCATCATTTCAAAAGTGTAAAGACAGTGGGGGAAAAATAATGTCTGTTCAACTGACACGTTACCTCTTTGAAAGACCTAAGTCTCACGTCTGACCTGACAGCATTACTGATACAGTAGAAGCAGCTGAGAAAAACATACAGATCCTTCTGTCTTTACTGGAAAAGAGATTTAATTGCTACAGAGATCCACATCCAATTGCGATGTTGACCAAGATGTGTAGCCACCAACTGACTGAGACTCCAGCTTTTAATTGGAAGGAAGGGCTCATATCATTGAAAACCCTGTGGTAACATTATCTATAAGAAGGAAATCGTTCTCAATTATCATTTTTTCTCAGAAAGTTATTTTAAAATGATCCGTATCAACTGAATTAGCTACAGACTTTCTCAGATGTAAGGGCTGTATAGCATTGTGACTACAGCCAGAATTGAAGCTCTCATGAGCCCAAAGAAAACAGATTTTATGGGATCTGTCCCAGGACATCTAGGAGACTGAAACTCTAAACTAACTGAAGTAATCTAAAACTGACAGGTAAAAGCATAGCAATCATTTTATTCGAAGTAAGCCTTTTGTGTATCTTATTAGAGCTTGTATTCAGTTCTGAGAAGAGCATTAATCCTTAGGAAATCTTTCTAGCAAGTCCTGCTGCAAAAACAGGAAAACATTAGCATGCTTAACATCTCTTCTGTCTGGCACCGACACAGGTCTTTAAACTAAAAAGACTCTTCTAATCTCTTCTGACCCTACTAAATCTGGTCAGCAGGATGTAAATCATTTTGTTCAAACAAATGCACAATGAATGATTTCTGTATATCATGATTGAATATGGTATCTCCCAACTAGGACCTGTAAGATGAACTAAGGCAGAGTCATAGAATCATTTAGGTTGGAAAAGACATCTAAGATGATCAAGTCTGACTGTTAATCTAGCACTGCCAAGTCTACCACTAAACCATATTCTTAAGCACCACATCTACAGGTCCTTTAAATACCTCCATGAACAGTGACTCAGCTACTTCCCTGGGCAGTCTGTTCCAACGCTTCACAACCCTTTCAGTGAAGAAATTTTTCCTAATATCCAACCTAAACCTTCTGTGGTGTAACTTGAGACCATTGCCTCTTGTCCTACTGCTTGCTACTTGGGAGAAGAGAATGATGCCCACTCTGCTACAACGTCCTTTGAGGTAGCTGTGGAAAGTGATAAGATCTCCCCTGAGCCTCCTTTTCTGTATGCTAAACAATCTCAATTCCCACAGCTGTTCCTTGTAAGACTTGTTTTCTAGACTCCTCACCAGCTTTGTTCCCCTTCTTTGGATACACTCGACAAACTCCAGCACCTTGGCATCCTTGTAGTGAGGGGCCCAAAACTGAACACAGTATTTAAGGTACAGCCTCACCAGAGATGAGTACAGGGGTACAATCACCTCCTTAGTCCTGCTGGCTACACTATTTCTGATACCATCCAGGTTGTTGTTGGCCTTCATGGCTGCTTGAGCACACTGCTGGCTCATATTCAGCTGGCTACTGAACAATAACCCCAGATCCCTTTCCACCAGGCCTATTTCCATCCACTCTTCACTCACCCTGTAACATTGCATGGGGTTGTTATGCCCCAAGTGCAGGACCCAGCATTTAGCCTTGTACATCATACAGTCGGCCTCTGCCTATAGGTCCATCCTATCCAGATCCTCCTGCAGATCACTTACCTTTGAGCAGATCAATACCTGTATCTAACTTAGTGAGGGTGTATTCAATCCCCTCACCCAGATCATTGATAAAGTCAGTAAGGTGAACCTTGAAACCAGTATTTGGCCAAGTCTTCAAAGCATCAGAATATATGTTGAAGGTTAACACTTATTTCCTTGCTTCCTAAACATTTAAGAGAAGATGTTCCTACAGAATACTTTTTGAGGTGCTGTTCTCCTGGATATGTTCACACTCAGAAACACTTGTATTCAGCCAAGATTTTTCAGTTCTGGTCAGGATGGTAGGGAGGTCATCTATTGTGAACTGCTGCACTTGAATTGGGTGTGTGGTGTGAAAAGATCAGATAGCTTGCAAAATTTCATGACTGAATGGGTTGCTTGATTTTTTATTTTTTATTTTTCAATTGAGTATCAAGAATTTTAAGAGTAACACAAGCAGGATTGAAATATTAGACGATTCACTAATTGCATTTTCCAATTAAATGATGTACAAGAGATATGATTGATTTTATTTATTTTTAACTGTTGGCAACATGACCTTCTATCTCAGTTCTCTATCTTAGGCTTTCTCTATAGAAATACTGACACTTTTGGGGGTGTGTCTGAACTGGAAAATTTGAGAGGAAGCATGTTCCAGTTTTCAGTTTTGACTTAGACTTATTATTCTGTTGTATTACTGTTTAATTTGCTTGATATTCTACTCTATATTCAGCAGAACAGCTGTTTGCTTGAGATGAATTTCAATTACATTCTCATCTTAAATATTATATCTCCTCCTCTTTTCTGGAGATTTCTCATACATTATAGAATTCCAATCAACATTCCTCAGAGCTTTCAGCTTTCTTTCGCTGTCCTCTTTCTCAAAGTCAAAACACTTTTAGTACACAGCATTTTCTCATGAGTATTTCAAACTCAAAGATAAACTCATAAGTAGATCCAGGATGCTCTGTATCTTAAATGTAATTTCTTACACTTAGCTCATAGGATCAGGTGTGGAATATCTTTGGACCATAAAACCTTTTAAAAAAAATACTGAACACAAAACATGCCTGCACTAACAACATGCAGTTTTTAAGATTGTTCTCTTCTTTATAATTGCATTCCTGTTATCCTAATCAATATCAGAGTAATTAAAATTCCTCATGATCAATGTTTCTGCCTTGTTTGGAAGGCGTCTCTTATCTCTAAAAGGTTGCCATGATATACTTTTTCTATCCTTGCTAAAGGCTCCTTGCCTAAAGTCATTTGACTCCCTACTTGGCTATAAATTACACTTAAACTGCCTCTATTGTCAGATAAAATTGTACAGTTTTTCCTTTCATGCTACATATAATCGGTATGTAACTTCATTTTTCTAAGAACCGTATGGTATTTTCACTGCAAGGATATGTTAGTTTTTTAGCCGGTACTTTTACTAGTCACAATCTAATACCCTTCTCCAACCTCAGGGAGACTACTATTTTTTATATGTGTTATCATCCCTACCCGCAAACATTTGGCTTGCTCTACATTGTGTTCCTTGGGACTGTGAGTTCTGCCAGGAGATGAAGGACAGCATTTCAACCACTATAAAAAATAAATAATCTTGGCTTAATTAGGGCTTCTTTACTAATTTGTCTATTTAGGCAAAAGCCTTGTGTGGAGCTCAACTGGCTTAACTCAGGGAAGTAAAACTTAGAAACAAAAAGGTGAGCTAGTCACGTGAAGCCCCTTTTTCTAGTCAATGCACAGACACACACTTCCAGACAGTGAGACATTCTCAGAGTGGTACCTAGGAAATTCTGATGATTCAGTCTCTGGAAATGTGTGACATCTACAGCCCTTGACTTGGATGTAGGCCCCAGCCCTGAATTTTCTTTTGGTTGTGGTAACTTTTTCCCTCATCACCAGCTGAACATGCAGAATAGACATATGATGTGATTCACAAATTCCTAATGTATTACATATATATAAATTTAGTAATAGCTTTATTTTTTAGAAGACTTCTCCTTTATCTCAGCTCATCCGTCAGAGATGACCATCTGCAAATTGTTCCATTGACACTTTTATTATCAATACTTCTCAGTTATGTACAATATCTTTCTCACACGTTAAACTACAACCCCATCTCCTCCTTGCTCTTATCCACTGATACTCAGTGCCTCAGTTCTCTCAGAGACTATTATTCCACTCTCCTTATTTGAGCACCCCCTTTACTCTTGCTTCTTTTCCAGGCATTTACTTAGCCATTGACCTTTCTGCTGATTTTTTTTTTTTCCCGCACTATGCCTCAGAAGTAACCTTTTTGCTGTGCATTCACAGCTTGTACTCCTTTCCTGATTTTGTTGCTCCCTTTTTGAAACTAACTGCATGCCATCTATTAATCTGTCATATTCATCGATCTTCACAAGAAAATCAACCAGTTGCTCTAATTTGTCTGTCTGATCTTCTTGTGCCACAGCTAACTGACAACACACACATACAAAAGTTTTTTCGAATGTCCTCAGCTTGATAGCCAGGAACATTTCACAGTCAATATATTCCATTATATACACCCTGGACTTCACGGATTCTTCCAAATGAAATAATTCACAAATAATTATGGCTTAACCTCTGAAGTGATAAAATAAATGCAGCCAAATGACAAGGATTCAAGTAGATTTCAGGGAGGTTCCAACCCTTTTAGGTAGATGTAACATCCTTAATTTAAATGAAAACATAAAAGAACATTCTTTACTCTTTTAACTTTGAAATTACTAATTATAAACTGTTTTCAATTCTCTTATTTTCAAAGACCAGAGAAGAATCTGTTCCTGTACATTGAAAATCTTCAGGTTAAGTTTTTTTTTTTTTTTTTTTTAAAAAAAGTAGGCACTAGAGGTCCATTGCATCGAGTAAATTGAAGTGCTTAGGCACTGAAGTCTCATGTGTCTACTGCCTCTAGTTACAGGACTACATCATTCTTCCCACCCCATATTATGCTTCATTATTGTCCATAGACACGTTAATATTTACACTGGTATTTATTTATTTATTTATTTATTTATTTATTTATTTATTTATTTATTGTTGTCAAGCAGGTTTAGAACAGGATAGGAGCTCCACTATCCTTCTTCATTGCATAAACTGGGGAGAACACATTAATTGTAAAGGATAGAACTTGGTAAAACAAAAAATTAGAGGCTAGAGTTCTCACATTGGAATTATGGTTGCTTGAATGACTTAAATATATATTCCTCACTTAAAATAACAGCCTGTGTTTGATAGCTTCATAATTTCATTAGTGTAAGTTTTAAAACCTTTTAAAGTTATTTTACAAATGCTATTTTCCCATTTTGACACTGAAAAAGGACCAAATTTGTGATTTAGGAAACACAGAAAATAATAAAAATATCTTGCATACAGTTTTTCTCTGCTTTTCTGATACAAGAAAAATGAAATAAAATGAATTTTTTTAATACATTTTTTTTTCTGATAAACAAGGAAAAGCAATTAGAAATAAAGAAACTAACTTCCTGTGTTTTTGAAATTCTAATAAAAATAATAATTAGCTTTCATTGCCTTTTTAAAAGTGACCTTCAGGGATCTGTGGTCTAAACCGAATAGATAAACACAAGCCTATATCTGTGAGCTGTATTTTTGCATAGACAACCTATGAGAATTTAAGTCATTGTCAGATATAGGCCTCTGAGAAAGGTACGTATAACTCTTCTGATCAGATCTAGTATATCTTCATAGCGTGCCCCTTTCTACCTTCATTTCCAAAGGTCTTTCAAACTTGATTAAACAGTGACAAGTTGTGAGCATCATGCACAAAACATTTCTCCTTCATGCTGCCTGCAAACAACCTCAGACTTCCTTAGTGTGGAAATCTAGCTTCCACACCTGTTAATTTTATTTTAATGCTATTTTTATATATTAGTATTATAAATTAATATGGTGGTTCCTCATGGATGGCTAGGTAAACTCCACCACACCGCCCTCTTACTCCCCTCCTCAAGAGAACAGGGGGAGAAAAAATGATGAAAAAAGGCTTAAGGGTTGAGATAAAGACAGGGAGATCACTCACCAGTTACTGCCACTGGCAAAACAGACATCACAGGGAAATCAATGTAATTTATTGCCTGTTACTAACAGACTAGAGCAGTGAGAACTAAAAGCAAACTACCGAAAATACCTTCTCCTCACCCACCACCTTCATCCCTTTCCCCTGGGAAGCATTGAGAAATGGGGAATGGTAGTGTCAATAAAGCTTCGTCTCTGCTGTTCCTTCTTGGTCACTCTCTGCCCATGCTCCACATGGGGTCACTCCTATGGGATGCCATCCTTCCCCAGCTGAGCTCTTCAAGAACTGCTCCAACATGTCTCCGTACCATGCGGTCCACCCCAAGGAGCAAACTGTTCCAGCATGGGTCCCTCACGGGCGGCAGCTCCCCAGACCTCTTGCTCCTGCGTGGGCTCCTCTCCACGGGCTGTAGCTTTGGCCTTGGGTCTGCTCCTGTGGGGGCTCTCAATGGGCTGCAGCCTCCTCCAGGCCACATCCACCTGCTCCACTGGGGGCTCCTCCACGGGCTGCAGTGTGGAGATCTGCTCCATGTGGGACCCATGGGCTGCAGGGGGACAGCCTGCTCCACCAGGGACTTCTCCACAGGCCGCAGGGGAACTTCTGCTGTGTGCCTGGAGCACCTCCCGCCCTCCTGCTGCACTGACCTTGAGGGCTGCTGGGCTGGTTCTCACTCCTCTCTCCCAGATGCTGCTTTGCAGCAGGTTTTATTTTTTTTTCCCCTTTCTTAAATCTGTGCTCACAGAGGCCCAACCAGCATAGCTCACTGGCTTGGCTGTGGCCAGCAGCGGGTCCCTTTGGAGCTGGCTGAAACTGGCCCTTATCTAACATGGGGCAGTTTCTGGACTCTTCTGACAGAGGCCAACCCTGCAGCCTTCCCTGCTATAAAAGCCTTACCACATAAACCCAACACAATTAAAAAGCAAATTTAAAATGGCATGGGTATGATGTACCATAAAAACACATCTGAATTATCTTTTTGGCAGATGTCTGGAGTTTGAAAATTTGTAGATTTTTAAGTTTGTACATTTGGTGAAATAACCATGAAAAAAAAAATAGTGTGTGGAGATTGTCTTGATAAAATAAACTGTTCTTATAATAATATCTTGAGACATAGCAAACAAACTTCTCTGAATGAACTCTTTTAACCACAAACTACTAGTTCAGGTAGTACACAACACCTCAGGTGTGGTAAGGTCCTAAGTGACCTTGCCAGCACCAGAAGAGGTAAAAATATATTTGCAGTTAATACAGAAACAAACACAACATTTAGTTTTAGTAGCTTACTGTACTTACAATGTATAATACTCTATAATACAATGTACAATATATGTATTATATTTATTATGCAATTTCTAACTTTATTTATTTATTTATTCCAAAAAAAGATTTCCACTATTACAATAATCACTATCAATTAGTTAGGTTTGCTTTAAAGAAAAGTAAGGAAAATCCAGTGTTAAGAATACCTTATAAATTCTAATTCTGGAAAAAAAAATTGCTTGTAGAAGGTACATCACTGGAAATCTAAAGATAGGTATAATAAATGTTGGCCTGATATAGATTTAATTGATCCAGCCTTGGGTAACAGAGCTGGACAGGGTAACCTCCTGAAATCCCATTCAACCTTAATTTTCTGTGATTTTGTGCTAAGAAACAGTTAGAAAGGGGGCTATTAATTTAATCTTTTAAACTTGCAAAATACCTGAATATACTGTGGAGATTTTTTATATAGGATCTAGTTGAGTGTTTTTTGTTTGGTTTTTTTTTTTTTTTTTTTTTTTTTGCTTTGAGTCTTCTTGGTCCTACATAACTCCTTTTTATTATTTGGTTCCCAAATACAGCCAATACTTAAATAGAGAAGGTAAAGTTTTCTGGCATTAAGTTTTTCATTTACTGAACTTTATTTATGAGTTTATTTTATGCAATAAAGTACATTGGTGAAAATATTCTTCCTGACCTATATGGCAATCAGCCTACACTCTGAAGCATGACATTTGATTACCTTGTCTTAGCTTGCAGAACTGCAAATGTTATTAATGGTCATAAAATTATCCAACCCTTTTAAAAATCAGACACAGTATTTGACTTGATGACCTTCTACAGTCATGAAATTCACGTTCTGATTGAAATGATATCAGTCTGGAGGATCTGATAGAGCTCTGGTGCAAGTGTCACAGCTCTGTCACTGAGGTGGAAAAGAATCTTAATGAGCTGTTATGTAGGCAATGTACGTATCTTTGAGTTTCACTGTTTTCTGATTTATTCACACAATATAGACCATAAAATGTAAATTTGTGATACCTTGCATTTTCACTGGTAGTAAACAGGCGCCAAATTCACTTGCTTGCATGCCCTTTAGAAGCACGTTGCAACCACTGGAGCAGATGCCCCTTGACCATCAGTGCAGTAATCAGTAGAGATGTAGCAAAGGGAAGCATTTTTATGCACATCTTGTAATCATGGTCATGTGGGACACAAAGAGTTTCTTTACTTATTTTTTCTTGTGTGAAGAGCAAAAAGGCACATCCTTTTGTATTATATCTTCCAAAACAGGATTTGCTAGTCCCTTTCCTACTATTGCTTGAGTAGGAAAAGGGACTCCACTTAATTTGGAAACCTGATGGAAAAATGTCAACATTATGAATTATTTAATTGCCAATTATCTGCAACATCTGTGTAGCCCTCAGATTTAAACAATTTTCATACAGCCATTCCCCAAGCTTGCCCGCATGCTAGTGAAACTGAAAGCCATCCATGACATAATGCAGTTATTTGCTTGTAGCATAAGAGTTGGCGGCAATGTATCAACCTAAGTACGTGTGATGGAAAATGGCTTCCACCATGGCTGTTGTGCAGTGAGGTGGTCAGGGTGTTTAGTCTGAAGAAGCCACACTGTCCAGTAACTTCATTACTGTTCAAACTACAAAGACCCTGTGTTGCTAGAGAGAGTCTTGGTTTCTGTAAAGGAACCCTGTTCAGAGGCAGCTCAGTTTTATGAATCCAGTGAACATAAATGTTGGATGAAACCAAAAGCTTACTAGTTTCTTCTGGTTGTCTGGGTTAGTCCTACACCTGGAACTCAGGAGTAATTACTCTGCAAAGAAACACAGATTCAGTGGGGCAAGATTCACCTTCATTACCTATATGTACAGGAACATGCATTAAACCCCCCAAAGTGCTCAGTTCTGTAGCACATTGCCATTTCCCAAACACTAGCTATACAGGGGCTCCCTATACAAGGCTGCTGATTTTGGACTACAGCGCCAAACCCTGAACATGAGTGTCTCCAGGTATTGAATCTGCTTTTACTGCAGGCTCTTGGGAGACTTTATGTGAGAGTGTGGAGAGTTTGGTGTCATACAAAATCTAAGCCTATGGACTAGGAACAAATGTGTAGCTGTACACACACATACAAAACTATGTTGAAGCTCTCATGCCTGTGGGAACACTGCTAGACATAGGGACCTTCTTTTAAACTTTAGATAACTTAAATAAGATGATTGAGGTGGGCAGTTGGTTTAAGGCCTCAGATGGACAACATCAAAAATTATATAGATTTTAGATTTTTAACTTCTCCTTTCTGTCCCCTAATTTACCTCAAATACTTGCAGCTTCCTCCCCTCTATGTCAAATGCTTTCTGCAGAATTTGAATCCCTTTTACTTCAGAGTTCATACACAATACAGGCTGTACATGCTTTTCCTTCCTTATATCCCACTTCCTTCTTTTTAAAAAGTCTCAGAGACTTTACAGAGTCACTCAGAAACTCTGCTCTAGTTATTCTTTTTATTTTATTTTTCTAGAGAACTTCAGTTCACAGGAAGGAATGGATACCTCAGGTCAGCTTAACATTTTAATCTCAGTGGTTTGCTTTTTATATTGAATTACTATGGAAGATCAAATATAAATTGCAAGAGGGCTATTTTTACCAGGCTACTGCTTATTGTAGTGTGTAGTGGTAAACACCTCTAGATTGGCCATTTGAGAAACGAATAAATGATATGGAGAACTGAAGCTGAAGAAGAAGGATTATATTTTTACTAAATGCAGCTGTTAGGTCCCTGCCTCAGAGGAAAAAACAAATAAACAAAAAACAGCTAGGTATGGCAGCTCTGGGTACACAGATTCCTCTCTGCAGGCAGGACTGTTGGTGACTCTTTGATTACATGTTATTTATGAAAAGGCCTCATATACTCAATCTTTTGATACTCATATCTGCTAAAAATTCCTAATTTGGCAAGGATTAAGTGTTATGAGCTATTTCTCTGTGAACTGAATCTCTCTGACAGCAATTAACATTTCATTGCTAAGACTAGTCAATTTGTTATTTGTAGCTGTGGCCAAATTTGTGCATTTGAACTTTAAAGGCTTTGTTTGTATGGTCTGTAGCACAGCAGAAAATGACAAAAACAGCTAAATCCTCTGTAAATAACATAAGCTAGAAATGGCCAGCCTGTTGCTGAACTAATATGATCCCCTTTCTGTATTATTGCGAGCTTTATTCATTTGCTGTTTTTTATGATTGTCTGGAAAGTACAGTCCTCCTGAAAAACATTTAGATATATTGAGAAAAGCCTAGAGATCCTGATGAACTTGATTCACTTGTCAACAAACAGAGGTTGAGTGCTGTTTGAGATGCCTTAGTGTCCCAGCTGGTATCTAGGGGCTGCTTCGGCAGTGCACAGATGTCCCTCAAGTTCTGCATCATGTTGGTCACAATGATGTCTCGGCTATTGTGAGACATCCCAAATGGCACATGATGGCACATGTGTGCAATTGAATTGAACTCCTACAGGTAGGATTCATGTTGAGATTGCTGGTATCTAAATGTCCAGCTGTGGGACAGAGGTGCAAGATGAGATTTTATTGTATAATATGAGTACTTAGGGTCACTGTGTAAAAGCTGGAGCATCTGACATGCCAGCTTGGGGCTTTCACCTTAGGGTGTTCACCTTTACAGTGAGTCTTACAGGGATTCATGTGCTTCTGGAGGAGCAGATGGATATGAGGCAGAATACCCTAGGATGGCACTAAGCACCTCAATTTAGGCAGCTGTATAAAGTCCAAGGTATCTAATGGCAAGTTTATTCAAGAAACAGAGGAACAGCTGAGCTATTAATATGTTATGGATTAAAATTTTGGTTGTGGGAAAAAAAAAAAAAAGATCTATAGTTCTTTTTCTGTGCTTGTCACCTGTGAATTTTTCTCTGCTTTTTAATTGTTTACTTTACCAGTGCTTATATTCTTTCCCACTAAAATATAAACAAGGTTACATTTTTTATTTGAAACATATATTCTCTTTCAGCATGAAGTTTCTTGAGGCATATTGCTATATTTATGCCACATCAAATGTCGATATGACGCAGGAGAAAATTTATTGCGACTGCTTATTTATTTGTGGATTAGTATAGCATGTCAAAGCACACCAAAATATTCTATTTACATTTGTATCAGTGAAAAGCACTTGTGATCCTTGGAAATGGAAGAATAACATGGAGATAGATGTCCATGTCATATGGCAAAAGATGATGCTGGAGAGGTTCCCAAGGAATAATCAGCTTTTTGATGCAGTATTCCAAAATGCCTGAGTTGCTGTATTCCAGGAGGGTCTGCTCTTTGTTGCCAGTGGTGATCCTCTTAGTCTGCAATGAAACAATATTCATACAAGCATTATATCAAATATTACCAGTGTGTCCCTCTTCATAAATCTGATTCTATGCACCTCTGTGGAAATTTTTTTTGTTATTGTTTGTATAAATGCTGAACATGTATGAATAACTTGGCAGCTGTATGTCAGCCATGTAGTGTCCCCTTCATAGTTCATCAGTCAGCCAAGAAAGCCCTGTCATCAACATTAAAAAGACAATTTTTAACACTGGAAAGTTTTTGTACTCCCTTTGACCCAATATATTATCTGTCATCTTGCCTCTAGTTATGAACAACTATTCTATGCTGCAGATGCTCTAACAACTATTATACAGTATACAAAATGTTAGAACAAATAGTAAGAAAAAAAAAATAAAATACTTAAATCTCATGGGATTCCCACGACAATTGTTCATTCACAAGCAATGTTGCTAGTTTGAATGCTTGCTATGACATATCACAAGTGTGGTAGTTTGAACCTCAGACTTAGTCTCTATGATATGGTGTCTTCACATTTCCATGAAATCATGTTTTTGAATAGATCCTTTCCAGAAAATTAACATTTTCTTAGAAACATGGGTTATGCTAAGAGAGTGTAAGTGTGGAAACAGCAACCAAAAATTGTATTACGTCTCATGCATTTAAATCTGTGCATATGAAGTCCCATTTTAGTGACTGCCAGTCAAAACATGTGCCCACAAATACCTCAGTGCTACTATCACAAGCATAATTGCTTTTTGAAACTTACGGCTCACAGGAATAGACAAAGGGAAGAGGAAGAGATCGATTTTCTACATGTTAGTTTAGTCCATCTCTCTTCAGAAACATTTTGACACAGCAGGTGTTTTTAAAACAGTGTGGCTAAGGGCTGTAAATACCTTTTAGCATGTCCATGACATACTTTAATAAAAAAGCAATGTGTTTCTGCCTTCAGGGTGATGGACTTTCATGCTGTCAGGCTCCCAGTTCTCTTGGTTCATTGTCTGTTCTCTTTTAAACTAGGACACCCATTGTATAGCTGGATATAAAGAGGAAGATATGTTTCATCTTTTATAAGGAAGTCCAAGAGGTAGAGTCAAAGACAAGAATAAGTAAAAGATGTTTTGTCTTATGGTGAATAAGAATTAGATTCCAGTATCACACTGTCAGGCTGCACCACAACTATCCCTTTATTTAGGTTTTGTTCTATAGCACAAGGACTTCAAATCCTATTCATCCTTAACTTCAAGGATAAGTGCTTTCTTTATCAGCAGAAAGAACAAACTTAAACCAAATGTCACACGAATTTGGAAATTTGCAACAAGTTTCATAATGAGTATTAACCCCCAAGAGGAAGATATTTGAACTCATAACCAGAAAAGCAAGATAACTTACAGGTGGCACCCAAGTTGAAACATCTTCCCCCCATCTTTCCTTTACTTGCATTGTCTAAAATATAAGCAAACGGTATGACACAGTATTTGCAAGTACTGTTTCTGAATGCATTAGGTGGGTTAGTTCCCTGGGGCAGTCAGTGTTCTTTAGTGATGAAAGATATTGAAAAGGCTATTTTTTTGCTTCAGTGCATGGGTAGGATCAGAACATTAAAAGGTTCAGCTTTTTTGGCATTATAAATATATTTTTTGTACTGAAACTGAACTGAAATGAGAAAATATCAGGTGTTTTACACTCACAATAATATGGTAGTGAAAAGTTAAGTTGTGCTCATGCACTGGTACCTGGGATTTCACCCAGACCCAAGTCACTGAAAGCCCATGTATTTTTTGGTTGGTGTGCTTTTTCTTTCAGAAAGGCATGTGTGCTGTATTTTGGTACATAACAGCACTAGCTGTAAAGAAAGTAGAACACTTTAATTATTGTAGAAGAGTGTGTGTCAAGTTACAGTTTGCTAACAAAATTTAATGATAACTCAAAGTTGGAAGGCTTTTTCAGTACAGCAGAGGACTTGAATATTATGCAAGAAAAAATTGAAATGTCTTGAGAAGAGGAACAATAGCAATGAGATTAAATTTAATAGAACAAAGTGTGAACTGATTTTAAGAAATAATAAAAATGTGGGTATAGTCATAAATTAGAAGAAGATGAAAGAAATCTTTGCATGCTAGTTGAGCAATACAGTTTTGATGAATCTTTTATAAAATTTAAGCCAGTTTTACAATTTTTGAGGGAAACAGGGACAGAAGACACCTAATGTCATGGTGCTGGTGCTGGTGCACTTCTGGGACCTCCTCAGGAAAGTAATATTCAGTTCTTCATGAACTATGCATTCAGAGTACAACAAGGCATATAATTCCTACAAATATAATAAAAGAAGGGGAGGTTTTGTTTTTGTTTGTTTTTGAAACGACATCTTGCTGTCCATAAAACATCATAAAGGAAAACTTCAGACTACAAGCATTATTTCACTGAGGAGATAATGTCAGCATAAGTGCAGGTGGACATAAATGAACCATGAATACATTTAGGCTGGCAGATAGAGATACAAAGAGATACATTAGAAAAAATTAACACATGAGGTTCAAGAACAGGTTTCCAATATCAGTCATAGGTGCAAAACAAACAAACAAACAAAAGCAGAAGTATTTTAATTTGAAATTTGATAATATTGTAAATAGATGATGTCCTGTCTTATTTTCAGTAGTAAAAAAATTAGACATAGAGACCCAGAAAGTGCCTTAGTTCCTTATACTTTCAAGGTGGTGGCTATCTTTGCCCAAGATCAGAAGACATATGAAGAGCTTTCTACTGCAGACAGAGAGAAGGGGTGGCGGATGAGAACTTACTGGAAATTATGAAGCCAGGCAATTTATTGATTTTGTATTTATTTATTTATTGTGAGAGAGACATACAGAATAGAGTTGATTAAATTCTCTGCAATTCACCGTGGTCCAGTGCATCACTAATGAATGGTTAGTGATGATAATAAAAGAATGGTATACACTGAGGTGGTTCTGAGGACTGTTCCATTAATGATTCACACACCATCTGCATTTCTTGTGCATGGTAACATTTTTCTGTTAAGGAGTGCGTCTTTTGGGAGGATAAAAAAGCATAAATCCACACATACCCACACTGAAGAATCGTTAGCTGGACGGTAATAGGAGCATTCTGACATGCTGATCCTCCAATTTTACACAATGCTCGAGAGCTCCAAACCCCCAGATGAGAAATTTACCATTTCTTAATCAACACCATGCAATATTATGTATTCCCTTTCTCTGGGTCATCTCTTCATGCAATTCTCTTTCTTGAGCCAATCAAAATACAAAGATAAATAGAAATAAACTAGGATGGATACAAAATTATTTGAGGTATGGAAAATCAAGATTCATATATTCGTAAGAAATTCTGAAATGAATAAATAAATACTACATTTAGGCAAACAATGTGACATATTAACTTCACTATTGGTGAAGAGTCTTAGCCTCTGTATCACTGGCTGATCTAGAAAGGCTGGGTTACTGCACAACTGAACATCAAACTCCCTTTTGCTTGTCTCTGTCCTTCCTCCTGCCTATTTCATTGCCCTGCCCTTTGCTAAGTTTCCATAGGAAGGATATTTATATGAAAAATAAACAAATAACAATAACAAAAACAAAACACACAAAAAAGAGGAAAAACAGTGTGTGTTCTAATTTGTACACTGTTTGGATGAAGGTGGACCAAGAACTGAAATAAATTGACCATATAATTGTAGATGCAGCCTTTCTCTCTCTCTCTTTCTTTTCCCCAAGGAAGGTGGTCTGGGTTACATATGTAGCAGGAGAACAAGAATTTAAAAATAACTGTTTCGTGAACTGGAATTTCACTTTTTTTTTTTTTTTTTTTTAATTTTTAAATGAATGCAGTTCACCTCCAGCTGCTTCTTTTTCATGCAAGAAGAAATACACTCCTAGCCACTGCTCTAAAGCTATTCAAAATCCATCTGATTGCAAACCTAGTTGCAGGCACCGTAAATGCTTTCAGGGATAATATCATATGTCTTCAGTAGTGCCTTCTTTGTTCATTGCCAGGTAAAGTATCCTTGCCAAGTTTTCCAAGCAGTTCAGTACAGCTTTGCTTGAGTGATCTTTCCCTTTATTATTTATTAGTTAATCATCATTTTTCATGTGCACAATTGATCAGTTTGATTTTTTTTTTTCTTGTTGTGAAAAAAATATTAGATAGCAAGGATTCCAGAACTTAACCTTGGAAAAACACCAAAATAAATAGGCATGTTCTTCATGGTTTCCAGGTTAAAATTACTTCTCTAGTAGCTAATCCATTTAGTATCTCGTATTCTGATTATGTGTTGTGTAATTTCTTAATCCAATAGTAAGTAGAACCAAATCAAATGCTCTACTGATTTTTTGCAACTTACAACTAACCTCACCTCTGTTGTAAAAAATTGATATCTTGTTAATTTGACAAATTTTGTTGTTCATAAACCATACTAGATGATATTAAATATGCTACCCTCTATTATTTATTAATCAATTTTCCTATCTGATGTTCCATTATTTTTCCTAAGATTGGTATCAGGCAGACAGGCTTATATTTACCTATGCTATCCTATTTGAAGGCAAAGAACTGACATGTCTCACTTTCAGACAATGCTCAGCTTTCCAATGTTTATTACAAATATTTATAAGTGGACTAATAAAGCTTATTAGACAGTTATTCTAACATTCTTGGTGCATTTTTACTAAAAGACCCTTAGACTTAATAGATATTATTTGGTATATGTTGGTTTCATTGTTTTAACTGTAGCATTTCATCACCGTTGTTGTATGACATGTGGCTTTTTCCCAATCCTAAAACTGAAATATTTATTCAGCATTTCAGTCTGTTCTGCATTATTTTTGACAACTGCATCTGTCCCATGTAACAATGGACAATCACTACTGGAAGGTTGCTTTGCTTCATATCTATTAAATCATATTTTCACAGTAATAGACTTGCCGTAGAATTCCTCACATATCCTCTTGTCTTCAGTAGCAATTTTCTACTATTTCCATTTAAATTCTACAGTAAAGTGACCTAATCTAATCCGTTTCTCCCTCATCTTACTACCCAATCTGTTTATATCTGAAATTTATCATTACCTTTATTTCTCTTGCAAGCTAGACTGGTCTAGAATAGATTTTGTCTTGATTACAGTTCTTAGATCATCTCTTAAAATGCTTTAAAATCTCTTTACTGTTGTTCTTCCTGTTATTCTTCCTGGTATTGATTTGGAACAAACTTGTACTTATCTGCTTGAAAGTGGGCATTTTAAAGTAGCAGGTGTAAGAATTACTGGTTGTGTTACATTCTATTTGCATGTAACAAAGGTAATCAAGTTATCACTTTCACTTAAGAAACCACTAAATTTTAGTCCCAGAATCAATTTTGATTTAGCTGTCAGGATGACATCTAGTACGAAATTCTCCAAGGAGAGTCACAAAACTTTTTGATTTAGGATCTTTTTATCAATCATTTTTCAGAATTTCAAAGCTTTTTTTTTTTATTACTGGAAATGTCAAACCTGTAGAGTTATGTCTCTCAACCTGATATTCAACCAGTGAAAAAACTGTTTTTAAAGCTTATAGAGCACAGAAACTCTTTTCTCTTTCTCCTCTCCATAGACACTGTGAGTAGAGTTTTAAGGGACTAGTCATCCTGCTCCATAAGGTAGTTTGACGGTAAGTAGCTGTCGGCAAATAATTGCCCTTGCCACATTTTTTGTGTGAGGAGACTGATCTGTAAACTCAGGAAATATTTACTCATAATTGTCAGTAAGTTGAAATCAGCTATTACCAGCTACTGCCTGTTCCCTTCTCTTGCTACGGTGTTTTTCTTAAATTGCTCATAGTGAGTTTAACATTCATATCACACAGATTTTCTTTCAAGTTTGAGTAATATCAAGCAAGTCAAACATGTTCTCATCATACAAGTAGTTCCTATTATTCTTGTTTACCACACAAGTTCCTACCATTCATGAATAGGCAATTAAAGAATTTCTTTTCTTTGTGTCATTCTGTGTCTTGATTAATTTTGTTCTTGACAACTTGAGTGTGCTAAATAAGTGCTATTTGCTGCCCTTTTTAAATCTCTCTCTTTATTTATTTTTTTTTTTTAAGTTTAATGCCATTATGACTAGTCTAGTCAGCTCGTCCCCTGTAAAATTGATTTCCCCTTTAATGAGTTGAAGGCTTTGCAAACCATGATGTAACTCCTCAGTTAGAAAATGGCTCTACAGTCCACCAAATTGATATCTCCTCTCCCTTCTCTCTAATTGCCAGTTTATTCTTAAAAACTCCTGATTCATGATTTACTTTCTGGGACAGGAGCAATCTTCAAAAAGCTTCTTTGGGTGTTTTCATACCTCATCAGCTTTTTAAATTCTCTGAAACCGTTCGTAACCTGTAAGGCATCTGACGAAGCATTTCTAGTACCACTAGCACTAGCACATACCGCTAAAAAGTCTCTTCCACTTTTAAGTAAATTTTATTTTATTTTTTCTTCACTGAAAAGGACTTGAGACTGTGTAAGAAGAAATATTCTGAAAGCCTTATCGTGCAGGGAAGTTGGTATTTTTGTCTGTAATTAGCCTGTCTAATACTTTACATTACATAAGGATTTTGAAAATTTTCTTGGGAACTTTCCCTTGTTTGTAACAAACTTCTGATATTTTGCAAGAGAAATGTTATAAGGGGACAGAAATGCCTTTTATCTGTTGCATCATATTCTTTTTACCTGCATGATATTCCTTTCACCTTTTGCTCCTTGTTGGTAGAGCACACTATTCCCAAAATAGCCAAGCTCTCCAGGTCTATGGAGTACCAAAGAAGAGAGAAAGAGCTGGGCTGGCTTATTCCCCATGACTACTCCTTTAACTCAGTGTGTGGGCCACTTCTCCATCACCCCTTCAATACAGCACAGCTCTGCAGCTGCCATCTAGCTTAAGTTAACATGAGAGAATAGTTTGTTCCCCTGTGCTGTAAGCCCAGAGGTGAAACTATGCTGTATAATGCACTCAACATAATAATCAGATTGCTGAAGTTGTGTTTTATTGAGCTTATTCTTTACCTTTGTCTTTTAAGAACCCTGGAAGAGCATATCCATTGATTGATTTATATTTTTAATGTCGTGCTTTGCACAACATTTTAATACAATGTCAAATACTTGAAAGTTAGAAAACAGTCTTAGATGGCACATGTAAGTACACTCATGAACTCTTGTGCTCCATGCATTGCTATAGAATTTCTAGCAAATGGATTATGTATTATATCTGTAAATATTGTATCCTAATTAAGACATACAAAGGAATCCAATTAAAGCTCCTTGAGAACTGTAGACATGAATTCCTAACTTTCATTCCATATTACTTCAATAATCTTATTTGTTATAGTTTTAATATGACATTGGTATATCTTTGAATATCTATAAAGCTATGATGGCCCTGGCAGTAAGATCCCTTGACACTGAAGCTGTGGTCAAGCTAGTTGTTTCATTTGTTGGACAAATGTAAAAGATGGAAGTTATTGTATAGACTGAGGTAGAGAAGTGATATCCAGAAAATTTGAACTCTGTACCAACAAGTTCTGCATTACCTCAGGCAAGTCTCAGTGCTAGACCTTGACACTGCAACTTGCCAAAAAGGGATACAGCCTAAAAGCCTATCCAACCCATAAATGGCCTGAGCAAATCATAGTGTCACTGCCAGACAATGCTTGGGCTGCCCAGCTTAACAGTGATGCTGGAGTGCGCTGAAGGCAACATATTTTGTGTCGTTTCCATTTTTTACACTTTTAGGACATTTCTCTAGACTGTGATCAGCAATGCAGATACCCACTGGAGGAAAGAAAACCTGGAGAGAAACCTTGTGTCTTGTTTTCAAATGAGAACAGGGAAAATGGGCACGTGACAATTTTACCTTTAGAAAGCAATTTACCCACTGCAATTTTGTGTGATTGTATGTGTGTTAGCACTGAAAGACTCCTTTCAAAACATGATTCCAGTTTCACCATGCCTCAGTTTTATTATGCCTAAAACAGCAGTGACTTCTCTCTTCAACAAAACATTGTCACTTATATTTGTGAGGTTGTGAAGTGTTCTGTAATCTTCACTTGCCAGCTGCTCCATCATCATGAAAGTTTATTAGTTATGAATTGCAATTGTTTCGTTTTTCCATAGACTGGGAGGCTTAGAAGTTATTGCAAAAAAAAAATAAGATGCTATAGTGAGGTTTCAAATTATACTTATTTGTTTCAAAATAGAATTGTGGTTAAACCTCGTCAAATCCCCTCCTTTGCCTTTCCTGCTATTGCTGATTAGTTAAGAAGTAGAAAGGAACATTGCACTGTAAAACATCCATTTATCTGCCAGTGTCAGGTTCTCCTGACATGATGTGCTAATGCAAAGTACATTAAGCATTAGCAGCAGGTGCTCCAGACCTAGCAGTTCCTAGACAGGCATTAAGAGACCTAGAATGAGTCAGTGTCACTCTATGGTTTAACCTAATACCAACCCCTTAGGGCACCTCTATCAAATGTAAGAGAAATGAAAGGTTTTAAAGGCTATTAATCCCACTGACTCTACATTAGAAGAGCACAAAGTTATTTGTCACAGGTCTTTGTCATCATGATATTGTGGTAAAATGTGAAGTATTCAGTATTCCTGACATTCTTTTTTTTTTTCCACCTGCTTAAGCACAGAGTTTTTTTGTTGATATAATGCTGAGCTGTGGCACCTACCAGCTACTGGCTGTTCCTGGCACACTCTGAACTCCCTGTTTTTCTCAGTGAGTTTTTCTCATATCTACAGTGCACTGAGAAGCAGCAAAAACATCTTTGGAAAAAAAAACCTTGAACTGAAAGCTATCCTAAGTAAACAAGCAAGTGAACTCTCTGCCCCTAGCCAGACACCATTACAACATGCATAAGAGGCATTAAATCAGAGCTGAATCTAATGCAAGGTGTTAGCTGCTTTTGCCATACTTGTTATCAGGAGCTGCTTTATTTCTAATTTGATAGATGTTTTGTTCTGTATTTTTTACCTTGAAGTTGCTGAGACTTGAAAATAATCCTGTTGTTTTAGAAATCTCTGATCCTGTGTTCGCATGGAAAGGTGTCTCAGATAGCTGGTTGTCTGGCAGCAGCTGCTTCAAAGGGTCTGGCAGTCGAATGTGAGCATCTCAGGTTTTGCTGAAAGTGGTGACAGTAACATGATTTCAAGCTCTTGCCAGGGTCTCAATTTGTACATTTCAAATTCACTTCACACACATTCAGTTGAAAAAAATTTTCCAACCATCAGATCACTGCTCTGGCTTCCAGCCCTACCTCCGATAAAAACTCAGTCCCTTTAGCTAAACACCCCTGCTTTTATATTTGTAAAAAGGTTTATGTGCTATTTACACCAGTAAAATGTTCTGAAAGCTTTTGATGGCAAGTCTGTGCAAGCATTTATATTTTTTTTTATTTGCTGACCTGCACAGTAGCAAAATATACATAGCTTACAATGTGTGCATTTCTGCATGCATATGTATATTGGTGTGTATGTTTAATAAGTGTGTACAATTGCTTGGCTCTGAGGAGTTAGTCAATATTTTAAGCTTTGTCAGGATGCTCTGAAATCAATTGTAAACATCAGTCTTCAGTGTTTATGCAAACACAATCCTATTTGTTTGAAGAGAGTCTAGAGAAAATCCTGTACCTCTGAACACAGCAGGAAAAAACAGTCAGAGCACAGGAACATAGTTATGGGTGTTCCAAGTTGGACCAGAGGTCCATATGCCACAGTCTCTGATGGTGGCCAAAAGTGGAGGTCTGCAAAAGAGATCAAGAAAAGAACAAGTGTATTTGATTCTTCCCCATGCACTCTCCTACAACCAGCAATTTGTGTCTCAGAGCCAAGATTTACTTGTGAGATTTCTCTGCTGTGAAGTTGTCCAGCTGCTCCCCAAGCCCATATACAGTGAGGGTTGTGGAACAAGGGTTTTGGCAGTTTAAAATTACAGTGTGTGCAGAGTCACAGTTTATTTCTTTTATTGTGAAAATACTAATTGCTAGATTCATTTGATGACCTGTAGTTTTTGTACTAGAAGAGCTAGCTATACCTATCCTATACATACTCCTTAACAGCTGTGGTTTTACAGACTTATATCAGTATTCTCTTTTCCATCCCTGTACAGAAACTGTTCCATCCCTTTGAATGTGAATTTTATGCTGTTATGAGCCTTGCCAATGCTGCTGTATCAGTTCTGAAATGTGAAGAGATGAATGGTACACAGTTTTCAAGATCTACACCAGCAGTCCCTGGTGATTAGAAAAATGGAAACATTACTTCCATTTAAAACAAAAAAAAAAAAAAAAAAAAAAACAAAAAGGTAGAAAGAAAGAAGACCCAGGGAACTACCGAGCAGTGAGCTTCACCTCTGTGCCGGACAAGGAGGTGATCCACGACAGCCAGCATGGCTTCATCAAGGGTAAATTGTGCCTGACCAACCTGATGGACTTCAGTGATGGACTGCATCAGTCAACAAGGGAAGACTGATTTATGTCATCTACTTAGACTTCTGTAAATCTCTAAATTGGACAGATATGGCTTTGAAGGGTGGACCATACAGTGGATAAGGAATTGGATTGATGGACACACCCAGAGAGTAGTTGTTGTCAATACTTCTATGTCCAGGTGGAGACCGGTGATGAACAGTGTTCCTCAGGGGTCCATCTTGGGACCAGTGCTTTTCAGTATCTTCATCAATGACATAGACAATGGGATCAAGTGCACCCTCAGCAAGTTTGCAGATGACACCAAGCTGAGTTGTGTGGTTGATACCAAACTAAGAAGAGATGCCATTCAAAGGGACCTGGACAAACTGAAGAAGTGGGCCCATGTGAATCACACGTGATTCAATAAGTCTAAGTGCAAGGTGCTGTACTTAGGTCAGGGAAACCTCAGATAGGAGAACTCACTGAGAGCAGCCCTGTGGAGGACTTGGGGGTTCTCAAAGACAGAACGCTTGACATGAGCCAGCAGTGCGCATTTGCAGCCCAGATCATCCTGGGTTGCATCAAAAGAGGTGTGACCAGCAGGTGATTGCCTGGTGACCAGGAGGTGACTACCCCCCTCTACTCTGCCCTCATGAGGCCCCAGCTGGAGTATTGCAGCCAGGTTTGGAGCCTGCAGGTTTGGAGCAAGAAAGATGTTGACCTATTAGAGCGGGTCCAGAGGAGGGCTACAAAGATGATCAGAGGGCTGGAGCACCTCTCGTATGAAGAAAGGCTGAGAGAACTGGGAATGTTCAACCTGGAGAAGAGAAGGCTCCAGGGACACCTCATTGCAACCTTTCAGTACTTAAAGGGGTCTTATAAAAATATGGAAAATGACTTTTTACTTGGGTAGATAATGACAGGAGAAGGGGGAATTTTTAAAAAATAAAAGAGGATAGATTTAGACTAGACATTAGGAGAAAATTCTTCACTGTAAGGACAGTGAGACACTGGCATAGGTTGCCCAAAGAACCTGTGGATGCCCCATCCCTGGAGGTGTTCAAGGCCAGGCTGGATGAGGCCATGGCCAACCTGATCTAGTAGGTGGTATCCCTGCCTGTGGCAGAGGACTGAAGGTAGCAGATCTTTACAGTCCCTTCCAACCTGAGCCATTCTATGATTCTATGATTTATCCAAGAGCATGAAGATGTTTTATTCTCTGGCCCTTTATAATAATTCTTAATAATAATTCTTATAATTCACTTTTTTTTTATTATTACTATTTTTTTTCCTAACGAATACTGAACAGTAAAATGAGTTTCTCATATGTCTGTAAGCTCAGGATCTCATAGCACTGTAATTCTTCAGTGTGTAAGTTTAGGATTTTTTGGTACTTTTCCCCCTCCTGTGATCCTCCCTTTAAATTTGCTTGTATTGAATTTCACTACTATCCTACCTACGCACTTTGTACTTTTGGATTTATCCTGTTAAATTAATCTAGGCCACAAAAGGCTTTCAAGCACTGTGGTACTGGTGAGATTAGCATCTAGGCTAGAAAGATATGGTAGACCAAAGGTACTTATTTATCCCTGCAGGTAAGTGGCATGGCACTCACTGCTTGTGAAAATAGGACTAACAAAACAAAACAATAAAAAAGTGGCCTTCTCTTTACTGTCTTCTGAGCATGTGTTTGCTGGTTTATACTAGAAAGCATCCCCACTATCCCTGGTTTATTGCTCTCTTTCCCAAATTGTGCCCAGGCATTGTCTAGGAGGATGTCAGGGAGCATAGGGAGCATGCTGACAAATGACAATGTGGGCAGTAGTGACAGAGCCTAAACCTGTGCTCTTCCCTGACTTAACCCACTGCTAATTTTCTAGCATATTTTCTTACATGCTTTTGGTCCTTGCCACCTAGCAAGGACCAAAAGCAAGGACCACAACTAGCACTTTCCAAACCAATGACCATTTTGATGGTTCAGAGACAGCATGTGCTGGGGACCATTCTCAGTAGACTGTATGGGTGAGAATGCTCTGGTTTTGTCTGCCTCCATCCCATATAGTTTTCCAGCAGTATACATTGCATATTTTTTTACTCTGAATTGGCCACACTTACCCTCAAGATGGATGCAGAATATACAATAAATGTCCAGTTTCTTGCTAGAGAAATTCTGCTCTGACAGAGGGTAACACTGCCCTCACATTTTGTATTCACTCTGAACATAAACAAAAAGAAACAGACAAAACAACAACAAAACCCACATAGTTATTACTTTTTAGGATCACTGTATGAAGAGTGGAAGAGATGCAATGTGAAGTACTATATAATGTGGATTCCACCAGCATGTACTACTTGGGGCGGGGCTGGAAAACAGTGCCTGATTCTGGTTTATTTAGTAGTATGGGTAAATTTATATGACCCTTCTGATATTCTCTACTGCCATTCTTGAATACCTGATACTGTGAGTGATCCTTATTGCTTTGACCTCTTTGTCCACATTGCTTATGAATATTTAAACTGTCCAGACACCTGTTGCAGATTCCTGTGGGACACAACTCATTGGTTCCCCTTGCTGGGAAAGCTGAGCATTTATTCCTACACTTCTTTACCAGTTATTTATACGTATGAGGTCCTTTCCTGTCATGCTATTGCAGCCTGGTCTCTTTAATGGCCTTCGGTGAATGACCCTGCTAAACATCTTTTGGAAAGACTGCTGTTTACTTGTTCTAAGATCCCTTTAGATAATTCCAGCAGATTTTACAGTGATGACAAGTAATTTCACTTTGTAGAAGAGAACGTTCTGTTTTTCAGCATGTCATATTTATCCATAAGCCATTTTACGTTATACTTTCATGCAGTTACTTATTCACTCAGTGCAAATGCTATTTATTGGTCTATAGTTTCCCAGTTTTTCTTGTAGCTTCTTAAAATGGATGTCACATTAGCCACCTTCCAAGACTTCTGATAACAAGGCAGATTTAAATTAGAATTGACATACACTGGTGAGTTATTGCACTATTTCAATCTTGAATACCTCGAGAACTGATGATATGTGACTATTCAATTGATCCATTTGCTTCATAACCTGTTTTGCTGATGCAATCAGACAATTGCTCAATCTGAGACAGTTCTTCTGATAAACAAGGCTTATGAAATGGGAACTTCCTCAGATTTCTTCATACTGCAATGCAGATACAGAAAATTCCGTAACTATTTAACTGCCCTGAGAAGCTGTGGATGTTCCATCTGTGGAAGTGTTCAAGGCCAGGTTGGATAGGACTTTGTGTAAACTGGCCTAGTGGAAGGTGTCCCTGCCCATGGAAGAGGGGGTCGGAACCAGATGATCTTTAAGGTCCTTTCCAATCCAAACCATTCTGTGATCCTCTGACTTTATGCACTGAACTTTTCTTTATTTTGTGCTCCTTTGTTCTCTATTGACCCTCCTGCTTTTACCTTTTCTGTTAAGTAAAGGAAGCTTAATGGGTGCATCTTCGTTCTAAGGCCAAGAGGTACCAACTTGATTGCATCCATCTTACTTAGGATCCTACTGCAAACTGGTCCCAGAGATGGGATTTTGGCTAAAATCAAAACAGTCAAAGAATGAGACCTGAATTAAACAGCAGAGACTATAGCAGCTGAGTGTTTGAGGCTGGTCATTTATCAAAACAAATGTAAGCACAGACTCTCCACCAATCTTCCTGTTCTGATGTGTTAGAAAAAAGAATTTATTAGAAGACGTATGTCTTTTTTCAAGTTAATCTTCCTAGTCTTTTCAGGGTAATGGGAATTGTTATTTTTGCCTAAAGTTTTCATGGGGAGTCCCATGGGGAGTCCTGAACTTCTGTTTCCTTTCATGGTTTGCTTTGAGATATTTTTCTTAGTGTCTTCTGACATTCTCTTCATGGCTTTGCTGTCCAAAGCTTGACTAAAGCAAATGGCCAGACTTTGGATTTACAATCAAAATAAAAGGAATCCATCTCATTTTCCCTGAGTTAGTTCACTCCCAGGCTTCTCTCTGGCAGTGGACAGTCATTTCCAATGTCTGAGGGCTTTTAATACATAAAGGAGTTCAGCGGTTTCTTCCACTTAACCTAAATGGCTAAGTTTCTTCCACTTAGCCACTCTCAACAGCTTTAATGATATCTGTGATTGTCCGCAGTTCAAAGACAGGCTTGTTAGCAGCCATTAACACTTTCCAGTGCCAAGAAAGGTAGTTCAGCAATATTTATAAAAACCCTGTAAATGGAAAGTAGTACAAAAACAGATGTACTTTGTGACATAAACCAGTTTCTTTCTGCAAGCACAGTGGGCTTTTTCTTATGTCACTACTAGCCTAGTGGATGGCCGTTGTTTATGTGTGTTCTGATTTCAGGTTCATATAGATTTAAAATCACTTTGTTACAAAATTAATCATAAAATATTTTAGGGATATTATTATTCTTACTCCGCAAATTCCCTATAGTTTCCCAGAGATAAGGTTACCACAAGGGCATCCATGATATCCATGTCCTGGCAGCATGTGCTTGTCACCCTTCTCATCTTGAAACAGATGGCAATGCAGGACCTTTTTTATTTGCACACATTAGGATGAAGCTAACTAAATTCAAGAAGCAACTAATTGGTAGCCATTGCAGTTCTACACTGGGCTTCAGACTACCAAAATTTAATACAGAAGAAATCATCACTCATCTCACTGGTCACAACATCTTCTTTCAACTTCAGGTTAATCTAAATTGATTGAAAAGATGTAGAGGACATAGCACACATTTGTTTTATAAGCTGGGCAAACTAAGTATCTCAGTAGAAACACTTCATCTACCAAAGAGCTCACAAGGTACATCTTATCCTGAAGTTAATGGAGGAAAATGAGACCATAGGGGTGTTTAGAAATATATTTAACTGACTAACTTTTGGCACCTGCAGTAGAATATAACTTACTTATAGTTTAAGGCCTTGATTTACAAAGACCACCCTATTATTAAAAATATTTGTAAGCCACAATTGCCATTTTTTTTGTAGGGACCTAATTCAAAGCTCACTGAAATCAATGGAAGTTTACCCACTAGCATCATTGATCAAGGTATAGGACAGTGGTGTGCATACATCACCTTTAGACACTGTTAAATCCCTTTTCATACTGAGCTGAGACATACACAATGAAGATTTCACTGCTGCTTGAAAAATTGCAAGCAAGAAAGTTATCATGACATCCCCCATAAAAACGTTGTAAAATAATAATAAAAAAAAAAAAAGCAAAAGTGTTCATTTTATGTGTTCACATTCAAAGTGTTCAATTTCATGATGTGTACCCACATAAGTATGTATTCATTTGGATGTATGGGTATTGTTAACAGTTTGCATGTACAGGAATAAAGAAAGAGCCAGCATAATAAGTAAATAAATAAAAAGAGAAAAGCTTAGAGAAGAATCCACATGAGAATTAAGCCCCTTCTCTAAAAGGAGTAGTTAACACAGAGCTAATTTCCTGATTGTTAAGGTGTTTTTGTATTAATATGTTAAAGAATGAAGGGTCAGCTATTCTAATGTGCTCAAAGTACTTTTTCACTGAATGTTACATATACTCATGCAGAATTCTTTAAAATATCCAGTTAACAATGGCATGAACATGCTGTTGGTGACTAAAACAAAGTCACAGAATCACAGAATCATCTAGGTTGGAAGAGACCTCCAAGATCACCTAGTCCAACCTCTGACCTAACACTAACAAGTCCTCCACTAAACCACATCACTAAGTTCAACATCTAAACATTTTTTAAAGACCTTCAGGGATGGTGACTCCACCACTTCCCTGGGCAGCCTATTCCAATGCCTAACTACCCTTTCAGTAAAGAAGTTCTTCCTAATATCCAACCTAAACCTTCTCTGGCATATCTTTAGCCCATTCCCCTTGGCCTGTCACCAGGCACGTGGAAGAATAGACCAACCCCCAGCTCTCTACAGCCTCCTTTAAGGTACCTGTAGAAAGCGATAAGGTCACCCCTGAGCCTCCTCTTCTCCAGACTGAACAATCCCAGCTCCCTCAGCCGCTCCTCATAAGACTTGTTCTCCAGACCCCTCACCAGCTTTGTTAATAAATGGTAATTGAAAATCAAGCAGTGAAACTAATGTTCACCTATCCCAACTGAAACTCTGTTTAAGTGAAAATGGTTCCAGAAGACTTCCTGTATTATACTTCCACATTAGACCCACAAAATTAATTAGTATGCTTTACTTGTAGATGGATACAGGACAAGTAAATGCTTCCCTTAGGATTCTGCCATTGTCTATCCTTTCCTTTCTGTATATATTATTGGCACCATGTTTTCTAGCCTTCTCTAGTCACATCTGACTTCTTCCTCATGCCAGATCCTTCCACTAACTCACTCTGAGTAGTATATATTCTCAGGCAAATGTTTTCATTCATTAGTCCCATGGATTCAATGGAACAACTACTCCTCTACTCACTGTGAGTAAGGGAGGCACACTAAGATTAAATGAGCTAGTCACATGAAAAAGCAGCAAAAAAATAAGAGAATGTGTGTCTTGCACCTCATAATCACAAATGTTGCATCCTTTTTTTGTGACCTTGCCAAAAAAGACTATGCAGATGGATAGTAAAACTGACTGTCATAGTGTGCGCTGTGGCAGAGTATCGTTATATACAAGATAACATGGTAAAGGACAGCATTGTTTACAGCTCTGAATGAAAGAAGGTTGGATGGAAATATACTCAGAGCTGCTACCAGAGGTAAATTAAATTAAAATAGTCATGTAAACCATGTTTTTCACTCATAGCTAGAGAGCATTTGTTTTCCACTTTGAATATTACAACATACTGTTGCAAATACAGCTTTGAAGTAATTGTTTTACAAGTAAAAAAGCAATATTAAGAAAACTTGCACTTTATTGACTGCTAGATGGTTTATTTTTAACTGTCCCTTGACAGTTAAGGGCTTGAGTGGCTGGGAAAATAAGACAGAAGAGACAAAACCACATGACCAATTGTACACAGATCACAGTGTGAGAACCTCTGATATTGTAAATGCCAGACTGCTGCACCTATTTACCCTATCCTTTACTACAAAATCAAGGGTAAGCTCTTCAGAGTAAAGATCGTGTCATTTGGGAGCAAAATCAGCAAAATGCATAATGTTTGTTTGTTAACTTTCTTTCAGCTTTCAGCTAGGTCACTGTTGGATGCAGGATATTTGAGTAGATGGAGTATTGACAGTTAGTCCAGTATGAAATGCTCTAAGAAAATTGTCAACAAGCTGCCGATTTCTGTCCTGTGAGATGATGCCAGAATACATTTGAGCAGAACACGTTTCCAACCTGGCATTTACTTTAGACTGCCAAAGATAAAAGGTTTCAGACAACAGAAGACTTTAGCAGTGTCAAGAATAATTCATTACCCAGCACTATGACATTCTCTGATGAATATGAGGAATTTAGCATTGCATCTTGCTAACATCTCTGTTGCAGACATTGTTTTGGACTTTTGAAAACACTTTTCACATGCAGAAAGCAATTACTGAGTCATACCATTGATTATATATTTGTCTCTATTTTTATGAGCCTTCCAGTATAATTCTGTGATGCCTATTAGGCTAAATTTACTGAATGGTGCCTCTCTTTCCTTGTTTTATTTTGTTGATTTGCCTGTTTTCTTCTTGGATAATCAGCTTTCGATCTGTGTGGAGGCTGTGCTGAAGTCTGTAAGGAACAAAACATCTCCAGCTTGCTGTAGCTGTTCATGTGGTTCAGTAAGCAAAGAAGGAAAAGTCTAAGTCTGTAGCCCAGTGGTGTAGCCCACAGACCATGGCTTCAGCTGTTTGTGCTCCAGGGCTTGGGTTTGTGGAGCACAGCTGTGTGACCTTGGCTCAGCTTTACTGAGAGGAATTGTTGTTGAGCTGTAAAAAAGTATATAACCTAAAGCCACTCAAGATAGGAAAAATAAAAATAGACAGAGAAGTGAAATTGGTATGCTGTTAATTGTAACTCAAGGGCTAATGAGAAAAATAGTTGTATGGAAAGGTCTAAAACCCTGAGAGGAATTAGAGAGAGGTGGAAGATGACAGCAGGAGGGCTTGAGACCTGCCTCTTCTATGGGGCAATGGGAGCTGATTGCCCCACTCTCTGGCCTCACCTGTGCATGTAGCAGAGGTAGTATGTATGTTACTGATCTGTCCTGTCTGGGTCCTGTTAGACAATAAGTGCTGTGAACTTTTTAAACCATGTATGTGTCTGCTTCCAAGTCTCTACTCATGGTAAAAGGTGTCCAAAGAAAAGAAACACAGCAAAAAGACAGCCTGTTGAGGAAGAAAGAGGGTACTCTAAGGTAGGACGAGGTAAGGTAAGGTATGATGAGGACAGATGAGATATGACAAGGCATTACTAAGTATCTAAGTATACTAATTGCAACCTTTCAGTACTTAAAAGGGACTTATAAAATAGATTGAGAGCAACTCTTTGCTCAATCAGATATTGACAGGACAAGGGGGAATGGTTTTAAACTAAAAGAGGAGATTTAAATTGGTGATTAGGAGAAAATTCTTCACTCAGAGGGTGGTGAAGTACTAGAACAGGTTGCCCAGAGAGGTTGTGGATGCCCCATCCCTGGAGGTGTTCAAGGCCAGGTTGGATGGGACCCTGGGCAACCTGATCTAGTGGGAGGCATCCCTGCCTATGGTAGGGGGTTTGGAACTAGATGATATTTGAGGTCTCTTCCAACCTCAGCCATTCTATGATATGATTCTATGATATGATCTTATGATATCTGCTTCTGTGGACATTTCTGTTTTCATCTAAAAACTGTTGAATGTAAAATTTATGATCAATCCCAGAAGCCAAACTTTGAATCTACTTCTCCTTCCCTTTCACCCATGCGTTTTTAATGGAAATTACTATGATGGTCTTTGATAGCCTTTGTACACAAGAATAAATACATCTTCAGTGTTGATGTAGAGACTATGCAATACAGTTACTTTGTGTGAGGAACTCTACAGGAAGTGGTGGTGTACAGCCAGGGCTGCTTTCAGGCAAAATCATAACATTCAGGTATCTTGACTCCTTGTGCAGTGGCTGTGTCAGGATCCAAGGTCTGGCAGCCATGGATGGCAGCCAGTCTGAATCACTCAATGCTTCTTTGAACTTTGATGCCAGTGCAGCCTCCTAAACAATTTTTATGCCTATCTGTGTCATTCAGATAAACTCAGTCCTGTTCCAGTAGAATAAAAGAAACATAGAAGCTTTCCAATGTTCCCCCTGCCCTCCTCCACCCTCCCCCTCCCCACCTCATTACAGTTCAATAGTACCTTTAATGCACATTTATTTTTCATTTTGTTGAAGGCTTCCCATTTGGAAAAGGTATTATGAAGCCTGCCTTTTTCTAAATATGGATATACTGTGTGGAGGAGGAAGAAATCAATTTATTCTGTTTCTTTTCCAGAATGATTCCTGACATATGTTACTGAGACTGTTTTCAAAATAGGAGAATTCAGTAAATCAATAAATGTAAATAGTTTATTCAGAAAGTGTATGACTATCATCGACAGGAGAGATTTGTGGCTTCCCGTTGGAGAATAGCTGTGGTTTATGTTTTATTTCACTCAGCTAACAAGAATGTGGAAAAAGGCTCTTGAAAGAAAGGAATTGTCTTCAGAGAGTTTTTTCTTGGTACACTTAGCATTACAGTAGAAGCCTCTGAAATGACATTTGTGTCAGCTAAGGGGAAAAAATGCAGCACGTTTGTGATAATTTAAAGCTTGTATCACTAACGAAGATAAAGAGAGAGAAGTATTTAAAGCTTAATGATACAGCAATAGCAATTGCCCTGTGATAATGAACAGCGTAGATTATCAGGCAAAGCTTAATGAATGACTTGCTTACAACAAGCTTTTTATAAACAAATACTGGTTGAGTCCTCTTTCAAAATTAATACTGACATGAAAGTGAAATGATTTAATTAAAATATGCAAGATAAATAAGGACTTGGGTAAGGATGCTGTATTGAATAGTTTGGCAAGTGTTTGCTGATAATAGGGCTTCCAAAATTACCAGGCAGGTAACAGTATATATCTGTTTTGACCCACAAAATAATGTTAATACTCTAAGGACAGACTGAAGCTCTATCTACAGCTCCGCCCACGTATTAAGAGGGAAGAGCTGCTTTTATCTCCTTCCACTGGATTCCCACAGTGTGAACATACACATCATGTGAAAAGCATTAGCTGCTTTTCCTCTTGGTTGACAATGGGAAAATCAGGAAATCAGAGCAGATATTAGCACCCAGCATGCCCATACAGTGTAGCCAGGGCAGAGCTGGTCGGAGTGGTGTTGTTCTGATGTTATTGTCTTCAGTATCTGAATTCAGAGATAGGGAGGAGAGGAAACCTCAGTGCAAGGCATCTTCATCATTCACAGGGAGAATAAGTGCACAGTGCTGGCTCGTGTCAAGATTTTCGTCCACCAGAACCCCCAATTCCTTCTCTGCAGAGCTGCTTTCAGTGAGTTCTCCCAGTCTGTGCTCATGTCTGTGATTGCACTGGCCCAGGTACAGCACCTTGCACTTGGACTTGCTGAACCTCCTGAACCCCATTAAGTTCATGTGGGCCCATCTCTCAAGCATTTCCAGGTCCCTTTGGATGGCATCCCTTCTTTCTATTGTATCAACCACACCACTCAGCTTGATGTCATCTGAAAATTTGCTGAGGGTGCCCTTGATCCCACTATGTCATTGATAAAGATATTAAACAACAGCAGTTCCAGGACAGACCCCCTGAGGTCAGCCTTTCATCAGGCTGAACAACCTCTAGTCTGAGCAGCCCTAGATCTGTTAGCCTCTCCTCTTATCAGAGAGGACCAAGTTTGTTAATCAGCCTCTGGCCCTTTCCTGGACTCTTTCTGTCATGTCTGTATGTCTCTTGCACTGCAGAGCCCAGAAATAGATACAGCATTTCAGGTGTGGCCTTAACAGAGCTGAGTAGAGGGAAAGGATAGAATCACAGGACCATAGAACAGTTTGGGTTGGAAGGGACCTTAAAGACCATATAACTATCCCACCCCCCCTCCCCCATCCCCATCCTCCAATATAAGCAGGGACACCTATCACTAGAACATGTTGCTCAAAGCCCCATCCAACCTTGCGATCATGTCCTTTGATCTTCTTCATGCTCTTCCTCATGCAGCTCAGGATGTCCATAAGCAGATATTGTTGGCTCATGCTGAACTTGTCTGCTGTGTTCCCCTATATCTTCCTCTGCAGAGCTGCTTTCCTTCTAGATGTCTTCTTTTAAGTCCACCTCACTGCCTACTTACCTAAGCTGTATTTCATCAGCTTTCCATGAGGATATAATGGCATCAAAATTATGGCATCAAAAGCATAGCTTAAATAAAGAAAAACATCCATTGCTCTCCTCCAGTACACAAAAACAGTTACCTCATTGTAGAAGTCTGCCAGGTTGGTGCTGTTCGTAAACCCATGATGACAACTCCTGATCACCTTTTTGTCCTTCACATGTCTGGAAATGGCTTCTAGATTTAGTTCCTGCATCACCTGTTTATGTATTAATATGCAATGACATCTGCTGCTATGTTCAGACTTTGGTTGGAGCTGCAAGCAGAACTACATTTTGCAGGCTGATGTCAGCTGGGTGAATATAATTAATTTAATAATTATTTAGAATTAAAATTGCTTAATGGAGAGCAAGTCAGTTGTGGAGGCCATCAAAACAAGGCTATAGAGAAGATTCCCATGAGATGCCTTCTTGCACATGTGAGAAATAAGGTTCTAAACATCCACTGATATCTTTTACAAATATTTAACCACTTCATTTTTTCTTTTTTCTTTCTTTCTTTCTTTCTTTCTTTCTTTCTTTCTTTCTTTCTTTCTTTCTTTCTTTTCTTTCTTATTTTTTTATTTTTACTTTTTTATTATTATTTTTTCCTCCTGATAATATATGTGACTTCATTAGAGAAAAAAACACTGATTAGAAATGGTTCATCACCTGGAATTTATGGTCAGTTCCAGACCTATACATCTCTGGGCTTATTGAAAGAACACAAAATGAAGTCATAGACTTTGCAACAAAAACAATCCTGTTTTCAGTGACAGATTATTTTTACCTTTATGTTAAAATTGAGGCTAGATTCTGGTACACTGAGGTAAGAGCCTGGTATGTATATCAAGACTGTAGGGAAGGCAGAGCCGTGTACCGTGCCCATAGTGAAATGCATATGACTCTTTCTGTCCCTGTCATTATGAGAATAGACACAAAATGTTGTATTAGTTCCACAGAATTTCTGGGAGTAGGTGTTAGTTAACAGGTGATTTAATGAAATGGAGAAGACTGGAGCATCAGAGGAGAACACAGTTAAAAAGCAGTAGGAGTAAAATATCTATTCAGCCTCATTTGCTCCTTTCTCTGAAGTCCCACAGATCTGGCTCTATCTTTTGTGTTTTCTATTGTTTAAGCCACAATGTAATCTAATTTCTTTTGATGTATGTCTTAAACAAAGGACCACTAGCATGTCCATTGGTCTCAGGATGACCTGTGACAGCCTAGAAATCTAGGACAAGCCTACTTGCTTTCAACCAGCAGTTTCTAGCATGAGAAAAAACAGAAGAAAACAAAACAGAGAAAAACAACAACAACAAAACCAACCAACAAACCAAACACCACCAACAAAGAACAAAACAAAAGAAAACAGCAACAATGACAACTAAACAAATAAAAACAACTTCAGTGAAAAAATGCACAGAAGTGAAAGAGACAGACTACTAGCAAGGAAAGTCTTCCAAATTGTTGGGGGAAGAAGGAGGAAAACTATACTTCTAGTGCAAACAGCTTTGTATAGTCCCATAGTACTTTGAGGGACATGTGCACACAAATAGGGATAAGTAGGGATATGGAACCCACTCTGAATATTAATAGAAAGGAAGGAGAAAATCCACTTTTTTTTTTTTTTTTTTGTGAGCATTTCTTACTTCAATACACAGAGTTGGGTCAGTCTTCTGAAAAATTTTGCCAATGATAAAGCGGGAAATAGCAGGTTCAGCCTTCACTGATCTACAACTGACGTTTCTTGTTGCCCACTCTAAAACTGGGGTTAGATTTTATCTATTTATTTTGTGTTCCAGAAAATGAATAATTGGCCTGGAAAGGCAAAACAAATGTGGGCAACAGCGACAGTTTTCCAAATAAGCTATGTGTACTTATGAAAGCCACAGAATCCATTCAGAATTGTAAACTGAGTCAAGAAAATACATTCTATACATATTAGCCATTTTGAAAAATGCCATCATGTACTGCCCTTTTGTTTACTTCTGTTACTTTTAAAGGTACACTGCAGAGCTCCTAGCATAACCCTACTGGCAAGGAAATCAGTGTGACCAGAGTTGAAGCAGCAGAAAACTTTTTGTAGGAAAAGTGTCAAGGCTGACAGACAGGATACACAGAAAAATAATGACAAAAATGGATATTCACATCTATTCATGTAGGCATTTGTACTCAATCCCATGAATTTATAGTTAACCTTTTAAACAAATAAGAATGGAACACAGCTCAAATTTGGCAAAGTAGAGTGTCAGTGACTTGGTTGCAATACAATTTTTGGACATTTTTCTTTTTCTGAATATATTTTGTTAAATTCAAGGTATGGATAATTCAAGATCAGTTCTTGGACAGTCAATGAAAATGAAAGAAAAGAAAAAATGAATTCATAAAATAAATTTCGTGTTACAATTTACTTGCTTATCTCTAGTTACAATAGACACAAAGGAAAAAGTTGAGGCCTACAAGCCATCTGTGTGTGTTCATAACCTGAAGGTTGTCAATGACGAGGTAAGTAAACAAAAATCTGCCCAGTTTGGTTTACAACTGTTGACAGCATGGTGATTGCTAAGACAGGTGATCCTCATTAGAGATGGCAACAGCATAAAGTATTGGGATTTTAATTTCGGTCTTTATTTCTCACTGTGTGATAGTTTCTAGTCTCAGTATGAAAGAAAAAAAAAAAAAAAAAGATGAGTGGGAGCAGAAGGCCAGAAAAAAAAAAGTTTCGTTTTGTTTAGGCAAACTCAGCTGTAGAGTTCCAAGTGAAATGATGGCAACGAGCTTTTCCAGAGTGCCTATTTAATTTGCCTATTTTGTGGCAAATGTTGTACTAACGCTACAGAGAATAAAATTACTTCCAGAGATTTCCTGTAGAAGGACATGATACACATTCCCTTGATGCTTCAGGATGTACAAGGCACCATGTCTTGTTTACTCAAGGCATTGCAGCTCCAGTCTTAGTATATGGATTTCAAGCTCCTTAAGGTGGCACAATATCAGTGATACAGATTTTAATTGCAACATCCCAAGATCTCCAAAGTTACTCTCTAGTCTACTACTTCCTGAATGTCCATCAGTCCAACCTAGGTAAAAATTTGGACTGCTCTGAGTGCTTTATTTTAGAATATAAAAGGATGAAGATACAAGATGTTTTTTTTTTTTTTTTTTTTTTTCCCATACTGTCAACTTAGGGAGGCATTTCATTTTTCATTTTGTTTCGTCCTTTTGATGACTCAAAGGTAAAAGTACCTCCTGGTACACACATATGCAGTACATTCTTGTGTGTTAAGTGTTCCTTACACTATTCTCAAACAAATAATTAAATAGACAAAAAATGTTGATATGAAAAAATTAGCATAGTCTTGTTGCAGATCAGAAAATACTAGATTTACAGTTATCTTTTATCTTGTGTCATAGTATTCTCCAGTGTTATTTGTGTGTGTGTGTGTGCATGTCTGTATGTTACACTTGGACCCTTTGAAGTTGCATCTTGCACAAATATTACAAGCAAAAGAAGAAGGTAGAAGTAATGATAATAATTATTATTAAATTAATCCACTTTGATTTTACAGGAAATCCAGATTACAACTGGAAAACCTGAAACAGTGTTCTCAAATCTGTTAGAGTGGGAATACAACCCAAATGGGGTGGTGATGGAGGAAGCATTCTTAAATGTCTCCACCCAAAGAGAAATAGACCTACTAAAGTGCTGTGTCATATAGTCACAGTTTAACAAACTTCTGAGTGTCGAAATGTCTAATTAAATGAGCGATCTGTCTTTCCTATGGGGGAAATCATCATTTTGCTATGAGATTGCTCTAAAGGTTACACATGCATTGACAATATTGATGAAGAAAGTACAGAGCCTTTATCCATTTAAAGATATGTTTGAAGAGTTGGGCTGTACAAAAGGCATCAAATTAAAGTTGTTCAGCTTGTAAAGTGCTCACCTCTCAAAGCACCATTAGTATTAAGGGAGCAGATTAAACACAATTTAGATCACATTGAAAGACTAAAGTCAATTTAGCAGGTATATAACCATGCATGATAATGGTCTCTAAATCTACAGCAACAAGGTGAGGATATGCTTGGATATGCAGGATAAAGATGTGAAACTAAAATAATTTCCTTTGAGAACTATAAAAGAAGCAATGACGAGGAGGCAAATTTTAGATGCTAGTTTGTTTAAGTATGTAAATTCAATGGACTGATCTGGAAGGGAAATAAATCTGATAGCAGTTTTATGTATGGTCTTTAGGGTATTGTGAACTTGACCTTTGTTGGAGCAAATGGTTTTTTAGCTGAATGGTATAGTATTTCATTATTATTTGCATGCTGATAGCAGTGTGCAGATACAACATGGAGGAGACATGAAATTCTTTTTCAGAAAAGCATATGATCTTCTAACTTATTCTCCAGTCAAAATTGTAGGTGTTATGTAATTGACTTTGTGTGTGTGTTTTAGATTCTAATCTGTTACCCATTACATGCTGGAATGCATATGAGGCTGTACTGGGTCTGGCTGAGATGTTAACTGTCCCGGCAGCAGCCCATACAGTGCTGTGCTCTGCACTTGTAGCTAGAACAGCAGTAGTAACACAACAGTGTTGTGTCTGCTGCTGAGCAGTGCTGGCACAGGATCAGGACTCTCTCTAACCCTTCTAGGGGGTGGGCAAAAAAGTGAGATGAGAAACATCACCAGGGCAGCTGACCTAAACCAACCAAAGGGATATTCCATACCATATGATGTCGCACTCAGCAATAAAATGTGGAAACAGGATGAAGAGGGGAAGGGTGGGCTCTCGTTGTGAAAATGTTGGTCCTCCTCCTGAACACCAGCTATGTGCGTTGAGGCCCTGCTTCAAGGACGTGGTCAAGCATTGCTCATTTGTGGGAACTAGAGAGTAATTTATTTCCTCTGCACTTCCACATAGCCTTTATTTGTTTTGTTTGTTTGTTTCCCTCCCCTTTTTTCCTTTCCCCCTCCCTTTTCCCCTTTCCTTTTTTTTTTCCCTTTAGTTAAATTGTTCAATTAATAATAATCTTTCCTTAATAATAATAATAATTATTGTTGTTGTTATTGTTATTATTATTATTTCCCTGTAATTAAATTATCCTTATCTCAACCTTCAAGTTGTTCTTTACTTTACTTCTTCCCCTTCTCATCTGGGGAGGGGGAGTGAGAGAGAGGTTGTGGTGTTTAGCTGCCTAGCATGGTAAAACCACCACAGAGGCTCACAGGGGAGAGGAAGCTTCAAACTGCAGCAAAATCACATTGTAGGTTACAAGGTGTTTTTACGTTGGCAACACAAAGTTTCAAAGAACATGGAAAAGATGAGAAATCAAACCAGTAAAGATTAAATTTGTATGGTGTCCGGATAGAGGTGTGCATAGAAAAACAAACAAGCATTACATCTGTCTATGGAAATCTTATCTGATTAAGTTGAAAAGTATCCAAGTTCATCTGTATTGTATAGCTTGGTGATCCATGCTTACTTATAGGCATAAAAAAAAACATATGATTAGGCACTTAGTGTTCAGTCTAATCAGCCTAATGTAGATGCTTAACTTTTGCCCAGACATTAGGTAGGGAATCAGGACAGAATTCTAAGAAAAGAGAAGGACAAACTCAAGGAAAAATGAATACAGGGCTGCACAACTTGCCTTGCAAATGATCTAATACACTCAGAGGTGTAACAGCTGGAAAGGTGCTGCAAGTGAACTGTCATTGTACATAGTTATTGACAATACTTCCTTTACGGTACTTCTTTTGCTCATGGATTGATTTTGCTGCCTCGCTTGGCTGGGACCTCCTGTCTAGAAGTGACTGGGGATCTACTAGCAACTTCTAGAGGCCCTTTATCTTCCCTAATGGAGCTGCTGTCAGTGAATACTTCCCAAGCCAACTCCAGGACTGCTTGCTTTCTCCTTGATCCCTACTGCTGTATGCAGGCTCCCAGTTCCACATGAAGTCTCAACCAGCAAGTCCTTAAGGTCTGCCTAGGCACGTAATGCAACCCTGTTACTTTCCCCTTACCAAACATTTTGTGTTTATCAGGACTTGTAGTAATAAGCTATGGGAATTGCAAGTCTACCAAGTGTCATCTTTCTGAGCCCACAGAAAGGCATTAGTTTCAGATACTCCTCACTACCAGAATAAGATGGGGCAAAACTACCTGTCAACAGATAGTTATTGGAAACATTTAATTTGTTAATTTCTGACAGACTGTACTTTGAAGAAAATGACATAAAAACAGAAGAGTATCTTTTATAAACTGAAAAATAAAAACCAGAAATAAATACTCTACCACACTAATTGCAGTCCTCTTTTGGGAGGCCTGTAAAGCTAGAGGGTTGGCTAATACCCACCAGACATAAACCACCTGTTGCTAGCTTTGCCTAAAATGTTCAAAATCTTGCAAGCCATCTGTTATAGCTATACTGCACTAGTTCTTATCCTGTGCTTATACCTATGCTTATACATGTTTTGACCTCCTGTGCTGTTGATATCATTCTTAACTATTTTCAGAGGGTGTGAAAAGCTCCACTGTTCTGAATTAACATCCTGACTCTGTTAGGTAGTAAACTGTGTGCTTAATTGCAAGCCGCAGTTATGCTGTGGCAAAGGGGATTTCTTGCATGCACTAAATTAGAATGGTACTTAAATACCTTGCTGAATTTCAGCCGGAGTTTGCATATTGCACTCTTCCTAATAAACAACATTGTATTATATGTCAGAGTGTCACATACCATAAGTAACCCACTGTTACATGCACTCAGCTGAGCAGAACTGAAAATGAGAAGAAAAAAAAACACCTTTCTGTACAGAAGGCAGGGGGTTAATTAAGGAGCCCATCCGGTTTTTCATTTTGATCAGAACAAAAACCTAAATATAGGTTGCATGGTACATTAGTGTGTCTGTCAAAGACTGTGGCTTTGGCCAGGCAATTAAAGAGGGCAAAATATTCTAAATGAATTTTTAAATAGCTTCTTCCAGTCATTAAGCACACTTATCACATCCATATTTTGTAAATGTAAAACACTGAAGTTCTCAAAAGTCTGTTCTCTGCAGTAGTTTTTATTGATGATCCATCTGAGCTTCATTTCCTAACTGAAAACCCTTGTCGGTCAATTTATTTCAACATAACACTATTTGGTTGGATAGTTATTAATCCTGTAATTGTTCATGGCATGCCAAGAATAATTCAGCTAATTATTACAATATGTCTTACTTCTCCATGCTTCTATATGTCAAAATGGCCTTTGCACATATTGGAAAAAATCAGATTCCCAATGTAACTGAAGATATAAAAATTGATTATTAATTCAATGAAAAATAAAGAATTACATTTTTTTCTCTGCCTTACATATAATTTCTACTGGTCTGGATACAATTTTGACAAATATTCTGCTGCTAACTTTAATTGATCTATGAATACTACTGTGCAGCAAAATCTAGGAGTGCTGCCCTCACTGAACATTAGTTTCAATTACAGAACAACTATAACAAAGCCTGCTGGATCATAATAGAAAATAACTTCATTTTTTCCAGTTCATCGTAGGTGGAAAAAAAAAAAGTAATCTATATAATCTGTATATGTACTGTATTAATTGCAGTATATATATTCTAATGCATTTAAAATGCACATTTATGCATAAAATGCAACACATTTAATTCTGTGCTGGTGAATTCCCACATATAAATGATGGTTTGTTGTTCTTTGTATTTTCCACTTTTGACACTACATCTTGATTTCATGGAGGTCAAATCTTTTATCTCTTATTGGACTAATAAGAATAAAATTAGTTTCTGATGGACTGAAATCCCTTTTTAGTTCACAATAGATTCAAGAAAATTAAAAGAAAGCATAGTGAGTATCACAGAATATTTGCTGTTTTATAGTTTTCATTAGCACATTTCCATAGTACAAAACAATGTTCTTAAATTGTATTCAACTGGGGCAAAAAGGATCCCTTGTTCCTAATTAATGAATGACTATGAGTTCTCTGAATCGGAAAAATATTTTACACAGTGGAGTTCCATGCCATGATATATATTGAAGCAAGACAGGATATTTGAAAATAACCACGTAAAAAGTCAGTAACTGTATTCTTATGACAGTTGTCCCAGAACATTGTTCTAACTTTGAGAATTTCCTCCAGAGAAGATGTCTCACTCAAGACTTCATGTATTGTTTATGTTCCACCTAGGGACTTATCCAAAGATGTACCACACCACTTTTGAATGGAGATGGATTTTTGTTGTTGTTATTGTGTGGTGTTTTTTGTTTGTTTGTTTGTTTTTAACATATTTCAAGTCAAAGGAAGAAGCAAAGGAAAAATGGTCTGAAATCACAGATGAAAGGGATGTCCAGGTGTCAACTCATACAACTCCCTTGCTCAAGCAGGGACATCCAGAGCAGGTGGCTCAAGGTTATGTCCAATGGCTTTTGAAGATCTCCTAGGAGCCATACTCCACAACTTCTCTGGGCAACCTGTGCCTATTCTGGGACACTCTTACAATAAAGAAGTGTTTCCTGAAAGAATTACTCAGCTCAAAATTAGCTTCTGAAATCAGTGGAAATAATCCTGTTATTGAGACAGCTGCTATCTTGACTGATAATGGGAGTTTAATCACAGAACACCAGGATTACAGTGATAAATCTGAACAAATCAGACTCCAGCAATCATTGCAGCCAACTACCTTGCCCTAAGAAAGACATGCAACCTACAGCAGCCAATTGGTTTCAGTGATCAGATATAGCTAACTCTCATTTGGCAGAGAAATCTGCCAAGTCACCAAAACATTTGAACCTTTTGGTTAAGTTTTTTGAAAAAGTTTCCCAATTTGCATTCATTGTCGACACACTGCCAAAAGATTTAGATGTCTGTGTGGTTTATCTGAACTGTGCAGATCCTCTGAGTTTCAAAAATTGGATAGGAATGGTCTTTCTTCTAAGATTTTATTTATATATTTTTACATTTTTAATTGATGCGGTGTCTCACTGGGAACTGTCTTGATATTTCAGTATTTATTGTTGTGAACAGAAACAATTATAAGACACCACCCTGTCCCTTTAGCAAAACAAAATAAAACAAAGAAAAAGCCATGCTAGAAACTACAAAAAAAAAATAAATTAAAAAACAAAGCTTAAGCAATAGAGCCTTAAGAATGGTCTTTCTGTAAGTGAGCATAATTCCCAATTAGACATTTCAAATGCTGTAATGTCTAGACTTTGTGATTGCTGTGTTTAAGACCTTTCATACTTGTAATGGGACTACAGTTTAATGCTCACTTTTCCATTTATGTAATTCTATTTTTATCAGTATTTTTCTAATTAGGGATATTTTATGCTAACTTAATGTTCAGGGATGTGGAGATGAAGATTTGGAAATATGTATTATCCTCAGTGTCACATAGCATAGATGCTCTTACTCGGTTCGCCTTGTAAAGTGAGAAGGCACTCTTGGTAGCACTTCCAGAGGGAGCTGTCTAGGAAACAGTGGAAAGCAATCTCCATTCTGCTAGAAACACTGATATTTTAATTTGTTTTTCAGATCTAAACTAAAAGAAAAGGTTCAATTTGTAAATCCCTAAAGTAGGAATTTTGAAAAGCAAGGATTCTTCTGAATCTTTGACCATTTAATCATTTTATGTTGGATATGAAAACATGTACCTTAACATACTGTTAGAAAGTAGTAGTTAATAATAATCAGATAGCAACATAATAGAACAGACAAAATAGTGTACAATCATATAATAAAACTTATGATATGCCATAACATTATTTCAAATTACATGATCATAAATGTAATGAATGCAAAGTTAATGTCTAAATAAAACAGTTAATAAATCTATCAGTTGTTTAAATGTAATAAAAAATGATCTGAGAAAGTTAGAAAAAGGTCTTTTTTTTTTTTTTTTCTTCTAACAATGCTCGCATGAAATGATTCAGTTTGAACAAAACCACATTTTCTCTTGGAAAAGTACTGCTGAAAATGTTTCAATTTCTTTCTACTGGAAAGCTCACGATGTTTGCAAGTTCAAAGAAAACAGCAGTCAGGTCAAATAAGATGCTTGTTAGAAGTATCTAATCTTATCTCTTCTTCAAATTGATCATGTTTCTTCCATGAAAAATGGTCTATTATAAAAGAAAATTGAAAAGTAGGAGACAACTCATTTCATACTTACACTGTGATGAGGGTTCAGCACCCATTGGTTCAATCATGTTATACCAGGATCTTAAGGCTGTGGCAGAGTGGACATAGGATATGTTCGTGGCTATGATTTCCAAAGCCAATATCATGTTGCTGCAGTGAGTTCAATTCATTGCTTATGCAGTTACAGAAAAATAAGCATATATCTATTTACATATAGATGGTATATCTGCCAAAGTGAAAAACTTAAAAGAATAAGACTAGCAATTTCTATTGTGCATATTTCAAGAGGGTCTTTTGTTTAAAACAAAGGTTTAAAAATTAGTGAGCGCATTGGCATATTCTAGATCTTGCCTTGCACTTTCTCTGTGACCTTGAATAAAACATTTTAAGACTACTTTTGCATAGAGAAATTATTTGTATACAATCACAAATATGATGTGGCTCTAATAGTGCAAAATTTAAAGCAAAACTCTTTATTTTCTGTTCTTCCTATATAAAATAATGTTAATATCACTCCACCTAATTTGCCTTTTAAAAATTACAATGATGTTTTATTGATTCATTAGTTTATCTTTCTGCGCAGTACTTTGAAAACTGCAGAGTTTTATGACAGTTATATATAATTACCAACAAAGGCAGGTAATTTCAGTTCCTTGATCTATCCTGCTACATATTTATGCCATTGGTTTTTATCATTATATCAGCAAAGAAAATGGAAATTTTTCACATGTTGTGTATTGACTTCAGGGGCCTTCTGCAAGAGGGAGCCCTACCCTGCTCCTGAATTGGGCCATGCCCTGATTACACTTCTCAGAGAGATCTGTCTATCTTTCATCTCCTCCCTATTAGGATTCTGTTTTATCCTAGAAATAAATATATGCTCATGGTACAAAGTGAGCTAAGGCACACTTCATCTGATGCCTTCATTTCAGTGACCAGTGAGCCAGCACCATGAAACAAAACATGGAGTGGACGAGCCCCATAGCTTAAATACAGTTTCTGGATAAAATACTCGTGCCTACTTGTAGAGGACAATAATGGAGTGTGGTGGAATGAGACTCTGGAGACCTGGTTAAGGCTATCTGGAGCACCCACTCATTTTCTGTCCCTTGGTTTTGACAAGTAAATGTAAAATGAACAAAGTACACCTTGAGAGAGTCACTAATAATTATTATTAATGCTACTGTTGCTATTGTTGTTAGATGAATTCTAGGTGAAAAGCTAGAAAGTCTCAGAGCTAGTGTTATCTGCTGTAATAACTGTGCTGATTCTGGAGTGATTAGATGAGTCTCTGTAGTACAAAATGTAAATGAAATGCATCAAAAACATAGCCTGCCCCATAAACACTGGGTGGTGTGGCTTAGATACTCCTATTCTTATTCAGACTCAGACAATTGCACGGGAAACAGTGATATTGCTCAGAAAGGAAGTTCAATGTTAATATGAATAAGAGTGAAAAGATTCCGTGTTTTTTTTTTTTTTTTTTTTTTTTGTTGTTGTTAGTGTAGTTATTAAACCATATTTTTCTAATATGAAAGAAAAATGCAGGTTCTCAGTTTGTGTGCTAGAAATACCTAAACTGCAGTTATCTGTAGCACTTGTACTGACTTTATCTAACCTACATTGTAAACGTTCCCATATTTTTTGTCCCTAAAAAGCTTTAGGCATCAACTATGTTTGTGACCTAAGTGTAATCTCAAACTTGCTTTCAATTATTTCTAGCCCAAGAGGCCTGAACTATACAAACATACTTTGAAAATTTGAAAAAAAAGCCCATGTTTTTATTTTTCCTGTTTGATACAAGTTATACATATGAACCATTTCAGGGCAAAACATTTGTTTCTAGTATCTGACAGTCTAGTATTTCAGTTCTAGCCCAGAAGCTTTGTTGAACTTGGAGATATTTTTTATATTATTTTTTATATTATATTATATTATATTTATATTATTTATAGCTTGTATTACCACAATACCTCAGACGGTCAGGCTCCATCTCTGTTAGGTACTGTGCAAGAAAAACATAAAACAAGCCCACCTCCCTCCAACCCCTGCCCCCTCCACCCCCTCCCCAACATCTCAATTCCCAGTGTGGTGTAACCACTTCAGGATACCCCTTTTTTTTGTTGTTTGTTTTCTTTCCTACTCTACATGTTGCACAGGCATTGAGGATCCTTTGGAACTGAAAGAAGATGCACAGTGATGACATAGTGCAGGCTTTTAAATAGGCATAAATTGGTATTTTTGTCTTCACAGTGTTTGTCTGTGAAACTTCACTTTATTTTAATTTGATTGGCCTCCTTTTTCAAATTTTTTTTTTGGTGATATTTTTACTGACTGATGTGATGTATAAAATAGGATATATTGTATTTCATAACAGGTTTTTATGCTTGCCAAAATAGATTGTACAAAACTGAACGGTTAATAGAGATAGTTTAGTTCTGTCTTGAAGATAGAGTACTAAGAAATTGGGTCCATCACTGTCATTTTTCTCAGAGATTCCTCTCATCTGTCACAACACAGTAGTTATGAAAAATGAAACCATAAATTCAATTTAGAGGGCAATTTGCAGCTAATCTTTGGAGTAATTCCAGTGTGAATAATGCAGCAATTTGGATGCATGGTCAGTCAATTCCATCTCTGATTTATTAGGATTTAAGATTTTTTTCTTTCATTAATGATAATTACCAAAGAAGATAAAATAATTTCTCAAAAATATCTATCTTCACATCTGTGGTTTCAGTTTTGAGAAAGGCTGCAATGTTGTTTAAACTTATTATGGGGGGTGGGGGGGAAGCTTTTTGCAAAAGATATATGAGGTATTTAAATTCTGAACTGTATCTCTTTACAGCACATGTGTGAACTGATCAGCACTGGTTTATGGCTGCTTTTATATGACTCCCATTAGAGCTAACATTTTGAATATCTCAGCATAAGGACACTGGGATTTGCTATTGATTCTCCACACTTCCTACACCTTGAAGATTGCATTAAAATCCAGCTCAAGCAAGAGTGACATTTTTTGTTCCTGTTTAAAAGTCAAATTTATTATCTGAGACTTTTTCTACTTATTAAATCCCTACTTTCTCTGATACATTATTTATGTGTATATATATATATATATATTTTTTTTTTTTTTTCTGTATCTTTCCTTCAGTTCTCAAGGTCTCTCTTGATTTTAACAGAGAGCATCTATAACAGATATGTAGAACAGGTTATATGTTTGTGTCTATGTTGTTAATGGGAAAGGGAAGGCTACAGGGAAAAAATGTTCATTTAACATTGGCTTTGAGATTTAGTCAAAATTTTAAGGCATCTACAGAAGTACCGCTCATGAAGTAAGTGACTTTGAAAACCTCCAGAGGAAAATCTCAAAATCGAGATGCCTTGACTTACTATGCCTTCAAAGCCTCTCTCCATTGCTGATGAAGAACTGTGGTACTTCAGAAGTGCTGCCTCTCAAGACACCTAGAGAGCATCTGCTAGTTAGATTAAGGTCTACTGCTGCTCCTCACACCTGACACATGGCGTGGCCTTCTTCCTTAGCTTTATGTCAGGTATCTCTAGTATCACACACCATTATACTTTGTAGGGAACCATTTCATGATTAGGAACAAGGAGAGTGAGGAAGGATTTATACCACTCCCAATCAGCCCAGGGCCCAGAAGTCAGCCTAGGGTCCAGAAGGATTATCTCACCAACAAAGTTTTTACTTATACATCCTTGCTCTTTCCAACCATGAATTCTTAAGAATTACACTTTGTTTGTTTTGTTAAAATGCTGCAGAGTTAATTTGCTTACTTGCACAAGACCTTTGGGGTTCAGAGCAGCAGGTTCTGAGCTACAATGCCAGTCAAAGCCTGAGGTGCAATCTACAAATCTGTGCATCATGGTTTACCAAAACTAAGGATGATGATTCTGTTCCAAAAGATTAACAGATACTTTCTTCCCTGACAGTATTAGAGTTTGGTATCTAAATAAACAATCAGCTATGCTTAGCAAAATTTATTTCATTGCAGCACTGTATTGCTCATGAATAAGCTGCCAAATGAAATATACTACTTTTTTTTTTTTTTTTCAGTATTATTTAGTATTTTGACCATTTAAAAAGTCTTATTAAAGTTCCTTCAGGTTTGGTATTGTTTACACTTGCAAATTGCTAAGTTTTAGTTGAATTTTGCACTTGAAAAAATATTTTTTTATATAATTATTGAAAAAGGGATGAAAGACAACTACATTACTTTCACACATTTCCTTATACTAGACTGTGAGCCTTGTCAAACAGGTCTGGAAAACTGAACCTTCTTTGATTACTGAAAAAAGTACATGTGTTTGTCTGAGCACATCATCTCTTTGTATTTATGAAAAGAAAATTAAGCTGGATTCACAGGAAATTCATGCACTGTTAACAACTGTCAAATCTGCATACCACAAGACTAGTGGTATTTAAAAAATATATATTTTTTTTATTTTTTGGTAGAATAAATTCCATGATTTAGTTTTTATTTTTATTCAGTGAATAGGTTTCCAAATAACAATCTTCTATACGAAGATAATAGAGAACAGAATTTTGCTCATGGCACAACACTATAACTTTAAACCTTCACAACCAAAAGATTCTGTGTACCTTTCTGAATGTTGCAATTATGCTTGATGATAACTTCAGACTCCATCACAATGTCCAGAGTAATTACCAAAATAAATAAATACATACATGCATACATAAATCTTGGTGGTGCAGTATTTAATTTATTACTAGTACATTTAAGTAGGATGTCTAATTAAGATATGAAAACATCATATTTAATTAGTTCCATTCTCTAAACACTTCAAATCTTTTCTCAGCTGAAGTGAAGTTGATGATCAATCTGTGAAGTGGGGTCATTTTTGAGATGGGGCCACCTGACATATTAACTTCCAGAAAATATGAGATATTTTTCCTGCCTCTACTTCCCATGTCAAAGACTTCTGATGACTTATTTAATCTGCGGTGCAATTTCCATGCAACTTGAAAAACAAGTGGTGATTGCAAGGTAACTGTTCAGTAAGTGCAACTGTGCAGTAAGTGAAATACATGAGGCTTGCTGTACATCAGGCTTGCTGGGAGTGTGCAGTGAACACCCTCCCAGAAACTCAGTGGAGATGAAGTCCAAAGCCTACCTGTAAGAGTGAGACTCAGCCACTGATGTGGGGAACACAGGCAGGTGTAGTGCTTGTATAATAACCCGGTCCTAGATGTGTTCTCTCTAGCAGGCTTTAACAAATCAGAGTTCAAAAAGGTTTTCAGAACCCAATTCTTCTCCTTCAGAACTTGGGAGAGGCCTGAAAATGTGTAAGACAGGCAATGCAAAAAGTGATCACAATTTTACAGCTGCAAGCCACAGGGCTGGCTTACCCAGCATAGCCTTGATTGATCCACTAGACAACTCTGATGGACGGCAATCTCCAGAGGTTGACCAACAGTTCTCTTCCACAATACATCTAGACTCCAACTGAGCAAAGAGTGGGAACTGGAAGCAGAATGACCCTTGTATTGGAATCTCAAGGCAGGTAATATATTACACAAATGATCTATTAAAGATCTGGACCTTGTGTTAATGCCATAAAAGAAAATAAATGGGAGGGAAAGGGTGATCCTGCACAATGTTTTCCAGTTTAATTTCTCTCTCCAACATATGTCACCTACTAGGTTAACTTTCTTTTAGTTAAAAACCTTTGCAAAAAAATACAGTGGGGTCTATGGCAAACTACCTCACAAGAAATCACTGAAGCAGGGTATGATCTGCTTCTTTAAGTTCCTTGACAGTTCTGTAAGGTCTGAACAAAGTGCAGCAAGCAAACTTGGATTTACTATGACTTTGTGCATTGTGTTGGTTGTTGAAAAACCTTAAATTGCTTTAGGCAAATGCTTTGGGGAACATTACTCCTTCATTCACTTATCTAGGGGGTTTAAATTTTTCACTATTTGAGGGATAAATACATCTGTGGAATTAATTTATCAAATTAATACTTGTGTTGTTGAGCTTTATTCGTTCCATTGGTTATCTTAACAGTGATTTGAGGTGTTCAGCCTAAGTGAAATCTGCTTTAAAACATATGAGAATTCTGTAGATGCACTGTTGGCTTGAGATGGATTCTTAGTGTGCATGAAATTACATGCAAAATTAAATTATGTATGGTAATGTGTGCATTGCATTCTGAGCTGAGCACCCTTAAGTGTAAAATATAAAATTACATGGGCTATTTTATTGCAAAATACACATAAAGACTTTTTTATTATTATTATTTTTTTAACCTTTTATTTATCTAGACATCATAAATTGATTAATTTTAAGGAACTGGAACAAGCATTTTTTATACGCCCTTAGTACAAGCTATATGAATACTTATATGTTAATTGAACACAACTGGTCAAAACTGAACATTTCTGTCTTACGTGAGACTTTTACATTTTCAAATTTCTGAGTCTTTTTTTTTTTTTTTTTTTTTGGTCTTGTTTTGGTTTTGGTTTTTATTCTAATTTTGACCTGAAACCATTTGTAAAACAATTTGCAGTATTTTATAAAAACATAAAAATCAATCTGAAATAAAAATTCTGTTCAGAACAATGCTTTTTTTTTTTTTTTACTATTTCACAATACATGGACAGAAATACACAATACCACGTATACCACGGTATACAAGATGGAACTACGGAGAGATTAATTTCTCCTACCTTTGAATATTACTACTGCACACATCCATATCAGAACTAGTCATTTAGAATCCCTTTGGGACTGGCAGAAGAGATTGGCACTTCTAGTGTGCAATGCCTCACAGCTGCAGCTAGAAAACTTGAATGTCAGATGAATCAAAATGTAAAAGCATTTACTACACTCTATTGCTCTAGAGGGAATCTAGATAAAATATAAGTATTGTAACTTCTGTAGCTATCAAAAGTGAGGTGTGAGAAATTGCCTGTTACTTTTCCTACTATGACATCATATAATGACCAAAGTACTCAAGTATAATTGTGAACTTAAAGCATCTAACCAGTTTAACATAACAATTAAATTAACAGCTTAATTGTCTCAGTAATCAATGAGAACAGGTAGTCATCTCCAGAGTCACATCTTAATTTGGTTCTGGATGTACTTTAAGAGAACACAGAACAACAAGGAATATCAGTTGAAGTCCTTGAATATTAGGACTTAGTTTCACGAAACTCATTTAAGTCCCAGGCATCAGTTTAATCATCCCAAATTTTCAGGACTGTCTAAGCCTGAGGCCATCTGAAGTTATTATTTGGCTTTGTTAGCCTGAACTTCCCTGGACACTTCACTCTAGGAACTTATACATGCTCATGCTTGGGAGTTCAATGCTTATTTTCTACCAAAGCTCTTCTCTAAGTCATATTCAGGCTTCTAGTGAGTAACTTCCTAGGGAAATCTGAAATGCTAGATGTAGTTACCACTAACTCAGCACAACAGCTGAGTGGTTAGATTATTCATAATGGAAATATACCTGGAATGTACACTGTTCTTAGATGGGGAGACACCAAATACACATCATTCTCATGGTAGGAAGGTGCGTAATCACCTAGGATGTAGCTTTCATAAATACATACATGCACAACCCTTGAAATAGAGTCCCATTGCTGTCAGTAAAGCAAGAGTCAGAGAAAGTAAGCTGGAAGGATGAATGCTTGCTCTGACCTACTAGTTCATTACACTGAAAGAAAGGAGATACAGGTAGATTGAAAAAGAGACAATATAATGAATTAATATTTTCTGTTGGTTTCTTATATTTATAATAAATATGTAGACAACTCTCACAATTTGATATGCTGGAGTCTCTGTGGATTTGTGGGAAGAAAGATTTGCCTTAATCTGGTGATTCTTCTCTTCAGACCTTCAAAGGAATCTACTACTTTTCTGTTCTCTTCACAGAGAATATATCTTTAAAGAATGCTGTTATTTCCCTGCAATATTTCCTACCTATCACCCTAGGTTTGCAAAAGAATTTTAAACTAAATTTCCTCTAGATCCCAATTTAGGGCTTTCAGTTTGGTGCTTAACATGGAGAAGGATAAATTTGGACCAATGTACTCACTAGTGCAGGAGGTCTTCCCAAAATTGTCATGTTAGCCAAGAAAAATTTTCAACAGCTGGTAACAGGTGTTCTTTAGACTTATGATCTGCCATCTAGCCTTCTTGATAAAGTGATGAAATTGTTTAATTATGACATAAATTAATCCAGAAAAATACCATATTTCTAGTACAACTATGTAATATCTGTTTATAGATATTACTAATATTACCCACTAAATATTACCCACTAATATTACCCACTAAACCATGTCCCTAAATACAACACCCAACCTTTCCTTAAACACCCTCAGGGATGGTGATTCCACCACCTCCCTGGAAACTCATTCCAGTACCTAATTACTATTTCTGAGAAAAAATGTCTCCTAATTTCCAAGCTGAATCTCCCCTGGTGCAACTTGAGGCCATTCCCTCTGATCTTATTGCTAGTTATCTGTGAGAAGAGACTGACCCCCAGTTCCCTACAACTTCCTTTCAGGTAGTTGTAGAGAGCAATAAGCATAATAACATTTATAAAATTAGAATGTTTTAATAATCTTATTGTTCATATAAGCACATGTTAGCAGCAATAAAGATTGCAATGTCATAACCAATATGAATGGAAATATGTCCTGTATTTCATGTTGTTGTTTGTATCGTGATAAAATTCATTGCCATGAATAAATTCAAAAGAGTTAATTGATATTAAATTATGTTTTATTTCAAAATAAACTTAAAAATATTTGAAAAAGTATCCTGAGTAAAGTTCATCAGAAGTCAAAACTGCACTTTTGACACATCTGTGTATTAGGTTATGGAATTATCACATTAGAGGTAGATTTTACATATGAGCTAGGATGACTTGTTCAGACGATGATGTCTACAGCAGAGGCATCTAGGATGAGATTCAGCTTCCAAAATACAAACTTCTAGTTCTGTAATATTTACCCAAGAAATGACATGTACAACACAGGATTTATGGTAGACTGATGACAGTTGCATACATTAGTCCATAACGACACATAAGCTGTACTCGGCTTTTCCCCCTGTACTCGGCTCTTCCCCCTGTACTCGGCTCTGGTGAGGCCGCACCTCGAGTACTGTGTTCAGTTTTGGGCCCCTCGCTACAAGAAGGACATCGAGGTGCTTGAGCGGGTCCAAAGAAGGGCGACGAAGCTGGTGAGGGGCCTGGAGAACAAGTCCTACGAGGAGCGGCTGAGGGAGCTGGGCTTGTTCAGCCTGGAGAAGAGGAGGCTCAGGGGCGACCTTATCGCTCTCTACAGATACCTTAAAGGAGGCTGTAGAGAGGTGGGGGTTGGCCTGTTCTCCCACGTGCCTGGTGACAGGACGAGGGGGAACGGGCTAAAGTTGCGCCAGGGGAGTTTTAGGTTAGATGTTAGGAAGAGCTTCTTTACTGAAAGGGTTGTGAGGCATTGGAACAGGCTGCCCAGGGAGGTGGTGGAGTCACCATCCCTGGAAGTCTTCAAAAGACGTTTAGATGTAGAGCTTAGGGATATGGTTTAGTGGGGACTGTTTGTGTTAGGTTAGAGGTTGGACTCGATGATCTTGAGGTCTCTTCCAACCTAGAAATTCTGTGATTCTGTGAAGCTGAGGATGCTAAATCACACCTCCAAAATTAAATGAAATGAATGGTACCCAGTCGGTCTGCCCATCTCTAAAAATAAAATAAAATAAAATAAATTAATATATAGGAAAGCCTAGAAACACAGATTTTAATGCATCTGCCATGTCTGAATTCTTACTTTATGAAACAAAAAAGGAAGCTTACTCACTGTAAGAGTTGGAAATCAGTCCTCTTCTATGCCATTAATATGAACACAGCAGATGGAAGGCTTTAGAACACATTTTGAGTTAAACAAGTTATTTTTTCCTACTTTTTTTTTTTTTTTTTTTTTTTTTTAAGTTGGCAAGTAGAAAAATAGAACAGACTTGGAGAAGAGCTACTGGGATGACCAAGGAGATAAACAGTCTGTCTCCTGCAAGAGGAACATTAAAAGTTTAGTTTGTTTAGCTCAGATAAATTCAGCAGAGGAATAAGAAGCAAGCAAAAAGAAGAGCTATTTAACCTAAGGAACAATTCTGGCATAAATACAAGTGTATGTAAGTTGGCCATGAATAACTGTGAGCTCTAAACTAGAAGGTTTGTTGTTTTTGTTTTTTTTTTACAGAGTGATGAGTTACAGGACAAACTGCCAAGCAGACTAATGGCATCAAATCCCCCCTCTTCTCTCCTGTCTCTGTCCAAAGGTTTAAAAACAGAAAATGATGAATGTAAGAATCAGATTATCTGTTGTGATTGGCAGTGGTTGCAGGCAGTGAAATTCTATGGCTACCTTCTCAATCCTTCCTTCCTTCCTTCCTTCCTTCCTTCCTTCCTTCCTTCCTTCCTTCCTTCCTTCCTTCCTTCCTTCCTTCCTTCCTTCCTTCCTTCCTTCCTTCCTTCCTTCCTTCCTCCCTCCCTCCCTCCCTCCCTCCCTCCCTCCCTCCCTCCCTCCATCCCTCCCTCCCTCCATCCCTTCAGGGTTTTTCTGTAATCCATCAGAGCAATGTTTTATAGTATGAAATAGATATGGGTTGCATATCTTGGGATTGACTGTGCTGCATACTGTACATGAAGGTGCAGAACCTGCTGGGCTTTTCTGGTTTTTATTTATGTTTTTTATGTAATTATGTTTAACTTATAAGCCATGTTTTATTTAATTCTATTTAACTATTTAACAAGGCTTAGTTTCTTGGTGACCATAAAATCAGTAATTCAAAACTGGGAAACTACATGTTTTTTTGTTTTGTTTTATTTTGTTTTGTTTTGTTTTGTTTTGTTTTGTTTTGTGGATGACTGTCCATACAGGAACTCATATACTATCTGCTAGAACTACAGGGAGTGTGTTATTTCCAGGGGAACATTGATGGAGGAAATCAGCTTTGGTACAGTCTCACCCATGGGAGCTGACCCTAACGTGAAGGATATCCCAAGCCTTGGAAAGAGCTTACTAGAACAACCCAGAACAAACTAGGAAGCTAACTGTGAGGAAGCAATGTCCTTGATTAAGGGTGCAATGTTTGATCTTGTTCTTTGGTTGTCTTTTATACAGGTGTGTTACTTTTTTCTCCGGTGTGAGAATCTTTATCCTCTGTTGAGGTATGCTTGAGAGACTCATAACAAGGTTTAGAAGATACAGGTAACCTGGTAACCATGGTAAGTCTAAGGTGCTAGAGAAGATACTCCTAAAAATAAAACACTGTCAGTAGAGAAATTAATCTTCTTAGACTTAAAATTATGGTCCTTATTTAGCCACTACCAGCCAGAAGATGATCATTCTAAGGAGTTCTATAGATGTACGGATGAGGTAGTGGGTACTCCTTATGGAACACAATCTTGACCATAAGTGTTGATTTTAATTGGATTTCAGCATTGTTTTTGACAACAGAAGTGCCTATGAACTCTGCTTGTGGGTAACCTGACTGTTGTTTACATGTGACTGTTTCTTCTCTGCAGAGGAGCAGAATTTTGCTCCTCTTTGCTCTGACAGCTTAATGCTGTGGGCACAATATATATTAGAAACATACTGTGGCTTGAATTGGACAAATGCTGGAACTGGGAGTTCTGCAGGTGTGTTGGTTTTACTCAGGTAGGCAGCTGAGCTCCACCACGACTGCTCTCTCACTCCTCCTCCTCAAAGGAAAAGGGGGAGAAAATATGATTAAAAGGGCTCAAGGGTTGAGATAAGGACAGGGAGATCTCTCAACAATTATAGTGACAGGCAAAACAGATTCAGAGTAGGGAGATTAGTAAAGTTTATTGCCTAACAGGCTAGAGAAGTGAGAGACAAAGGAAAGAAAGCAAAACCATCTTCTCCTCATTCACCATCTTCCACCTCCTCCCCCTGAGTGGTGCAGAAGAACAGGTAATGGGGGCTGTGGTCAATCTATAGCACTTTTTCTCCGCCACTCCTTCACAGTCATTCTCTGCCCCTGCTCCACGTGGGGTCCCTCCCATGGGATGCCGTCCTTCCTGAAATGATCCCATGGAGGCTTCCCACAGGCAGCAGCTCTTCAACAACTGCTCCAACATGGGGCCATACCACAGGGTCCATCCCCCAGGAGCAACCTGCTCCAGCACAGGTCCCCCATGGGTGGCAGCTCCCCCCAGGTCCCTTGCTTCTGCGTGGGCTCCTCTCCATGGGCTGCAGCTCTGGCCTGGGGCCTGCTCTTGCGGGGGCTCTCCATGGACCGCAGCCTCCTCCAGGCCACATCCACCTTCTCCACCAGGGGCTCCTCCATGGCTGAAGTGTGGAGATCTGCTCCATGTGGGACCCATGGGCTGCAGGGGGACAGCCTGCTCCATCAGGGGCCTCTCCACAGGCCACAGGGGAACTGCTGCTGTGTGCCTGGAGCACCTCCTGTCCTTCTACTTCACTGACCTTGGGGCTGCAGGGCTGGTTCTCATTCTTCGGTTTTCCAGCTGCTGTTGCGCAGCATTTATATTCTTTAATTCCTTTCTTAAATCTGATCTCACAGAGGAACAAACAGCATCACTTACTGGCTTGGCTCAGGCCAGTGGCATGCCCCTTTGGAGTTGGCTGAAATGGGCCTTCTCTAACATGGGGCAGCTTCTGGACTTGTCACAGAGGCCACCCCTGCAGCTCCCTGCTACCAAAACCTTGCCACATAAACCCACTACAGCAGGCTGGCCCTGCCTTTTTCTCAGGATCAGTTCTGTTCATGCAGCTGGCATGTAACTTACCGTAAATAACAACAAGGAACAGTGCTAGGCTCTGTTAACAGAGTTTCCCTCTTTTGTCTCTCTTTTAATTAATTATTTTTAACACATAGTAATTATATACATATGTAAGTAACATATACATAATTTTTAATATATGACTTAGAAAGAAATTGAGAATTAAAAGGATCAGTTACACTCACAGCATGGGTGACTTTATACTGCTAAGAGAGGTAGAGGTTGGAAGAATGGCTTCAATCTGACAGGAGAGATGAGGGTTCTGTGCATCCAAAACAAGACGTAAAAACAGTATTTGCACAGTTTTTAATAGATGTGTCAAGACCAGAGATGGAGGTGAGCCAGTCTGTAACACATTTTGGTGGAAGAAAATTCTCAAATGTTTTTCAGGGAAGAAGGGGTTGACAAGAGCAGGAAAGAAAAGGAAAAACTCTTAATTTATATGAATGGAGCTGATGAATGCATGAGGATGAAAAATGGGAGAAAAAACTTTGATTTTTGTGAAGAGAGTATGATAGTATTATTGCAATAAAGAGTGCAAAATTATTGTATTAATAACAGTGGCTCACTGAACTGAATGAATGGCAGCAATGATTTGTGCAGTTACCTGAATCACATATACTGACACATACAGACTCAACATACTGAAATGTATTAAAACTGCTGGTAATGTTGATGGTGAAACATAAAAATTGCCTTAACACTCAGATATTTATCAAAAGGTTTGCTAAGGTTCATAGGCCTTTTGAATGAAGTTGAGCAGAATTATGGTTTTGCAATGACATCATGAAAAATTTGTGGTGCACTATGAAACACGGTAAAACTACTCACTTACAGAGGAGATTTTCAACCAGGCAATACATAACACCTGCATCTTTGTTGGTCTTAAACATACTACAGCCTTTATGCCTTTGAAAATCTATCTTCTTCAAATAAAATCAACATTGTAATACACAGCTTCTCTGCATCTCAGGATTAAAGGGCAGATTGTAATTAGTGTTTAGAGCATGTGTCATGTGTCTTGAGGAATATGCTGTGTACAGCTTACAAATTTTGATTAATTTTATTAAAAAACTGTTTCATTTTGTGCCTCCATATGTGATGAGTCACCTAGAGCTGGCGAGATTCCTGATGCATATTGCCTGTCTTGTCTGAAAGATATAACAGTACTTCCACAGGAAGATGCTAGCATTGGGGACTGCAAAGTGGTAAGAGGATGCATGTGCTAAGGAAAAGAGTTATAAAAATCTAGTTTGACAATGCCATCTAAGGGAATATGAGTGGGAAAATATAGATTGAATCTCTGCAGAAAAATAAAGACAAAAGGTGTAAAAGCAAGTTTAAAAGGATATAGCAGCAAAATTTTAGTTTAGGTTTAGGATTTCATTATTTTTTCTTAAGTCCTTTCCCATCCCTCTGTCCTTGTTTTCAGGGCCTAGAAACACCCATGACATAGGATCTGTCAAGAAAAGTCTGCCATGAGGAATCCTTTCCCTTTTGTTAACACTTATCCTCATTGCTCTCATTCACTGTCATTCCACTTCTCAGTTTCACTTGGTTTAGAAATAGGAACCTGTAGCATAAGCAGTAGCTGTTGCTGCTGTGTGTTCTGTGTGTTTCAAAGTCCTGCCAAAATATCCTCTTAGCTCTCTGCTAGGACTGCAAGACTGGTGTGCTTTGAATGTCTTCTCACCTGATATATATTCCTGTTGTAATCTTGTAATCATCTGTAATGATCTTTCTATGTGCAGGAAAAAACAAACAAACAAACAAAAAAACACTAGTTCTGGAAGAGCATGGAAAAAAAATCTCTGGATTTATAGTAGCTTGCTTCAAACTCAATGCACAGAGACTTTTAGCCACCTTACAGAGGATGTTCTATAAAATATAGTGTGCAGTTAATTGCCATGTAAGTTATCCAAGGGGAAAAAAACCCTGCATGGTATCAAAGATTTATGCTAAAATAAAATCTATTTGTTTGTTTGTTTAAAGAAAAAAAAAAAAAAAGGCAGAAATTATATCCAAGTTTTATTTTAGTGCTTTATATCTAGAGACAAATCTCCTCATATAGAAGGAATGTCAGATTTAATATAATGTGAAGCTGGCTAGAGTGAGATATGTGTGTAAACATATTACTACTCCAGAAAAGTTATGGGGATAAAGATTCAAGAAAAGGAACTTATGAACTTGCAAGTACATGTATACTGACTCAAATTTAAAATTTACTCAGGATTTGTCAGGAAGCTGATGTATGGAATGAGGAATAAGAATATTACTCTTTTGTCTGGAAGTAAAAATATGCATACATATTTCCTAAGGTCTCTATAATTTAAAACGATTATTTTAAAAGACTTTGGCAAAGTTTGTGTGGTATGTGTTCAACTGTCTTGTCTCCCAGCGAATGCAGTCACCACCATACTTCTACAGGGGACACAGACATTTCTGTTAAGCATCAGTATGGATGAAGACTAGTATTGCCATTTTTTGCAATATAAAAGCATAGCCTAAGAACAAATATTTACATTTAAAACAGAATCAGCCTTGTGGTATATGTGAGGAAAAAAAAAAAAAAAAGAAATTAAAAACAAACCAAAACATTTTCTTTATGTCAGAGTCCTTTCCTATGATTTTAAGGGAAAAAGTAATTCCTGCATTACTGTGTTACCAAAATAATCTTTTATTGGTCATGCCTTTTTCTTGCATTTGCCTTTGCAAAATGATTCCTCACTCCAGGACTTAGATTGCTTCATCTGACCTTTGAAGTATTCTCAAGAAAATTCCCTCTTTCCTTGAAATATTTCACCTTTCCTTATCTCAACGTTAAATATCTTTACATCATTCAGCAGGGGTTACTAACAGCTCTCTCCAAAAACCATCTTCTTGTATGTTTATTTCCATATTCTGTTTTTCATGTGACATCAGATTATACTTTCTTGGTGTGCCATGGTTGCATTTAAAAGAAGAGAATCTTAAAGTTTTCAGTGTGGATTTTCCCCAAATAAACAAACAGAAAGTGTGGGAAAAATCTTGTGAAAAATATGAACGGAAGACAGAAGTAACAAAGGCTGAGAATTAAACATAACATGGTCTCTGTTGAGAGAATCCACAAAAGGCTAGTTTATCCTCAAAATTGAGTGGTAGTAGCAATGACAAGACAGAGGAAGGCTGTTTAAGCTTCTTTAGTACACTCTTATGACAACTATTATTAGGGCACAAGTAGCTATTTTGTTAAGCTAAAACATTTGTCTTTGTACTGTATGGTCTGATTCTTAGTACGGGATCATTTTAAATATCAAATCTGAATCACACTCCTAAGGCTGGTATACAGTGTTGGCTGTATCTAATCTCCTAGGAGATTAGCATTGATAGGAACAACTTAAATCATGTAAAACAAAATTTAAGAATGTGCAGTTTTGTTTTCTGTCTGTATTCTTTTTTAGTATTTATCTTAATTTTACATGAAGCAAGACAGGAAATTATGGTAGAACAGTGATGAAATCTGGGACCTTTAGGCCTGTATTAGCACCTCAAAAATCAATTTCTAAAGCTATTCACTGGACCCAAAATATCTTGAAATGCATGTGACAGAGAAAAATATTTTTCTTGTGGAAAAACAACAACAATGAAACACCCCCCCCCCCCAACAACAACAAACAATTAAGTGTTGCATGGAGGATTTTGGCTCATATTCTGTAGTGAGTGAAAGAGTTATATGGAAGTTCCCCTGGGTAATGGATTCTGGAAGTTTGGTTACATTCTGTGTGAGAAATAAAAATGAGGAAAGATTATAATATTTTAAGAGTAAATTTTCAAAATGAAAAACTTTGCTCTGCATACACTGTCAAAAGAAATTTGGCCTTCTTGACAATTTCTTCCCTTTTTTAATTCTAAAATGAAATTCCAGGAAAACTGACATGATTGTACATAGATTTTGATGGCACTGCATATTCTAATGGAAAATGGCTCTTTGGGAGTGTCTCTGAGCAGCTTTTGTAATGAGTTTATCCATGAAACATTTGCTGAACAGGTAATGTCTACTGAATTGAATTACTGTGCTTCCTTTATAACAAGACACTGATCTTTAGATTCATGACTTTATTTGTTTACTTTCCTCTTTTATGGCTAAAGTGAAACTAATCAAGGAATAATAATAATAATAAATAATAATAAAAAAAAGGATAGAGCATTATATTGGTAGGCAGTTTACATTTTTTATTTGCAGATATGCAAGCTTTTCAAAACTAAGGCAATAGAAAATTAACTGTTCTATTGAAGGATGCTGGGAATAGCTCTCAGTCCCACCAGGGAAAAGTTTTATCTTTTGAAACATGGCTTGACTTTAGTTTTTATTATAATTAACTCAGTTAATAGAAGGAGAAAAAAATACCTGTCAAGAAATTAGCTGTAAGACCAGTCAGTTCATTAAAACAAAAAAGAAAAAAAAAAATCACCCATTCTGTCTCTACAATACATCACAAAGGGGAGAAGAGATTATAAAGAGGAAAAATAAAGTGATTACTTTGATTCATTATAAGTTGGTGTAGTAAATTTTACAAATATTGTACTTCCAGTCATTCTAACAAAATAAAACCTGCAAGTTGCTCGTTCACCTGTCCTTTGTGCTGTCACAGGCACCACGGCCACATCACAGTAATCCCCCTCACCTTGCATCTCTAAACTTGTGTGAAGGTTCTTGCAGCTCTTGGACATGAGAAGACTTATCATGTCACACATAATGTCCCTAAACCAGTGACAAATTTCATCTTCTCTTAATATGTGATGCAAAACATATTTGCTCTTACTCCTTCAGATATCAATACTATTTCTATAATTGCTTTGTGGTAAATTGTCAAGGTGAAAAGGTGAATGTTGCAGAACTAAATAGAGAGTGAAAAACCATCTGGACGTAGAATCATAGACTATCCTGAGTTGGAAGAGACCCATGAGGATCATTGAGTGCAACTCCTCAGTCCATACAGGACCAACCAAATATCAAACCATACGTCTGAGAGCATTGTCTGAATGCCTTTTGAATTCCAGCAGTCTTGGTGTTGTGACCAGTTCCCTGGGAAGCCTTTTCCTTATTCCCGGCCACCCTCTTGTAGAAGAACCGCCTAACACCTGGCCTGAACCTGCCCTGCCACAGCTCCATGCCATTTCCTTGGGTTCTATTGCTGGTCATCAGAGAAGAAATCAGCACCTCCCCTTCTGATCCCATCTTGAGAAAGCTGTATACAGTGATGAGGTCGCTCCTCAGCCTTCTCTAAGCTGAACAACTCAAGTTACTTCTGCTGATTCTCATAAGTTTTCTGCTCTAGACCCTTTGCCGTCTCTGTTGGCCTCTGTTGGACACTCTTAAGTTCTTCTGTACCCTCCTTCTACTGCAGTGTCCCAAACTGCTGACTCCTATTCAACTTGCCATCGACCAGAACCCCCAGCTCCTTTTCTGTGGGGCTGCTTTCCAGCCTCTCATCCCCCAGTCTGCATGTACATGTATATTCAGGATTGCGACTTCCCAGGGGCAGAATCCAGCACCTGCTCTTGTTAAACTTGATACAGTTGATGACTGCCTGGCACTCTAGTCTGTCAGGATCTCTCTGCAAGGCCTTGAGGGGGTCAGCAGCACCTCCCAGTTCATTGACACGGTTTAGCGTTGCTTATTCAAAACACCTTCAAGTCCTATGCCCAAGTCATTTATGAAAACATTGAAGAGAACTGGACCTAAAATGGAGCCCTGGGCAACCCCACTAGTGGCTGGCCAGCAGCCTGATGAAACCCCATTTACCATAACCCTTTGAGTCTGAGCCTTCAGCCAATTTTTCACCCACCATACCCATTTATCTAGCTGTAGGCTGAATGTTTTGTCCAGAAGGATATTGCATGAAGCGGTATGAAAAGCTTTACTGAAATCCAAAAAGATGACATCAACTGACATCCCTAGGTCAACTAGATGGGAAACCTTGTCATAAAAGGAAATGAAGTTCATTAAGCAGGACTTTTCCCTTATGAACCCGTGTTATCTATGACCGATGACCATGTTGTCCTTCAAGTGTTTTTCAGTAACTCCTAGAATAATTTTCTCCATAGTTTTACCTGGCACTGAAGTGAGACTGACAGACCTGTAATTATCACATATTGGGCACGGTCTTGGGCAGGTGGCCTTACTTGAGCAGGGGAAATGGACCAGGTGACCTCCAGAGGTCCCTTCCAACTTCAGCTGGTCTGTGGTTCATTTTTTTTGGAAAATGCTTACCAATTGTGTGGCAGTGGTGCATTCAGTACCCTATGTCCATGTTACCCCACAAAGTGCTGTGGAGGCAGTCACGGACAGAGCATTTGTTAACACGAGCAATTTATTGACATCTGTATAGGCTGAAGCTTCTAGAGGGAATGGACTCTCCAAGAGTTTGGGTGCTCACTGCCTGGCTGCTGACAGCTGTCTCTGTTGCAAGCCTCCACACCACATCTTCCTTAGCTGCCTTGAACCCCAAATACAGTTTGGCTATGGAGAAACTGTTTCAGAGAAATTCCCACTGCCTGTTGAACAGCGTTTTCTGTGGGTCCAATGTGCTCAGTCCTGAGGCACTAGCGCCAAGGGGATGTCTGGGACAGGCAGATTCTCCAGGTTGGCCCTTGGAAGGCACACTGAGGCCATCAGTTGGCCTCAGTAAACTCAATTCTGGGAGTTTTTAGGTAACTCCCAGAATAATTTTCTCTGTAGTTACACCTGGCACTGAAGTGAGAGGGACTGACTAGAGGGAATAGCCTTGAGTTGCGCCTAGGGAGGTTTAGGTCAGAAACTGGGAGATGTTTCTTCTTGGAGAAGGTGGTCAGGCATTGAAGTGGGTTGCCCAGGATGGTGGTGGTGTCACTGTCTTTGGGGGTGTTCAAGGAGAGCTTGGACCTGGCACTTAGGGACATATTTTAGTGGGTGACATTCGTGGCAGGGTGATGGTTGGACCTGATGATCTTGGAGGTTTTTTCCAACCTTAATGATTGTATGATGTGAGCTTTAGGACACAGTCCCTAAGTTTTCTTTGCCATTCCAGATATACTGTGAGACCATTTAGAATCATGAACATCACATAGCTTTTCCTCATGAATATTGAGGATATATATTTCGTGAGAGCTCCAGAATGTGCACTTTCTTTAAGTGTAGCTGTGGGAGTTCATGGTGCTAGTTTTACTCTATGACACTTTCTCTCATTTAGACTGAGAATATCCCACAGGTCACCTTTTTTTTTTTTTTTTTTGCATTTCTTTAACTTGGCAGTTTAAGAAAAAACAATTTGTTCCAGTTTATAATTCGCACACATATTTTCCTGGGATTGAAACACACAATATCTATAGAAAGATCCTTTTCTTCTAGGAGTACTCCCTTTTGTTATCTAACAGACCTAACATTTGTTCACCTTCAGAACATAACTGTATGTATCACTGATTTATTTATTTATTTATTTTTGGTTCAGTGGTTCAAACAACAACAAAAAGTCATTTTGGGTCAACCTGAAGTGGAAAATGATTATTATTTTTTTTCTTTTACAGATCCTGAATTTCAAACACAAAAATCATTTGGGATTGAAAGAAATACCTTGTTTGACCATGTAGCATTGTATACTAAAATAAAATAATAAATTCTGTATGCTGCTTTACTAATGCAGAGGAAATTTAGGAGCAAAATACTGCAAAATACTGGATACACAAGGGAAAGTCATTCATTCATACCCTTTTTTTTTTTTTTTTTTCCTTCCCCTAGAATCCCAATGTTTGCAGCAGCTTTTGAGGAAGTGGGAAACAATTTGAAATATACTCTCTCTGATTTTGAATATAGATTTTCTATGTCTGTAGCATGCCTATTGGTGAATTTCAGTCTTGCTTGCAGAAGCCCTTCCACTTTTTGTAAATAACTGAGTATTCATTTTGATAGGGAAATAAATGTGGAAGGGTGGTTCTTTAACTCTCTGATTATGACAATTTGGCTTAGAGGTATGAAAGTCATTTGAAGTTCTTGCTTCAGAGATAGTTTAACAACTTCTTCTGCCTACAGGGGCTTTGAAAAGGTTTAGGTTTGTTCCTAAAAATAATGGAATGCCTAATGGTAAGAGTGCTTTTTGCTAATAAGGGAGACCCCAAGTTCAAGTTTCTGATGCACAGAGGATGGAGAAGAACTAGAAATCAGCTTCCCGTTCTCCAGCTAGAAGTGCCTTCATTGATGTATATGCATGATGAGTGGCAGTACCACTTTGCAGTATGTAGTTCTTGTGGGACTGCACTAGAGTTTTTTTTTTTTTTTTAAGTCATGAAAGATTATGTTGTTTTGTCCATCTGTGATGGTGTACTTCCCCCAACCTCCCACACCTAAGCAAAGCATCTTGCCTAAGTAGATAACCATCAGTGGCATTCATGATGGATGTCTGGTCATGATGGCTGTATCCTGGGTTTGGGGGAGACAGAAGACAATTATCCAAGGTATAATTTAAGGAGTGCACATACACACAGACTAGCCACAGTGCTACAAGTTTGGAAGAAAGTCAAACTCAATCGAAATTTAGAAGAAATTAACATCTGTATGCATATATGACCATAAATCATCTTACCCCAATAGTGAGCAGCCCAAGAACCATCTGAACTCTCCTGACATGACAGTGGGCTGCACACCAGTACCTCCCCTTGGGCAGAGATGCCTCCTAAGGTTACTTCTGCAGGTTGAGATGGTCCTTATCAGTACAGATAGTCAGCATGCAGATTGAGAAAGTGCTAGTGTGCTGTAATGGTGCTTAGATATCACACTATCATCCTAGCTACATAGTATAAAGGATTTGTGTAACATAGAGTCCTTTAGACATAAACCCTTGACAAGTCTCTGACTAGGATTGGATTCAGCTGCACCTAGGCTTCTTACCTCTCCAGTTTGAGGCGTTTAGAAAGCAAGGGGGTCCACTCTGAACATTGTCACTCAACGAGAGGGTTTCCTTGGTGTAATATCACCTAACCAGTTCCTTATGCAGTCTCTATGTGGTATATCAAGTGTTCCTTGTAGCGTCTCTGACTAGTATACAGTGTCTTTTATACAGTGTATAAGTGTATATTCCAATTGTAATAAGGTATATCTTGTTATCTTCAAATCTTTGTTAAGTCATAGGAGCTTTGTTATCGATAAGTCATATTGCTGCTTCTCACTTCTGAGTGACACCTGTGACAATAACCAACACTGTTTGTCTAAGCTGGACTGAATTCACAGATAGTTTCAGATGCTCCAAAATTCATCTTTTGGTGAAAAAAGACATCAAAGTAATGCCTGCCAATGCTAATTCATATTTCTCCATAGATTTAACTTGATAGTTAAGACTCCTTTTTTAAGGAGAGGCTATATAGGGCAATATCAGTTTGTGTAGTCTAGGGAGTTTTTCTATATAAATTAATAACCTTGTGAGAATTAAAAATATTCCTGTTTCTGTCTTGATAGACTTTGAGACAGTCATATTTCATAAATAGAAATAATAAATGTGATCAGAAATTCTTTATAAAAATATAAAGAAAATAAAAGGAGAAGAATTTGTTAGAGAAAAATCAGAAGAAAAGTCTCTAAAATTTTTACAGTTTGACAGGTTTTTCCAATTCTGGATGCCACTGCAAGTGATGCCATAGAGCTTTCTTCTATAAGCACACCCAGAAAAGGCTAAATCTTTAACCATCTTATTTAAAATAAGGGAAAGATTTTTAAAATGACAAATAATAACCTGAAAATTAGTTTACAAGAAATAACTGAATCTAATATATTTTTAGGAGAATACATGTTCAACACCCAGAGGACTGAAAACAACTATATGGGTCACTCTCGCTGGCAATCGTACAGAATCATGAGATCATACTGCTGAGGACAGGTTCAGAGAACACATTCAAACAAGCTTATATCTTTTATCCAAGTCTGCCTCCAAACACCCTTATAATAATTAAAGACTACAAGGTCTTATATCCACAGGAAATTTGCAGAGTTTTGCTTTTTAAGACCTTCAGAACCACTATATCGTAGAAATGACATTATGACCCACTCTTCAGAGGAAGGCAGTTAAATACCGGTGGTCCCTACCAATTTGACCTGAGGAGAAAAAGCCATCCTGATCCCATTTTTGATGGTTAATTTATCCCTGAGAATAGGACTACAGATCTACAAAGTGCTACAGGAAAATTACTTACCTGAACCAGGTTTTTAGATACCTATCTATTTTTAAACATCTACCATGTCTAACATGTCTATACATGAGTCAGCCATACAGACTACCTTAACAGAAACTGTGGAAAAAATAGCATTTCCAGAAGGCTTTTGTGTTTTAGTACCTTTCATAGTCTGACAAGGATTGTGCACTGGAAGTGACTGTAAATTTTCTCTTGGCTTAAATGTAGATATCAGTATCACAGGTGTCCAGGTATCCCTGATCTATTCCATCTATTTCAATTAAGCTTAGTATATCACATATGGATGCAGGACACCCACCTAAGATATTGCCTGGAACAACTGCATCATCGTTCTTAAAGACTTTTTGTATTGTAAGTGTCATCTCTTCATCATTTTTGTCTCCATTATTTTTGCCAGATCAGGTTATCAAGGCTATCAAGGCAATGGAAGAGTTTGTTTTACAGGGCATTGGTTCTGAAAAACCCTACAGTAATCCAAAAAGAAAAAAATGAGGAGAAAGAGAAGAAAAGAGAAAGAGCAATAAAGTCAGCTGTGTAAAATGTCCTACTGCATGATTTAAAGTTATATAGAGATAATAATCTTAAAGCACAAAATGTACCATTTTGCTTTATTGCTGAGAAACCCCAAATTTATCTGCTCTAGAGTTTAAAAAGTCAATTTTTTAATGAACAAGAAACCTTACTGGCATTATATTCTCTCCCTTGTTTCCATAGAGTTATACGTCAAGCTATTTTATTAATCTGAGAATGTAATACAACACTATTTAAAATTTTGGAACCTTACTTTATTAAAGCTAATATTCGGAGGTTATTGGGAGAATGAGAAGGCAATTGTTTCAATTGCCTTTAAAGCAATGGTAATGTTCATTTCAGCTTCCTTTTTAATTCTTCCCTTACCAGAACTTATGTCAATCAATGAAAACTCATTAATTCAGTTAACAAGCATAACAATAATTTTTCTTGTGGAATAAAATAGGTTGAACTCGGTGGCATATTGCCCATTGTCCAATGTCTTCTTCCTTTTCTTGTGCTGAGTTTATAGCTCTCTGTGCTATAATATATTCTGCCCCGTTGTACAACAGTGAAGGAAAAGACCCAGGTAGTATTTCATGTAGTATCTCTGGATTATACAGAAAGAAGAAAGATATTCTTCTTTCAACATGCCTTTCAAGAAGAAAAAAAAAAAAAAAAGAAAAAGAAAAGAAAGAAAAAAAAAATGTCAGAGAAGCAAATGATGTGGAGTGAAGTAAATATTCAGTCTCCTAAAATATCAACCAGCTTATTTTGGGTGGTATGATATGGCTGAGGATGGTGTATTTGTAGGTGATATTTTTTGCGTACCTTACAGGTGTCTGAGAGATGGGTCTCTACTACTGTGAAAACTCATCATCCAGGGAAAGAATTTCACCTTGAAGCTATAATTGAAAAATAAGAATGAATATTTTAAAGTAACCAAAGACATAGGACTTCAAGTCCCATTGGCTTTCAGTCAGGAATAAGTTGCTTTATGTAGAAATTATCCCCCCCCCCCTTTTTTTTTTTTTTTCCTATCAGCTCATTTCTGGCAAAATTGTATCCGATATTTCCAATCAATGTCGAAACTCTCCGTGGATGTGCTGTTGATAGTCTGAAAAATTAATTTTATCATGACAAACAAGGATTTCTTAAACACACCAAGTAAGTGTTCTCTAATATGAGAAAGACATGAAAACATTTCACATTTTAACTAGAGAGTTTTAATAGGAAATATGGCTGCAGTGGTCAACATTAGTGATTTCCCCCTTCAATAACATAACAGTTGCTTAAAACTGAATACAATCTGTAAATAAATTGTTGCAAATATTGGCTGAGGATTTGATAGATTCACATATACACGTTGTCTTTAGTTGTTTTTTACCCCAAAGACATTTGAATAATTGAGTTAGACTGGCAGGAAAACAAATTCTAAAGATATAAAAGACAATATTGAAATTCACATGCATATATACTCATGCCCAGAGTATATAAGTGCTCACAAAGCTGGGAAAATTAAATAAAGTCACATGTTTTACCAGACCAATTACAACATACTGACACAGATCATGTTGCAAGCAGTGCATATCAAAAACTCACAGGAAGCTGTTTAGGCTCAATCCACATTTAAAAATATTCACCAGAAGTGGTCAGATGATTTTGATTAACAAATAAACCAGAAAGCAGATTTGCTAGCAGATATTCAGCAAGCAGAAAATGAGGTTACATTCAGCAGATGAATTATTCATTGTGAATTATTTGTTCAGTTCTAATAATTACAGCAGGGAAAAATTAATTAATGTTACAGCAAATATTTTAAATTTTATAATAAAAAGATTGATCATTGAAATGAGCTTCAAAAAGCGATTTATAAATGGAAGAAAGAAGGGGACACGATCAAGAATAATATGAAGCCTCAACCTGAATAAAATTTACAACTGTGAGTACTTCTACACAGATATAATCCCATAGAGATGTAGATTTAGTAAAACACTTGGAAATGTAAATAGTTTCTTATTTACCTTCCTCTGCATTTGTTTTGGAGAAATGTCCTTTTCATAACCACAATTTACAAAAATATTCATGGGGTAATATTCTAATTAGGTACAGTTTTAGTTCTGATTATTTTACCAATAATTTTATTGCTGTTTCTTCACTATCTGCAGTAAAAGTCCTAGAAGCCTTTCTGAATGGAGGGATTCTCAGTAATGAAGCAACCATGAAACTAGGTTTGAAACCAACAAAATGATGGTTTGAATATCAATGAAAGCTATCAAGAGTATGTTGAGGGGAGATCTTTGTATTGTCTTGGAAGGAACACACGCATTCACTCTTGAAAAGAAATCATGGAAAACGATGGCAGAAAAAGCGTCTTTATCTCAGCAACACTCTTTACTCTTAAATCTTTTAAAAGAATAGATTGCAGTAGAGAAACAAATGTCCATGGGAGAACAGTTTATAATAGGAGAAAATATATAAACAAAAGACATTTAAATAATTTAATCTTGTAGAGAGTTTATTCATTTATAGGAATTAATTTATCAGAAAATGAACTTGTTGAGGGATCGAGAACATTTATTGAACCAAAATCGGCCTTTCCATCAAAATGGATATTTCCACAGAAGAGCTTGACAATGACACTTTCATATTTTTGTGAAAATGAAAGTTTTTTTTTGTTTTGTTTTCATTTTTGACATTAACAAATGAGGTTAAAAAACATTAGATATTTTAGAAGATTTGAAATAAAAATAAAATATGTTTTGTTTGGCTTTGCTGACTTTTTTTATCAAGTGCAAAATCTTCTCCTGACCAAATTTAAAAGATTTATTTCATAATTTCAGTAGGTTATTTAAAACTGAATATGATTTTTTTTTTTCTTTTGTCTATGTAGAGCTGATTGAAAGGGATGCATTTAATTTTCTCTACTGTGTTATTTAACTAACGGAGCTTCTATGCCATAATATGTTATTAAACTCATAATTTTAAACCATGTTCCAGAAATGCTTTCTGAAAACACCGGTTACCATCAGAATACAGATGCTTCAGAGCTGAGCAACTATTTTGTGGTTATGACTCAACAGGGTGAAAGTCAAGAGCAGCACCTGTCAAAATGTGTATGCTGAAAGCTGTCCCAAAAACACAGTGATAATAGCAGGATTAGAGATCTACTGTGCTGAGAATCCTAGCAATATTCACCAAGGGTGTCCTTGCCCTAGAGATTTTTCCACTATAATGTAATACAAAACACGAACATCAACACAAAATGGAGAAGCTCTGGAATGAAAGGCAAGGATAATAGGAGCTTACATGTGTAGCCACACAAAATGCTTGCACACTTTGTTTGTGTTTAAAAAGTGACAAAAATGTAAGAAATGAGGGACATTAAATATGTCAGTACCCCTACTAGCTACCTGCCTAAATGTTAGCCCAAGTACTTACTAAAGCAGTTTGAATTTAAAGAGGCAAAAAGCTCCTTGAAATTAGAATAAAAAAAAAAAAAAAAAAAAAAAAAAAGTAGGCAAGAGGGTTTTCTGCAGACTCACTTTTCTTCTTCCAAGAGAAGCTCTGGCCCTTGGATCTATCCACATTTAGAATACGAGAAAGGTTTATTTTGTTGTTTGTTTGTTTGTTTTCTCCCAGTATATTTCCCGTTTTCTCTCCCTCATGGAGGAATTAGCTTCATCTGAGCTCTGGTGCAGTTTCCTATAGCAGACCTCCACAGCAGTCTCTGCAGTAGGTCAGGCATCTGCTGAAGTCACTTGCTTCTGTGGTTTTCATTTAACCCTTTTTTGCTACAAGCACAAAGAGGAATCAGAGGTGTGGGTGCTAATTCCACTCACCACTGTTCTTTGGAGCACCTTAGATGTGATGCTTCAGTCCTCTGAGCCTCATTTGAGGGATATACAACGTCAATTCATGGTTTTGGTTTGGAGGTAGCGTTTTTGGGCTCAGCAGGTTTTTCAGCCATTCACTTCTCCTCCTCTGCCAGCTTCCTCTGTCAGCAGCATGAGCCTTGCTGGATTCCCTCCATGCTCTTATGAAGCAGTTTGAAAGCATTTTTGCTTGACCACTGCATTTTTTATTTTATTTTATTTTATTTTATTTTATTTTATTTTATTTTATTTTGCCTAGCCAGTGGCAGTTGTTAGATCTCTAACTGGCAATGCAATACTTCTCAAATTATATAACTGTACCAGATACAAAATATCAGTGTTTCTCTAATACTGTGGAATTGCAACCAATGCATTAACACAGGAGGCTTTATGACATTAGGTGCTACAATTCATCCCTTCAATTTTCCTTAAAAAATACAGCTTGAGAAGGGAGTTTTCAATCACACAGCTACACGTTTCATTAGTGTTCTCATTACAGTTCATACTATTTATTTATGGAGTGCTCAGAAGAGTGATAGATGCTATATGGCTCAGCAGACCTTGGGAGCAAGCCTTAGCTATGACAAGGCAAGTGAGACCTGAACAATAGGTGAATCAGTCAATTGCTTTTTGTGTTAATTGGATCTGAGAGGAAAACTGAAGGGGGAATAAAACCCAAACAAACAAAAAGAACTTACCACTGCTCAAATTGCTCTAAAACTTTCATCGACTTTAATGGCATTAGTATTGAGGTCTTAACTACAGCCTCGCTCTCTTTGGGAAGTGATGATAATACGGCTCTGTAAAACCTGCTTATTTTTCTTTCTACACCTCTTCCAGTAAGATTCCTGTGTCAGCTCCCCAAGTGTCCCCGGTGGGGAAAGCCTGATTTTTGCTTTCAGTGGATTGCTGATGCCTAACTAGTGATAATAAAAACTGTTTGAGTCCCTGAACCCTCCCAGGAACATTGCAGCCTGAATTGGGTGTTATGCATTGCAGCTCTGCCTCTCAGAAGTGCCTACGGACACAGTGCACAGACTTGTCAGGGGCTGTTCAATTCTTCAATTAAAATGTGAGCTGTCTCTTTTATAGGTCTGTGTTTTGTCTCCATTTCTTATTGCAGCACTTCTACCTGATGCAGGTTATTTTAACACTTGCTTTTCGGCAGTCAGTTATATATTGAAGATTTTTTGTCCTCTGGGAGGTATGCTCTGTTGTTTTGATTGATTTTCACTCTTTTTATTACCTGCAAAATACTAGATTCTGAAAGTAATAGCAACCATCGTTAAATAGTATAGGAAATAAAAGATACTTTGGTTGTCTTAAGGCTGTTTCAATCTCCTTTCCCCTTTCTACAGAGGCACATATGTGCTAAGTCTATGGCTTAGCAAAAAAAAAAAAAAAAAAAAAAAAAAAAAGCCTTTCTTCAGTGTAGGGATTTTTTGTCCTTTGCAGGTAAGCTTGAAAGGCTATACATTGTTTGAAGAGAATAAGAATAATAAGTTAAGCTCCAAGAGTCTGCTTTATTCTGCCCACTACATTTATTCCTGCTGTTAGCAGGATTAAAATTTACTGCTAGAGAGAGGCATAAATAAAGACATGTTCTTGGAAAATATATGCAAATGTGAACACACCTTTCAAAACCTCATTTGGCAGTTCAGATGCCTAAGTGCCTGAGCTAGAAGCTACTGTAAAATTGAGTGCAGGGTGGAGAAAATGCATACAGCGTATGCCAGAGGCAGAACAAGGCTACAGTCTGGGTCTATGGAGCTCCAGTTCATGACAGCATCCTCGAGGCTATGTTGCCTTATATTTGTTGTGTTATGCTTACATGTATTTGTCCTTCCAGGATGGTCAAAATTTGCTGGCTGGGAAGGTGGATCTGGGTCATTATTTTCCACGACTCCTCCTCCAGTGGAGGAGGCTAACTGAGGGCTGGCTGTAGACTTTATGTACATCTGTACTCAGCACCAGGATTTTCAAGATGGGTAATTCAACATGGCTCTAAAATCTTCCTGTACAAATATCCCAGCTGTGATCATCTCAAAATTGCCCAACCTGTAAGGCATTGACTATTGGTATTTTTTGGAACCAATTCTCCAGTGATCATCTTAAATAACATCTAAATAATTGCCGGGTGTGCCTTTATCATACAGAAATGGGACAGGCATAGGTGTACCACTTGCAGGTCCTGCTGCTGGCCCTGCTGGTAAACAGAGATAGGACTGAGAAAATGGCATGATGGCTGATGTGCCCTGTTAAGCAGCTGCTTGATCTCTTTTCTGGGCACCTTGTGATATTAAATGCTGGTGTGATTTAAAACAGCCTGTGGATTGCTCAAACACAGGCCAAGGGAGTGCCTTTCACAGAGCAACAGACCTTTTGCACACAAGCCTCAACCTATGTGATTTGATTGCACCTGAGAAACTGACCCTTTGAATGACAAGGGCAACGACCTGAACCTGACTTAAAATAGACTGAAGGCTGGTTTTAATCCTGCCATTATTTCCTGCCAGAATGATTTTTCATCAGAGGGCCCAACCTGTGAAAAGTGTAGCTAGTTAGCATATATTTCATTCTTCCTTATGTGTTTATTTGCATTGTTTTCCAGGCATGTGAATGAATTATGTGAGTAATGTGATTTGAATGCTTCACTGACTGGGTCTTTTAAATAAAACCAAGAGAGGATTGATCAGTGTCGCAAAAGAGCCAAAGAATCCCTTAAGCAGCAGCTCACATAACTGTGGATTGCATAATTCAAAGCTGTCCTGGGGCATCTTTAAATGATGCATAGATTTTGTTGTCTTTATGTTTTTGAGAGGAAAAAGTTAGAGGAAAGTTTCACATTGGCCACAGTGTCACTGAGAGATGTTTTTTCATTGGAAGAAGTTGCTTTGCTTGTTGCTTGCTAAGAGTGAGGGGGAAATGAGCTCAGCTACTTTCAAAAAGAGACACTGACTGAGTGGTGTTCTCTCTGTGGTTAATTAAGATACATATTGAAAAGGTAATACAAGGAGAAAAGTTCAAGCAAAGTCACTATTAGACAGCATTAGCGGGGATTTTGTGACCATTCGTGGTTTTGATTGGGAGGGGATTTGCAAACCAAATTGTGGTCTGGTGCAGAAGAAGGTTCTGCCAGGGAGCCTGGCTGATCTCACTGAATGCTGCTCTGCACAACAAAACCCGCAGTGCTGGGCATCAGATGGTGAGAGGCAGAAGGCATGGTGAAGAAATCCAAGATAATGATTTTATTTGTTCAGGACATTTAAGTTTTTAAAATCAGCAAATTAAGACAACATAATTAGTTAACAGCAAACTGTATTTGTTTAGCCTGCAAGTCTGAAGAACTGGCATCATTAAAATAGCACCTGTGGGTTTTGTTTAATTACCGCATTTTGGAGACGGAGGTATACATTTTAATTTTCTGCCTTTTAAAACCGAAGTCAAAGTTTAACAAGTTGATATTTATGAGAGAGGAGATTTTAATTTCTTGCACAAGCAAGCCCTCATCACGAACAGCTCCGGCTTCGCAAAGCTGCTGCCCAGAAGCCGCTAGGTGGCACAGCCCACTTGCAGTTCGCTGCCGCCGCTACTACGGAGCAGCACCGGGGCTGGGGCTGCTGCAATCACAGCTGAGAGAAATGTATAAACAAGCCGGACAAATGGCCAGCATGACAAATTGTGATGGAGGCAAGAAGATCTTTCAGGTATCAAGCTGCAGTCTTGACTCCCGCTGGCAAACCGAAGTGGAGGCCTTGATGTGGAAGAGAAATAAATGGTTCTTGTAAGTGGCTGTGTTTGGTGAGTGAATGAATGGAGGGAGAAGGTTTCTGAGTGATCTTGCACCACTCTCCTAAGATATTATACCTCATGTATGTGTGACTGGCAATGCAGTATTCAGTCACTGACTTGCTTGCAATCTGTAGTTCTCTTTGCAGTCAGCTTAGAGATATTGTAGGGGTTGACAAATCTATGAATAAGACACAGGAGGCAAAAAACAAACAAAACAAGCCCACAAAGTTATTGTGCATAACATGTTTCTGGGCATGGTACAACTGCAGCAAAGTGATGCTGGTCATATACTGACCGTTTCTTGAATGCCCCTTCAGCAACCACTCTGGTCCAGGGTTTGGCTTTGTGTTTAGGACAGTAACAAGTATGCTGGCAGTGCTTAAACAGCACATGGCAATTCACAGGAGAGCCTAATTTTAAGTACACTTCAGTGACATGCTGCCAATGTATTAGCATGGGGGATCCCACAAAATTATACACCATAACTTGTAATAAAATCCATTTTCCAAAGCAGCATGTATTTGAAGAGAGGAGGGGATGGCAAATACATTTGTTTGTCTACCCATTTAGACAGAAAAAAAATATCCTTTTAAAGCGCAGAAAGGAACTTGGCAAGCAAGCTGATGCGAAAGGACAGATTCCCCACCGTGTAAGGGTATCACTGCCCTGTGAGTGGGGCTACAGGCCCCCTATGGAGCATCCTTTCAGTGCAAGGACTCTCCCACATCTCCTTGGATACAGGGGATTTCTGGCTGGACGCAGACATCTCTGCATCTCTGTGCTGCCTTATGGCAGTCTGCAAAAAGGGAAGGATTGAGGCAAACCTCTGGTCCCCTGTAACAGGTGCAGTGTCCCTGGTGGGAGCTCGCAGCAGAAGCACAGTGAAGAGGCTGTCAGGCAGCATCTTGGAGAGAGTATTTGCATAGTGAACTGGGAAGGTGATTGAGGCACTGATAAGCTCTTTGTCTTCCTGGGGGGCTTGGGGCTTACTGCCAGATTGGACTGCCTGGGGTGTGTGTATCTGTCTTTCCCAAAACAAGTAATAGGATATTACACTCTCATTGTTGCTTAGCTCCTGTCAGTATAGGATTTCATCTTGTATATCCTGATCCTGAAGGCAGTATTGCAGAATGGGTGAGGTCTTTCAGGCACAGATAGCAAGTCAGAATCCTGAAACCAAGCCTTTTCCTCTTCTTCCTCAGAGACTGGGGGAAAAGATGGGCTGTATGCATCTAGAGTGCAGCTGCTGGCACTATGCCAGCATCCTCACAGCTCTCATATATTGGGGTGACCGGAGTATGAGGACTGAGCCATGTGCACCCACACACTGCACAACCTGCTCATTTCCAGGGCATAAGGCACTAAGATGTGCATTCAGTCATCACTCTCGAAGCTGTGCTACTGACCAACTGAAGATGAAAAGATCCCGAAAAGATCCCATGGGCCAGCAAACACCAAAAAGGACCATTGTTTTACAGCTTAGGGGTTAGTGTACACAACTGTAAGATGTTGCTTCTCGATTTCCTTCTTTCTTCAGGTTTTAGCTGTGTGTTGTTTTGGTTTGGTTTGGTTTGGTTTTGTGGCTGTTTCAGGTGTACTAAATCTTAAATATTTCATACTGTATAATGGACATTTATGGCCATGTGCCAGGAGCTTGTCAGGTTGTCCCTGACCAGAACAGCGCAGCAATGTTCAGTAGGGGAGTAAATGTCATCAGTTGCAGGAAACCACTCCAGACATTCACAGAATTACAGGTTTAGATGTAGAGCTTAGGGATATGGTTTAGTGGGGACTGTTAGTGTTAGGTCAGAGGTTGGACTCGATGATCTTGAGGTCTCTTCCAACCTAGAAATTCTGTGATTCTGTGATTCTGTGGATGGTTGAAGCTGGGAGGGACTTCTGTAGATCATCTGGTCCAAACCCCTGCTCAAGCAGAGACACCAAAACTAGGATGCCCAGGAGCAGCTTCTATTACTGCAGAAGCAGTAGAAGACTATAGCCCGGAGCTGCTGGCAGAATGAATATCCCCATCATACAATGCTGTTTCAGCATATTGCATTCAGTTTGTGCTCCCTCCTGAATTCAAAACTTTAAACAGTAAGACCTACTTAATGAAATTGTATGTGATAGTAACCTGGGGTTTGAACAACTTTTGGGATTTGCACAGTAAAATCAAAATCACATACAGATTGAATAAAATAATTGAGGGTTAAAAATTACTTAGACAAAGCAGAAAGCAAAATCGGAGATCACAATCAATAACTTCAGGATAACCGGACTTTTATTCTTCTTATTATTTACTGACTTCAGACATGTTCATGAGCTGTTACTCTTTATTATTTCAGAAAATATACATTCTTTCACTTCAACGGATTTTTTTTTTTGTTATAAGGTTATCTCATTCACTAAAAAATTGTTTCATTTTAATGTGTATAGCTCCTTGTTTTCACCTCACAAGTTACAGCATTGCAATTAAGGCACTTTTTTTTTTTTTTTTTTTCCCTCTTTTGAGCAGCCACGCTAGCATTTTATTCCTGTGAGTATAGGATTTCTTGATCATGAAGACAAACCATCCTGGGCCTTGCAAAGGAGTTAGGCATAGATCAGTCAGGAATTAACAGGTTAGTTAATTTCAAGTGATTGAGCTTTAAACAGCATTTGGATTATCCCATGCAAATGCACCTCATGCTGTAAATCACAGTGGTAAAACACAGTGATTCCTGAGGGTATATCAATTGCAAACCTTCCCTAATGATTTTAAAATCTCCCAAATGAATTGGTATATTGACACAACTCTGTCCACAGTGGGGAATATTTGTAGTTCAACAGCTATAAATCCTAGAACAGTTGAATAATCTTACACTAAAACCAACTCTGTAAATGTTATACACATTCACTCTGCCTTCTCCAACCATATTAGCTTATTTAATAGCTCTAACAGAGAAATACTATCTATCACTGCTGTCTCCATCGGCAGGCTCACAACAAGGATGTGCATCTTGAGAGGCACTGAGGATGTGCATCCCACCCCATTCACAGACACAGATATCAATCAGTTGTGTAAGCACCCGACTGCACACTCAGGATAAAAATGCTGGGAGGTACCAGTTCCACCTATGATGGGAAAAGCAGGCATCAGTGTTTTATAAACATATGGTTGATCCCCTGCTTCTTGATGTTTCACCTTTTCTGACTGAGCTGTTTCCCTTTTAACCTAGAGTCCTTGCTCTAAATATAATTTTGGAGAAGAATGATAGAAAATCACCATATATTGACAGCTGCTAGTTTATCCCATCTACAACAACTTGAGTGCAAACAAGTGCATCAGAAGTATTGCTGGAATGAAAGAGTCCTGGCTTTGATGGGAAGACAGAAGATTTATGCTGGAGGTTGATGTTCTGAAGGTACAGTGTTCAGCTATAGTGACAAGTGTTGATAGATTTAAAAGTGGCGTCTTTCATAGTGCGAGTAAATGCAACATGCTGCATATGGCTGTAAGAGAACATTTCTTCTAATGAAATTACATGCATAATTAATGCTATGGACCTCATTATGCATGAACAGTGGAACAGTTCTGAACTATTCCAGACATCTGTCTAAACAAATCAACATAAAGTCTGGTGATCTACACTAAAGAAACATCTTAAAATCTGAATATAAGTGTTTTTTTTTTTCTTTTTTTCTTTTTTCTTTTTCTTTTTTTTTTTTTTTCAGTTATAAATAATGATCCTGTTGTTACTTTTAACTTGAACTTTTATAGAGAGTGAATTAATAAAGTAATGGCATCATCAAACTTCCCTGCATTGTAATTACAAAGATTTTGTATGTGTATATCCTTTTTCTAAACAATGTCACATCATTTTATTCTGATCCCTGATCCCACTTTCAATATATCTAGGATTACAGTAGTGCACGGTACATAAAGCAAACATTGCCTGCAATCAATACAATAAAGGCCTGTCTGAGTCAGCTGCAAGTACACTTTAGAAACTGCCTCTTTTTAATTTGTGGCATGGCATTGGGGATCAGAAAGGACACGAAGATACTAGACCCTGAATTTACATCTCAGGGTTTCACAAAAGAGCATTCACAGTGGAAGACCCAACAGAACCTTACTTACTGTGCACTGGAAGAGAAATGGCAAGGTCTACTTATTCGTCCTTGGACTTAAATGACCTGATTCAAATCTCAATTAAGTTAACGAAGAGACCTTGACCAACTGCAATGGACTTTGGATTAGAGATATATTAAAATAAACAGAAATGTTTCTGTTTTACCGATGTAAAATGTCTTTCTCCTCAACTACACCTACCAAGTCCTCAAGGTGTTGAAATTTAAGAGTGTGATCGAATTGCTCAATGTTCTGGGAATGTACTGTCACAGACACTTAGGCTTTCTCCACCACTTGCACATGTTACCATGAAAAACACAGTAGATATCTTGCTCTTTTCCTATCCTTCTCCAGATTTATTCTTCATCTTCTTTCTCTACTATATAGATAATGGCGATTGATAAAATACAATCTAATAATTGTCTTTTGGAATTAAAAGACACATATCTCAAACATATTGTTAAATAAAAAATAGAGACTGTGACTACTTTTTTTTTTTTAAAAAAAAAAAAAGTGAACAATCTCTAATGAAAAGGATAAGCAAATTCACAGAGGATATTTGTCCCAATACAGGACATTGCTGCTTACAATAAAACATTGAGGTGTGCATAAATTTATCAATTTATCTATCCCTGTTCAGAAATATGGAACTTCCATCTGTTGGGAAATGTTTTCATTTCAGGATCTGCATTGCAAAGTTGAAATCGCAACATTATTTTTGGCAATGGGAATATCAGAAAACATTTGGTAAAGTAATATAATCTAGTCTCCCTGGACTTCCCCTTGAGAAGGGTTAATTTGCATGCTTAATACTCATAGTGTAATTCCCTCCTCTGGGCTAGGCTTCCACAGTCTATGCACAGACTGCAGCACATTGGAATGGTCTTCTCCACTTCTGCTGCAACCCAGAGGATATAGCTTAGTGAAGAATCCCAGACAATAAAAGAAACAGGACTGACACTAAAACACTAATAAGAGACAGCAGGAGCTCAGACAAATGCAGATTTATGTCTCTGTCACTCAGAGAGAAATACTTCAGTTTGGGGTGATGTACTGAAATATTTTTAGCTTTCCTTCTCAAGAAAACAGAGCTTTTGTTACTGTCCTTGTTGTCTGTCTACCACATTCGTCTTTCAGCCATTTCCCCCAGAGCAATAACTTTTGAACTTTTCTTTTTTGGCAATATTGATCTTAGTACTTAAATAAATAAATAAAGTCTGTAAGTATTTCTTGAACATAGCCAACTAAGTATAGAGGGGGGGGTTTATGTTAGCACCCCACAGGCAGAATATGTTGCTGTAAGTGGAATAGTTACCTATTCAGTTTCATCATGAGGATGCCCAACAACAAATGTAGGGCTCAGCAACAGCCAGAGCATAACCAGCACTCTACCCAGACAAACAGCAACACAAATCTGTAAACAGTTAAACACATTGTAAGAAGAAAGTAGGTGATACAACATGTATAAGAGAAAGATTATGGGAACACATTGGTAGTATGTGATGCAGTTGAAAATCTTAAAAGAACATGAAGATATGTATGATATGAAGACCACTGGGGATGTAAGAAAAGTATGGAAATTTCATTAGTCTGTTCACTCACCTCTATTTGAATACTGTGCTTGTTTTTCTTATCCAAAGCAGCATATTTAAATCAGAATCTGAGCATATTTGCTGTTTTGGAACAGACTACATCCAAACGTATTTTTCTTGAACCAAAGTGAAACATAGATATATTATACAAATACAAATACCCACCATGCAGAATTCTCTGTCAGCCTCAGCCCTCTGCACTCCCTTTTTAATCAGTGGAAGCTGTAGATCCTTCTAAAGAGTGATTCACATCTTAGACATTCATTTTCTTAATGGAAAATTGGAGAGCCTCAGCACTCTTGAAACTCTCTCTCAGGCATTTAGAAAACTCTCCATAAAGTTTAGTTATTTCTGTGTCCACGGTAATGGTTCTCTGTATACTTCGGAACATGATGATTATTACAAAATGCTGAATTTCTAATGGGAACCATTTTAGGTTCTGAGCGTCAGCCTTTAAGGTTCACAGGAGGATCTTCATTTTGCATAGCAACAAACTAGTCGTAATTGATTGGTATCAGCAGAAACAGGTAGACAGGCAGCACAAATGTGGAAAATAACTGAATAATAGGAACAATGTCTACAATTCCAGGGGAGACAATATCTCATAAAAATTGATGTGAGATGTATGAGGAGATGCAGTCACCTAGCTCAGACGTGAATCTACAAGGCACTGCTGCTGTGTACCACTTTTATAAGAGCTGCAGTACATTATCACTTCAGACCTATACCCAAACAAGAAATAACACATATCCCACAAATGATAGTTCCACATGAACATAAGTTACCTTGGCACTTATTTCTATGTTTGTTGTTAGACCAGCTCAATTTGTTACCAGTTACAGATCCAGACATCCTGGATTTTAGTATCTGTCTAGGCACTGCAGGAGCACTGGTCCATCCCTAAAGCAGCCTTGCAGAAATCCTCTTTTCAGAGGAAATATGCCGTTACAAACGTAAAGCAGAAAAAGGGCAGCATACTCAATTACACCTTTCTTGTGAATTCCCCTCATGAGTTTTCTTTAAAAGAGAGTACAGAGAGTTTGCTGAAAACATTATACATACTTATATCCAAATTTTCATTAAAATCTAGACAATCTCCAATGACACGCTTGTTTTTCTCTACTTCTTATTTTAGCTGAAAATAATTAAACATCAAGAAAAGTGCGAAGTATGCTTGCAACCAGAGTGAAGATTTTCTTTAAAAAAAATAATCCACAGACTTCAAATATTTTTGCGTTAGATAAAAAGAATCATTTGGATTCTTTGTATTCCTTCAGCAATTTTAGTATATTCTATTAATGTACTTTGGCTGCTTTTCTGATTTGGTTCAACATACTTGGGCCAATATTGAAGAACTTTCAGATTTCAGGCTTTCATTCCCATTTAGACAGCTAAGAATTTAGTGTCTAACCACTCATTGGCTTTAGTTTTCTTAAGTGGAGAAACATTCTCATGCTCCGTTGGCATTAATAGTGTAGCTAGCATACACTTCTCTGCATCAAATGAAACAAATCTCCCCATGCTACTAATGGAAGATGCTAGCCATATTTTCATTGCCTAGCACAAAAGCAAAAATATTTGGAAAATCTATAGGTTTGTGTAGACTTAGAAACGTGGACTGCAAAAGAGCTTAAATTTTTTTCACATGTGAATGGTTTACAGCATTAGTGTGATTTCACTGCTAGCCCAGAACTGGAAGAAAGCCAGAGTCTAGATTTCATATCAATCACCTGCTGCTTCTGTTGGTTATAGGCAGAAACATCTTCATTCCAAACATGTGAGGCAACCACCAGCTCTGAATGCGTCAATAATGTCACGACATCCATGACACCAGATTTATGTCCTGCTTAGTTCCATCGTGTTAGCACCACAACAGACCAGATCTACCCTGTGCTACCTCACCATGTGTTTGGCCCCTCACCTCAGTGCCTTTCATCACCACTCTAGAGAAGACAAAAGATTAGCATGAGGAACAGCTCCTGATTCACAAAATTTACAGCATTCCAGTGAAATGCTGGAGAAGATCTGCTGTACATTAGGTTAGTTGGTCCTAGGAGAAGGAAGGAAGGATGTAAAAAGGAAGAATTTGCATGAGGGTGGGAGAAAATCATGGAACTGGATGTAGTCCTGCTGTAACTTTTACATGAGCATACATTTCCTTCAGGATAGGTCTTGGCTGCCTGAACCATACAAATTCACTGGGAGTCAGATTGATAAGCCGGGGGAGAAAAGACCCTCTCCATGTTCACAGCCTTCCAACATTTTATGGACCCTTTTGTGTAAAAGTTTATGGTAATACCTGACACCCTCAAAAGTCTTTCCATGTGCTATCTGTAAGGATTTGAGTAACATTGTCCATTGTTTAAAATTCTTTCATAATTATCAGATTTTACATTGGGTATTACCTTGGCCCACTCACTTCTATACTTACTATGGTTCCTTTTGAAAAGTTCACTGTGCCATTTAGCTGAACTATCTGTTGTGGTTTGAAAGGATCTGGACTGTGTTTCTTCTCATCAGAAATGTATCCAGGATTTTCTAGGATTTGGGAGAGTTTGGATTTGATAATTAAGTTTCACCTGTTAAAATGATTTCTAGGTGCCAAAGGGAGAGCTGGAGTTCAGAGCTGCTGCTCTTCAAAGTTTGGCAGTGTTTAAAATGGATGTTTCAGGCCTATCACTTGTTATATTTTCCAAAACTTTTCTGCCATTGTACATTCTGTGCTGTAATACCAATGCTCTAGCACTCAACTGCACTACTTATAATGTTCCCAGTGCTACTTGACTCTGCTACTAAAAATGCACCTGATGATAATGCCACTTGCCCGCTACTTCCTAATGCACCACTGGTTGGCTCATTACTGGATGCCTGGAGGCAAAGTGAACTGTCCCACTCCTTCCCTCCACATTGGCAAAGATAAGGGTAGCATAATAAATACCACTTAGCCATTCGATTTCCCAGTTCCACTGAGTTCACGTGTTTGGAATAGGTTGTAAATTCTCTTGAACACAATCACCCATAGATTATCACTGATGCACATACACTGAATTTTGTGCTCTTTATTTCAAAACAAGCAGTGTCTTCAGCAAAGCAGCTCAGCTCAGCTGCTTTCCCATCTTCATGTGCAATAGATTGTATCTTTAACAAATTATTAATGTTCCTATTACAAACTGATTTGATTTATATTTTTGCTGCTGGCAATGGTCTAATTATTTTCCTATTACTGTGTGGTCATAATGATAATTGTCCTCAATTTACACACTGACTAAGCATTTACTTTCACATATTTGGAGATTGTGAGATTACTGAGGAGAAAAAGCAGAGAATGTAGAAGTTTAATATAATTAGTTTTAAGGAGAGTCTACTAGGAAACCATAAAAACTTAATTTTCATTGAAAGGATCATTTTACATTTTATTTTTTTTTCTTCTTTCCCCAGGAATAGAGCATTCTGATTATAGATATTTGATCAGTCTATATGTTCTTTGAAGGTTTTTTTATTTTTTTTTATTATTTTTTTTTAACTCCTTATGGAGGACTGTGACATGAGAGGTGATATGAGGTGATATGTAGAGGTTAATGCATTATATTAAGGACTGGGACCTAACTGTTCTATTCATTTTATAATATTTAAAGGAGGACAAGAAATCCTGACCCTGTCATCTTCAACAGAGCCAAGATTTTGCCATTGGATTGATAATACACACATATGTGCATCCATCAGGGAGAAAGTGGGGGATAAGATAATAACAAAATAAACAAATTATGCCACAATAAGTCTGAGCTCACTAATAGCTTGGCCATTGTCTGTAAGCCCTGTAGGTTTCACAGGGGAGGCATGTTGTAAATACTGATTTGACAGTAATTACAAGGATTTGTGAAGGAATGTTTGCCATGCATATTGAAGGTGGCAAGTTAAAGCCTGAGCTCCTCACCCTAAGGTCTGTTTATAGTTAATGGAGAGGCACAAACATTTGCAGAGAGGAATTTGTCAGGTCTATGCTATATTTCTCTCTGAGGGTGAGTACCAGCCTGAAGATTTCTATTGCTCTCCATTAACTGTAAGGGAAGGCAAAGAAGAATTAGGCTGTACATAGACAACTAAATTTTAGATGTCTTATTTAGGAAGATTAGTCCTATCCTAGCCATGGAGGGCTTACGTTACTCACCTTCACTTATAAAGTACAGTAAAAGCCAATGGAAGGAAGGGAAGGAAGTACTATTTTGAAAAGTATCAAAAAACAACAACAACAACAACAACAAAACAAAACAAAACAAAAAAAAAGAAACTGGAAGCTTCCGCTCACTGTTCTGTCTCCATAATTACAAAATAAGTAAATAAATAAATAAATTATGGAAATGATTGTTCATTCTGTACATGAAGAGTGTTGTTTTTACTCCATTATAACTACGGAATAACTTGGTATCATGCACTGTGCAGAAAGACAGAAAGATGTCCAAAATATCTGTGGAGCAAACCTAACATTCTGTGCTTATTCTAATGGGTTCTGAACATTTTGAATAGATGTCTCATATTTACCTATAAATTCATAATGGTAGATTTTCAAAATCCCAGTTTTTCATTATCACAACCACAGCATTAGTATTTCTCTTTAGGAAAACAATGCAGCCTATGAAAGAGCAAGTAGTTGTAACACAAGTAACTCCATTAATTAGAAACCTAGTTTGACAAGTTATAACCCTTCTTCCTAATTTTAATTCTACCTGATGGATCTGTAGGAATGAGTTATTAATGCTGATATTCTGAAATGCCACTTAGGTCTTGTGTAATCAAAGAACTGTATTCTCTCAGAACACAAAGGAACCCCTAGTGTGCATCTGTAATTAACATGCTGAACGGGATATTTCCACCCATGTACTGAATGCACTCATTGGGGCTAATAAACAAGCAAAATGGATTCATCCTTTCAACATGATCAAAGAATACATGAGGATACAGGCACACACAATTTTGGAAAGTGTGGAGACATTGCTTAGCATAAGCTTATATCAGAAGGATGTTAGATCTGTGATTTTGGATATGAATAATTTCCAGAAGAGACACAAAAACATCTTGATTAGACTAGCAGCAAGATGTACTGTGTTAGATAAAAGATAAGGCATCACCTTTGGTATACTGAAACTGAGCACTTTACAGCTGTGCCTGCATTGGAAAGACTGGGAAGACACCTGAGCTAACAGGACAATTTATATCTAGAGCAGAGCTTTTAGGGAAAGAAAATATCTTTCATAAGGCCAACAAAACAGACAGCTTTCCAGGCAAAACAGCCTTTCTTTAGTTCACTTCATGCTCATGAGTCTGTTTTATTTCTGTTGTTGGTGTGCTATTTCTATCCATTTATTTATTTATTTATTTATTATTATTTTTAAGTACATCAGGTGGCAGTAGAAGATGTTGCTTCTGTACAAAAATTGTTTTGCTTGTGCCCTTAGGATATAATGGCTACCATATATGCCAACCAAATGGCTGCCTTAAGCAAACTGATGAAAGGCATAACTTGCCATGCCTTAGCTATTCTCCTGTAAATCTTGAACCAAGCACAAAAATCAGTGAAGTTTTTATCAGGAGGTGAACCATGGCCGGGGGTGGCCTCATTTAGCTATCTTATAGTAAGAATGAAGTAATGATATAAGATAATGATCTTGTCTGTTAGACGTTAGACTAGAGTGGCTACTTTAGTTAGAAGATATCCTGCTGACAGAAATACCATTATACCATTTTCAATGAAGACATAGTCCTATATTCACACCTATTCATGTCTCACTGCCACATAGATATAATTCTACAAGAGGTAAAAATCTTGTTGTAGTTACAGCATATTTCCTAGAGGTTATATTAACATTTAATAATCAGTTTTTAAGATTCAGTCTAAGAACAGAATCACATTTAGGCATATTTAGACATGGATGACTAACTGTGCCTTTGAGTTCTCTGGTTATATTTAATATATCTCCTATGGATTCTTGGCTATTACTAACATTTGTTAGAAACACAGAATCATAGAATGGTTTGGGTTGTAAGAGGTCTTTAAGATCATCTAGTTCCAGCCCCCAGCCGGGAGGGATACCACCCACTAGATCAGGTTACCCAAAGCCCCATCCAACCTGGTTTTGTTCAAGACTTCCAGGGATGGGCTATCCGCAGCTTCTCTGGGTAACCTGTTCCAGTGCTTAACTACCCTATGAGTAAAGAATATCTTTGTAATATCTGAACTAAATATACCCTCTTTTAGTTTAAAACCATTACTCATTGTCCTATCACTACACTCCCTTATAAAGAGTCCATCTCCATCTTTCTTGTAGGCCCCCTTTGTATAGTGGCAGGCTGCTATGAGGTCTCCCCAGAGCCTTCTCTTCTCCAGGCTGAATAACCCCAACTCCCTCAGCCTTTCTTCACAGGAGAGGTGCTCCAGCCCTCCGATCATTCTCATGGCCCTCCTCTGGACGCACTCCAACAGGTCCATGTCCTTCTTGTGCTGGGGTCCCAGAGCTGAAAGCAGTATTCCAGGCATGGTCTCAAGAGAACAGAGCAGAGGGGGACAATCCCCTCCCTTTCCTTGCTGGCCATGCTTCTTTTGATACATCCCAGGATACAGCTGGCTTTCTGGGCGGCAAGCACACATTGTCAGCTCCTGCTGAATTTTTTGTCAACCAACAACCCCAGGTCCTTCTCTTCAGGGCTGCTCTCAATCTAGTCATGGCCCAGCCTGTATTTGTGCTTTTCCAGATTAATAACAATAGTAATAAAATAGTAGTTTTTCTCTTACAATAGCAAGCGAAAAATCTTCAAGAAGGTATATTCAGTACTACAGACTTCAAGTCTTGACCCTTTTCCAGGGTCCAAAGATATGGCTTCTCTTTCAAATATCTACTAATTATCAAAATAAAATATCTATAGCATAATACACACTGGAAATTGGGAAGGCTGATAAATTCTGCTCTTAACTGAACAGTCAGCAAAGGCCTGAAAAGTACAAATGTATCTGAAAACATAAATAAACAGAAGTCTTATCTATCTATCTCCCAGCTAGCTAGCTAGATACTATCTTAGCTTTTATTTTCTGTGTAGAGACTATTATCACAGAATTTAAACACCTAACACTCTAAGGAACATGCAAACAGAAGTAGCTGACAAAATACTTGCCTGGAACATTGCAAATCTTGCTATTTTGTGCTATGTTTGCACAACTCATGCATGAATGCTCTCCCTATATTACTGAGATTTTGTTTGTTAAGATAGTGAGGATAAATGAGGAAATATATATTTTGTGACTTGAACTGAAAGTGCAGAAATATTTCCAGTGTTGCATAATCTAATTTATTTTTTATTTTTTAACATATAGGTTTATGGTAATGAGGAGGAGTTCATGGACATTGCTTTCTGTTTTCCAAATCTTATTTTGTTTATTAATAATTTTAAGATGTCACAAAGCCTCAGTTTGTTAAATGTGATGTTACTTCTTCTGAAAAGAAAATCATGTGAATTGTTAAATTATCAATTCAATTGGTTTATCTTTGAAACTAAAGAGACCAGAAAGCTAAGAGGATCCTTGGGGAATTCATAGTAAATTTAATCAGATACAAAAGCATTTGTAAATCTCTTTGCATCTTCATGTTATTTTTCTTTTTGGTAACCATATCTTCAGGAAAATGTTTGTGGTGCATTGTTGCAAAACTATTTTTGAGAGAACAGTCATTCCTTATTCTCTAATGGATACTGTTCTCATTTTCTCAATAATATTCATTTCTTGTTTTGGAGAACCCATTTTCAGCCTTTCTTTAGCAGAACCTATGCTGGAAGTCATCTTTAACTCTTGGAATTAAATGCAAAAGATGGAGTACTATGTAACACTACTGGGGTTCCTAATCTAACTTTGGACAACTCCAAATTCTGTATTTTTCCAATCTGGGAACCCATATCTACCACATAAACTTGGTCTGGTGGATGCTGTGTGCTGTGAGGCTTGAATGCCCACCACCTTTTTTTTTTTTTTTTTACAGCTCTCTGACCATCTTTCAGGTTTCAGTGGTTACACACCTCAGAGCCTGCATCACACCAGTGTAGTAAAGGAATCTTCTTTTAACAGTTGTGACATCTGTGAGCTCCATTTATAAGTCATTTGCCTCCACTGTTCTAACCCCATCAGCAGTTATGCACGTGGACAATTTTATGGACTGGGGTAGATTCTTGCATGGGTAGAGACACACTGCCAGTTAGGCTATGCAAGCATCAATCTGTTTGCAGTAAGAATGCCTTAGCCTTTAAGATTTTCAGGCAGGGCCTACGTATTATGGATGTTTTTTACAGCTCCTAGCCCATGTCCTCAGTCTATTGAACACCCTTGTAGCCCCAGTTCATAAATGCTCAGTTGGCACAGAGCTGGATTCACCTCAATCCAAGTGAGTTTGGCACCAAGAGAGTTTGGATTATAGGTCCCCCAAAGAACAATTAGAATGAATTCATAAATTGGGGTGAACACACAGAACGTGAAAGAGTTGGCTAATTCTCTTTTGACCCTGTTGTTTTCATGGGTATGCAGAAAAGATCCGCATCTGTAACAATTGCATTGGTGCTTATCAGCAAGACAAGTGTTTTTAAAATGAAGATTAAAAAATGACATTGCCTGTTCATAATACCATATCAGTTCTATCTAGTTTTTTATGGTATATGTAAATTATGTTTTGGATTTGATGTAATCTACAAAAATGTGATTAAAATGCTTTTTTTCTGTTTATTTCATTCTATCATCCATGACAAGATGACATCCCAGAATCGAAAAGCTATATTCATTAATAAATAGGCCCATATTTTCAATAACTGTTTTGGAAAAAATGGGTTTTATTCAAACACGGACATAAAAGCTTCATTTCTCTGAGAAGAAATCTTTAGATTTTGTACTCGCCACTCACTGCACACCACTTCCACATAGCAGTGATACCTCCTACAGAGCATCGCACCCAGTACTCACCTTTTGTCAGCTGTTCTCCGCTCTGCATTTATCCTCCCTGTCTATACAGAGAGCATGGGGATAGATCACTCCCTCCAGATTCAACCCCCACATCAGAGGTTATCTATGGGGTGAATCTCTAGCAGCAGGTCACCCTGCACAGTGCTTCCAGCATCTCTCCCAGCAACACAGTGCACGTCAGGGGATGTATTGTTGTAGCTGCCTGCTTGTGGTTGCTTGTAGGGCCTGACGAAGGGTAGGCTCCAGGGAAAAGATAACACAGCTTCAGTTTGCTGTTTCCTAGGAGATTCAGTTGAGAGCAGTAGGGGCAGCTGAGCCTGTTTGGAAAGCCTGGTCCCTCATGTGAAATGGCAAGATCCGCTTACACACAGCTCGCCCTTCAAAGGCCCAGCGCTGCTGGGGCTGCTTTCATGGGAAATGCTGCTGCTCAGCCTGGCCTGTTGAGACATCTGAGCCCCATGGGCTTGGACCAGATAACCACATCACTTTCGTCCCTGAACAGAAGATGGCTCACAAAAACATATCTGGAAGCAGTGACTCTAGCTTTTGGTTTCTGCATTGCACAGCTAGGGCAAACCAATATGTTGCATGTCTAAGAAATGGATTAGAAATGGCCAAATAAAACCCTGTAATCTTACATTAGTTGTATATGAAGCTTAAGTAAACCTTTTGAATGATATTTAAATATACAGAGATGAATGAAAAAGGGGTAACAATAGCCTGTGAAATAGCGAATGGATTGTGTCTGACTAAACTTTGGTAGCAGAACTTGTGTGAAAAGATTTAGCACTTAATCTACTTGTATTCAATGCACATGGAAAATTATTATATACTTGGAATAAAAGGTGGATTAGCACAAGATCACAGTGTGGATGAAAGGAATTACAGTCAAAATTATAAAAATTCATGCTAAAAGAAGAAATGAATAATTGGGTGTAATTCCTTAAAACTCAGATCCAATGCTACTAAAAATATCAGCAATATCTTGAATCCAAAAAGAAGGAATAAGATAATAAATGTTTTCAAATAATATAAACATAGCAGACATTAACAATATGGAGGATAACCAGAATAACACATGAGAAGAAATGGATAGCCCTGAGAACTGGGACAAAGTATGTGATTTAATTAGTTTGAAATGTGAGGTAATGAACAAAGGGAGCAATGAGAATTTCTTCAATCAGAATTTCTTCAATCATCTTAAGACCAACTGGTTGAAATAGGAAGACCTTGGGATATTAGTCAGTCAAAGTATTATTATGCACCACCTAGGTGTACGTGGCAATAAAAAATGGAAATACAATCCTCGGATGTATCAAGTGAGGCATTTACAAAATGAAGGCATTAAGCATTTATTATATGTTGCAGTGGTGAGACGTTATCTGGAAAGAGCAAAAGAGTTAATAGTGTTGCTACAGGAATGGAAAGCCTGTATGTGACCAAAGCTTATCAGTTTGTTTAGCCTAACAGAATGAAAACCAAGAGTACTTCTAGTCCCTTTGTATAAATAAATGAGAGAAGTAGATGCAAAAGAAAAAGAAAGCCCATTAAAGCTAAGAGACAATTTTGACATAAATGGGACATAATAAATGTGGCATAGAAATTGGAAAAAATGTTCTAGAAAAATCTTATAATAGGAGTAGTGGTGGAAAGAAACTGAATTGGTTTCAAGACATAATGTGAAAGAGATTTGATAATGTGATTTATTATGATGAAGGAGAGCTGCAGCCAGTGATGAGGGAACTGTCCCAGTGCAAGGCACCTCATGTTGAAGATGGGAAAATAAGATTGAGAAAGACCAAGACACTAATTTTAAAAAGACATACACAAGTCTTCATGCATATACATCTAATCTGTTGGAATCAGAGTAAACTGAATGAACTGTGTAACAGTGATACTAAAGCTAGCAACAGACAAAGAAACAAACAAACAAAAAAAAAGGCAGAATTTGCTGAAGAAATTGTTTAATGGAAAATAGCCATCCTGGTTTGCTAGGTGCTTATTAATCATACATTTGAATATATACTTATATACAGATATCTGTCTATATTGATATGTTTATCCATGTTTACTTTCAGAGCTCTCTGAATATCACTACCCATACTGAGGGCTGGCTGTCTGTGCTGGGGGCCACCTTGCACTGTGGCTGTCTAGACTCATCCCTGCTCTGTTGACTTGGCTGGGGCACCATGAGAACATGCCCTTGTTGGGGAGGACACTGCCTGTGCCTGCCTTGCTGCCACCCTCCCTCCTGGCTCCCCTTCTCCTATGTAGATGACATCTTTTGCTGCACCCTGTGTTTAGCACCCCTGACACTAAAATACTTTCATGATATGCTGTTACGTCTTTGAGAGGAAAGATTTTTCTAATCTGGGGACTTGGAAAGACTTTACCATTGCTTCTTTCTGACCTATGTACCAGTTTCCTTAACATTGCAGGCTAGTGGAGCACGGAGCATGGATCTGGATGGGCTGTGTAGGGAAGCCTGGCAGCTGGGAAGCACTCTGGAGCTCTCTCTTTGGCAGCTGCCTGCAAGCCCAATACTTCATTTCTCTTGTCAATACCAACCTGAAAAATATCCGAGGAAATGAAATCCGAAGGATTCTTCTGAGCATGTGGCTAAACCAGTTAGAAACTCTGAAGACAAAACAAGTGCTTCAAAACACAGTATACTAAGGTTCTCACTGACATACAGAAGTGTGAAACATAGCCCTAGTGCTGATGAAGTGCTGGTGGATGGATGTAACAGGGTTAGAAACACTGCAATTCCTCTATAGTCCCATGAGTTGCAATGACACATGTCCTGGGTGTTTTAAATTTTGTTTTGGATATTCCATGTAGCTCTATTTTGTATGGACTCACTTTCATTTCAGCAAAAGCAGCACAGAAATGATTCTCATTCCTAGGTAATTTCCCTCTGTGCTGCCACACAGAAGTAGGAAAGGGAGTTCATTTTCCTTTGCAGTTACCAGCACTTGAGACTAGCCAACTTAAAACAAAAGATATTTTTTTTCTTTCTTTTCCCTCCTGGAGTGTAAAAAAGAAATTGTATTTGTGAAAATAAACAGCATGTTGCTATAACACTTTCCTAGTCCCAAGCTTTTTTTTTTTTTTTTTTTTTTCCTACCTAAGATCTACAGCACTGTACTGGTATACTAGAGACCCCATAGGATTTCTGTATGTGGACTACATTAATGAGTTCCATGTAGACCATAGAATATTCTAAGTATGCAGAAAACACTTTAATACATCTTTCTCCAAAAGCAAAGTTTCTTCAAAATAGAAAGTGACGGTGTTCTCAGCAAAGTAACTTTTACTGTTCAACAAATTTCATTTATTTTTTGAATTCACTGTTGTTCACATCTGTGTGTATTTTGCTGTTTTTACTTGAATGCACTGATCATGTTAGTACTTGGTAATGTTAATGAATACAGTAATTTGATGATGGAGAAAAAGAGAAAGAGGAACCAAGATAAAAAGAAAATGCTGCAGGAGAAGCAAAAGACTAAGGGGGTTGAATCCATTTCTCATTACAGACTTTAGGAATGTTTCCACTGATTTCACTGAGCTTTAGATCTTGTCCTTAGTGAAAAAAAAAAAAAAAAAAAAAAAAAAAAAAAGATAAAATAAAAAGAAAAAAAAAGAAAAAAAAAAGAGAGAGTTAGGGTCACTAATGGATGTACTATGTGTTAGGTTTACATGACAAGGTTGTAGTAGCAGGGAGCTTCAGTGGTGGCCTCTCTGAGCAGAGCCCAGCAGCAGTCCCATGTCAGATCAGAGCCAGCTTCAGCTGGCTCCAAAATGGACCCACTGCTGGCCAGAGCCGAGCCAGTGGGTGATGTTGTTTGTGCCTCTGTGAGAGCAAATTTAAGAAAGGGGGAAAATGTGGCACAACAGCAGCTGGCAGAGAGCGTGAGAAAATGGGAGAAACACTGACCTGATGACACCCAGCGCAGTGCAGAGGGAGGGCAGAAGGTGCTCCAGGCAGGCAGCAGCAGTTCCCCTGTGGCCTGTGGAGAGGCCCCTGGTGGAGCAGGCTGTCCCCCTGCAGCCTATCATGTACCAAACCGGAGCAGATCTCCACAGTGCAGCCCGTGGAGGAGCTCACACCAGATCAGGTGGATATGGCCTAAAGACACAAATGAGCAGGCCCTGGGCTTGGAGCTTACAGCCTGTGGAGAGGAGCCCACACAGAAGCAGAGGGCCTAAGGGGAGCTGCCGCCTGTGGGGACTTGTGCTGGAGCAGTTTGCTCCTGGGGGATGGACCCTGTGGTACAGAGCCATGTGGGAGCAGTTCTTGAAGAGGTCAGTTCGGGAAGGACGGCATCCTGTGTGAGAGACGCCATTTGGAACAGGGGAAGAGAGTGACCATGAAGGAGCAGCAGAGATGAAGTGTCAGGGACTAACTGTAGCCCCCATTCCCCATTCCCATGTGCCGCTCAGGGGGAGGAGGTGGAAGAGGGTGGACTGGGGGGGAGAGAGGGATAGAAGGTATTTTCAGTTTGCTTTTAGTTACTCACTGTTCTAGTCTGCTAGAAATAGGCAATAAATTGTATTAATCTCCCTGTGCTGTCTGTTTTGTCCATGATGGTAGTTGGTGAATGATCTCCTAGTCCTTATCTGAAACCACAAGCCTTTTTTCATCGTATTTTCTCCCTGCTCTTTTTAGAAGGGGGTACGAGACAGCTGTGTTGGAACTTAGCTGCCCACCAGTGTGAAACCACCACATGCTAAAAAAAGTATGCAACCCCCACCTTCCTGAGATCTGTGTAGAAAAAGCCATCTCACAGTTAGCATGTTCAGTGACACATGGTTTGGATAAAGGCATGGACCCAGGCGTGGTCTGGACCTCAGTATGTGTGTAGTATGGATAAGAAATTGCCTTCAGAAAGATAGGTTAGCTGTAGAGATGCTACCTTTGCCTTGCTGATTCCCTTTATGGCCAGAGAACAGATACCAAAATGTTTTATACACTAGTATAGATGTGTCCTATGAGTCCCGAACACTAAATGCTTTACCCCTCTGACAAGTTTTCAGCATTCTTACCACCAAAACTCCTGTCTGTTTTTAAAGTGGCATAACGCTAATGATGCCAACAAAACAAATTATTTGCCAGAAATTCACAGACTAGTCTCCCCTGACATAGCCCTGATTATTTATTTTGAAATATTTACAACATTGCTTCTTCTGTTTTCTGTTATGTCAGCACTTACAGATTGTCATTTTTTTGATAAATTCATTTGGTATTTTGAATTCAGAGAAGTAAAATATAAATGGATTAGAATGAAACAAACAAACAAACAAAGGATGAAAAATGTAGAAAACTGGGAATACATACTGAAGTTGATGGATTTTAAAATATCTTCCTCTTATGGTAGTGTTACTTGAAAAGTCTCTGTTCAGTCTCTGAACGAATACAGAACAATTCATGTTATAGAATAATTGTGAACTTTTAATCTCTTCTAGAAACTTGAGTGGAGATGAGCATTTACACCATACTGAGTTTGAAAAGCAATGAGTGAGGGACTCTGATCAGAGATCCCCAGAGAGGGATCACTACTTAGGTTCACTACTCAGCTTTTGACTTGAGACTTGTAACAGAGATATCACAACTAAGGATGCCTTCTGGCTCCACAATCATTTCCCCTCTCTCTTGCTATACAGCATCGACACACACCTTTGATTGAGTGAGAGTGGGACATCCAGTGCAGGGCAGGAAAAATGCACATTGTCACATGATGTAGAGAGTTAAGATAAAACCCCCATTGATGCAAGAGCCTCAGAACCTCTTAGCTTGAGTACCATTCTATTTTGAGAATGTGGATACACACTGATCCAATGCTAATGGTTACAGCTAATTTAGATTGCAGATGTCAAGGCAATATGTTTGTAGGTGGAGGGAGAATGCAAGAAAAAGAGGTGTGGGTGGGCTACCAGGTAGATGATATCTAGTTTATTTATTAAATGCAGAAGTCATCAATACCGTTGCTTATATGTTATGACTATTGTAGAAGGGTAAAAATTTAAGGGTATTCCTCAGGTAATGGGACTAATTCTCGCGTCCCATTTCTATCTCTTATGCCCTGTATTTTAGATTTAAAATGTAAGTGTTGGATAGCTTGTCTTCAGCTGGGATAGAGTTAATTATCTTCCATGTAGCTGGTATGGTGCTGTATTTTGGATTTAGTGTGAAAATAATATTGATAACACAATGATATTTTAATTGTTGCAGAACAATGCTTGCACTAGGTCAAGGACTTATCAAACTGCCTTGCCAGCAAGGAGGCTGAGGGTGCACAAGAAGCCGGGAGAGGACACAACCAGGACAGCTGATCCAGACTGAACAAGGGAATTTTCTACACCACATAACATTGCTCTCAACAATAGAACTGGGAGAAATTGGCGTGGGGCAGGGAACAACTGCTTCAGGACTGGCTGGGCATCAGTCAGCTGGTGGTAAGCAGTTGCACTGTGTATCACTTTTTTTCACTACCCTCCATCCCCTATTTTCTTTACTATTCTAGTGTCCTTATCTTAACCCATGATTTTTACAATTTTACTGATTCTTTCCCCTATCTGTCTGGGAGGGTAGTGAGTAAATGACTGTGTGGTGCTTAGCTGCCAGCTGGGCTAAATCCCAACAGGTTAATATTAAAGCCAGTGGGTAGCAAATTTTGTAGGATTGTTCACTAAGGCCACTGTTCAGCAGTCCATTTGTGTTCAACAGAGCTCTTTAGAAGGTGAAATGTGCCAAAAACATACTTCAACCTCATTGACCATCCTTATTCCTCAGAGTCTTGGCCTTTAGTAGATATATACGTTCCACAGCCATGTAAGGCTATGATCCATGCACTGCTGGGTGACCCTGGCTCTCCCTGGAGTCAGGAGTCCTGTTACAGCAAGGCACTAATGCCCATGAGTGGTCTGATTTCAGAGAAGTACACGCACTGGGGCTTAGCCTGATCGAGGCCTGTGACTCCACTGGTGTGGAAAATACCAAGTCCCTTGGAGGGCTCAGCCCTAAAGGCTTTGAGTTGTTGATAATCATGCAGACTTACACTGGCCACGCTGGCAAATAAAGGAAGGCTAAGGCCTTCAGCACATTGCAGCGCTAGAAGAAAAATCTATCATTTATTCCCAGAAAAGGGAATAACACTGCAGAAAGGCTATAAAGCTGCCCTCCTCTTGCAGAAGTTAAAGTGACAGCCATTCAATCCAGCTCTGCCAAGTGTTCTCAGGTCCCATGTCAAGGGAAGCAGACAATGATAAATTGAACAAAGCAGGTGGGCTGGTGAAAGAGAACAATGCAAGAAACAACCCACAACAGGGCAGAGTGGTCCTGCAGCTGTCTTTGCTTTGTCTCTGTTTTCCAGCAGTCCCACTTGAGGAGGGACATGACTTAACACTCGGTGGGGGGGAAGGGGGGAGGTGGTGACAGCTGAGCACTGTTTTGTAGAAATGTCTTAAAGCCCTTTATCTCTTTATTATTACTATTTTTTTTATTGACCCCAGCCTCAATTTTTAAATGATCTTTTAATATATGAGGAAAATAAGCAAAGCATTTGCACTCATGTCAATTTAAATGAAAGCTATTTCTTCTGATTTTTTTTCCTAAGCTTTTTGCAAGTATTATTTTATCGTTTTGTTTCTCTTTTAATCCCCCTTTGTTTCATTTGGCAGCTGCAACAATAGTTTCTAGCCTCTGGCAAGGAAAACAGATGAGCAAATATTCTCTGTCTTGGAAGCTAAACACATCACCCCAGTGCAGGCCTCTCCAGCTTTCCAGCTACCATGAGTCCTGAGCCTACTCTTAAATTGGTAAGTCAGCAGCCATGCCAGCACAGTGCATTGCCAGAATTGTTCAATCAGGCCAGTCTATATTGATTTATTTTAAAATGTATTCAGCAACAGTTCCTCTGTTTTCTGTCAGTTAGCTATACTGTCACAGGCTTTGATTCACCACTCCTTCCACTGCAAATTCTATGAACATATTATCAAGCAGCCAGTGCACTTTGGATTTGAAGCTGACAATATAGGATCAATGTCCCAGTGGTTCAACCCTGAATTTCAATAATTCAATTAAATTCCTTGAATACTGGATTCAGCTAGAACATCGATTACACATTGCTAGCACGTTCATGTACGAGGCATCCGCCACACAGAACCTGCCTATGGTCCCCTTGTCGGTGTATAACGAAGGGAAAAGAGAAGATATTGAACTGGAGGAAAAATAATCAAGCATTGAACCTGCTGAGCCTATTATGTGAAAAACTGTTCAGGAAGATGCTGCAGCAGCTGAAGCCACTAGAGGATATTGTATGTAAAATTGGGGTTCTATTAAAAATGTATAAACATATCCAGGATTAGGTTTTAAAGCTATTGCTACAGGTATGAAATGAGCTTAACTGAGAACTCCTGGGTTCCCCATAGACTCATTTACAACTAACCAAGGGAAAAAATAAACTCTTTTATTGCTTGAATAATTCTATGCTACCTATAACAGTAGTTAATAGTTAATAAGGATTTATGCCTCTCATAACTGAAAGGTGTATCTAGTTTCAGCAAATGGGAAGGCTTACATTACGGATACTAGTAATTCATAGCCCATTACTTTGTTCACAAACAGTATAAGAAGAAAGAGGGAGAAAACAAAATAGTCTGTACAAGCAAGCATGTGTGAAACTGCATTTTATTACCCCATGGAAAGGTTCTTCAAAGAATGCCCTAACTTCCAGGCCTGACCCCAGGCATTTCTAGAGCTGTTTCTTTGGATGCAGAAGTCTACAACTGCTTGTTGCCCTGGGTGAATTGTTACTCCATGCCAGGTGTAAATGTAACAGCCTCTCATCCAACAGCACCTGCAAATCTTTAATTTCAAGATGGTCAGAATAGTGATAAACACTCTTCATGTTCCTTAGTTTGCAATTGACAGCTCCCAGGAACACGTCTTGGGATTACCTCTTGGTGGGTGTTTGCACAATGCCCAGACTAAGTTCTGATTTAAGTAATAGCTTCAGCTCCCACTGCAACAGAAGCCTGTAAAATAGCAGTAATTGGTAACAATAACTGTGAAATCAACTTCCCAGACAACAGAAAGATTGCCATAGCTAGAGGGCCTACGGGCTTAGAAGAGAATATTCATTCTTATGGTCCAATTCACTGGTCATTTTTCACTAACCATTGAGGGACAAGTCATCCTCCCATTTAACATTTTTTACTGGAACTTCAGTTAAAAAAGATCCAACTGTGTCTAAATAAGCATTGTGGATACTGAACATATGAGGTTCTGTGGCAAACGGTCCATATAGAACACAGAAAAACAATACTCCCAAAATAAGACTTTAAATGTGTTTCAATATCAATACTTGCCTTAGTTAGATAGCCAGCAATAGTGAAAAAAAAAAAAAAGAATATTGTAATTTTTTTAAGTGGACAACATTTTTTGAAAGACTATAGGTATTTCAACTTCATAAGTCAGATACCCGTATAACTGTTCTGACTCTTACTTGTTACAATAGCACAAAACAACCCATTCTGAACTGAATTATTGCACAAACACTCAGAAAAATACAAAAAATATCTTTACAAAACATGAATGAACATTTTTGGAAGTTGAAGATCGTTGGGCTTGGAATAAATATCATGAGACAGATAAAACCGTTTACATATAATGGCCATGTTGGGTGCAAACTAACTATAAAGCTATAGTCTCAACTTAAAATGTTGGTATTGATGTGGTAAATGAGAGAAGGATAAATAGACAAGTGTTGTATTTTTTTTTCCAAATGAAAAGCAATTCTGGTGAATTTGCAATCTGCTCTCTACCTAGGAAGACAAATTGTTTTTCTTTTTAAGAAGCTTTATTCCCTTGTTCTCAAACCACAGTGAAATTTTCATTGACAATACAATATCTCCAGTGACACCATTTTAATATCTTTCGATGATAAGGACCTGCCTTCTGACAAGCTGGGTCACCGTGGGCAAGTCACTTTTCTGTATCTCCATTCACCACACAGATTTTTTATATATATATGTATATATATATATATATATATATATATATTTATGTATACTTAATTATCATTTCAATCAATAATTCACTGGTGTAGGAACTTTTTTTATTTTTTTAATTTGTATAGGTAAAGTTAGAACATAAATCTCTTTTCATATTTGAGTCCCACACACTGAACTCTTTATGTTAATACTACTAATAATACTTGCTGGAATAAGATTTCAGGATCATTCCCCTAGACTACAAGCGCCGTAATGGTTCATTTTACAAATACGCTTGTGACATAGGCTGTTGTCCTCTGTGGCTAAAGCAGAGCTAATCCAATTAATTTGTTCATGAAAGACAAGCTGGTTTTAAAACAGGGTCTAGCATAAAGAGGAAAGGACAGTTTTTTATTAACTTTCTCCCTTGTCTCAAGATATATTTATTGCTTTCTGCTCAAGCAGAAATAATAAAAACTTAAGACTTTGACTACTTGCATGAAAAATCTTTCAGCTCTTGTACATGCAAATAGATTTGACTTATGATTGAATATGCTCTATGCATTTCTTAAGGTTGAAACTTTAAGGACTTATAAAATCCCTATTTTGGAAAGACAACAGTATGTGCAAAAGAGTGACTTTCATAGTATGTGGCAGCAACATTATTAATTAAAGAAGAGGACACTGCAAGGATATATCAAAGTAAAATAACCTTCAGCTAGCTGAAACAGACTATAGGTCAATTTTATTGCATTATAGAGGCAGACATAGTTTTTCACATTGTGCTACCGAAGATACCAGCAAAATACTCAAAGCAGGTTTTTTGCATTAAAAAAAAAAAAAAGAGAGAGAGACCACATACAAAGCCACAACAGGGACACAGAGAAATTACATGGTGGAACAGAGATTTTTTCTGACCCATCACAAAATGGAGTAAATTTACCATTTGAGAGGTTTAAAGAAGAAGCACTGGGCAGCTCTTTTAGCTCTCTCTCTCTTTTTTTTTTTTTTTTTTTTTTTTTTTTTCCTACTAGGAGACCTGCTTGTTGAGTTGCAGGCTCACAGTCATGTCAGTTGCTCCCTTTTTGGGTGCTGAATACTTACTTCTACCAGGATGAAAACCTCCAAGAGTATGCTGATAACAGAACAGATGTATCTTGGCTCCTGAAAATAAAGACTGCTTTATCTGAGTGTCTCCCTGAAAGTTCTTGCCCTCTTGATTATGACACTAATAGTCATTAGCAGGCTTAAGAAGCTTTATGTACACTACCAAGGCAGGATATAGCAGTCACCTCAGGTTGTGCTGAGGCAGAAGTTGAGGCACTGTTCTCAAACTTATGATTGCATTGAGAGATGGGGTCATGCTCAGAGAGTTTTATTGTCTGTCTAAAATACCTGCCTTGAGAAGTATTTGCCCAGTTATGAGCAAACTGGTTTCTCTAAGACTCGTGGTACTCCTTGACCTTTATATATTGCAGCTATAAACAGGACAGATCTTCACCTGGCTTTATTTGCCATGGGTACGCTGATGTTCAAATCCTTTGAAAATTTTCGCCAGGCAGCATCTGCACTTCTATTTAGAACATAACTCCTTCGCACAAACAGGCTGAACTGAATAGTACTGCAGTGCCGACTAATAATGTAGTCCAGTCTGGAACGGTGCTAATTAGCAGCTGCTGGAAAGCATCAATTGGTCAAAACATTGCTGTTAGGGAAAGTCTATGCAAACCCACAATGCAGCCCAATGTGCGCAATGCTCTGCAGCTTGGAATATGATTTGGAATCAAGTCACTTTCACATTATAAGCTCTTGACCTGTATTGGGCATGTTAAGTAAACATCATCAAAGATAATCCATACTGGAATAATCTCAAAGACCATTATGTGGATTTCCACATTTTCAGTTGAGGCTAATATGCTTTCAGAAAATGGTCTTCTTGACCTGGAGGTAATAATGGGGGAAAACAAACATACAAACAGTAGATCTCATTAGATTGACTATATGCAGTCATAATACTCTGATTAAAAAGAAAAAAATCCATATAAAAATAATGACTTATTCTGGATGTGGGATATATCAGTCAAATATGAAAGTATTTAACCATTTCCACCAGTTAGAATCAGAAACACAGCAACAATACTGAAAATGAGAAAAGCATCAGATACACACAAGCCTCACGAATCTTGTTGTGATGGTGCCATGTTTGCTTGAGGACTGTCTGATGGTTCAGATGACCTGAGCAACAGAAACAGTTGTATTTTTAAAGATAGGCATTTCTAAACCAGTTGTGGAGGCCAGCTGAAACTCCATGCACACATCTTGCATTCTGGAAGTCAGTGTGTTTTGGCTGAAGAGAGTGAATGAGTACTTGCTGTGCAAAACATTTTTCCAACCACACCAGAGTGTGCTGTGCAGAATCAGTCCTGCTTGTGATTCATTCCACTTGTGCTCTGATGTGTATCACTGTTGCTTTTCACCTGTAGTGCTGGCAGAGTGTCATAAGCCACTGGTGATGGCTGGCCATTCATTTTCCTTGTGCCTTCCATGTCAGCAAAGATTGTCCAAAGCTTTACAGAAACAATTTATTTTTTTTTTCGAGCAAAGGTGTCTCCTTCTCTCTGTATGTAGCCAGGATGTGTTTAAGAACAATCCCTGTGCTGCTAGCTTTGCTTAGCACTGAAAAAGATAAATAGTAAGATTAAAAAGGTTTACAAGTGTTTAAATGACTGTCCTGGACATGCCTCATCAGTGTTAACATGGCAGTCTTTCTTGATCTTATATCAGGAAAAGTATTTTCCTTTTTACCTTCTTGCTCACTGTCTTAGCTCATTTTCATGCCCCTTCCCTCCCTCCTTCCTTCCTTCCTTCCTTCCTTCCTTCCTTCCTTCCTTCCTTCCTTCCTTCCTTCCTTCCTTCCTTCCTTCCTTCCCTCCCTCCCTCCCTCCCTCCCTCCCTCCCTTCCTCCTTTCCTCCCTCCCTCCCTCCCTTTCTTTTTCTTTTTCTTTTTCTTTTTCTTTTTCTTTTTCTTTTTCTTTTTCTTTTTCTTTTTCTTTTTCTTTTTCTTTTTCTTTTTCTTTTTCTTTTTCTTTTTCTTTTTCTTTTTCTTTTTCTTTTTCTTTTTCTTTCTTTTTTCTTTTTCTTTCTTTCCTTCCTTCTTTCTTTCTTTCTTTCTTTCTTTCTTTCTTTTCTTTCTTTCTTTCTTTCTTTCTTTCTTTCTTTCTTTCTTTCTTTCTTTCTTTCTTTCTCTCTCTCTCTCTCTCTCTCTTTCTCTCTCTCTCTTTCTCTCTTTCTTTCTCTCTTTTTCTCTTTCTCTCTTTCTCTCTTTCTTTCTCTCTCTCTCTTTCTATCTTTCTTTTCCTTTCAGCTATAGCAACATTATAGATCATTCATTTTCAGATTTTTTGTGAGCATCTATTCTGACATACTTCATGGCACATAACAAGGAATGTAAATAATCATTCCTGCATCAAGTTTACAAGCTTTGACTGAATTGAAGAATATCTTTTACAAAATGTAGGGCCTTCAAGTAGCAGAAGCTCTGACATGTTGCAAAATAAATTCTTCCACTGATTGATTTCTTTCATTACTAAAAATAATTTATTACTAGTCTAAATTTGTCATTTCATTTTCTTTTCAGTGGAAGGTTTTTAAAATCTTTGTTTGCTAGTCAGATTTTTTTTTTCCCCTGACATACATAATGAAAAATCTCATATCTTCACTATGCACATTAGTGGGACTGAGCAATCTTAGGCTCTTAGAAAAAGTCGTGTTTCCTAGGTCTCAGGTAGCTCTGTTTGGTCTTCATTAAACATTTCCAATTGGTCAACATCCTCTTTTGCAGATCACACTATTTTAGTGATTTAGCAGATTACTGTTTTATTAACATTGCTAACAGATATACTGTGGAGTAAACAGTTTGTGCTTACTCTCAGTATTATTTCTTGCTAATGAATATGACTAATGTGACTAATACTTGGCCTTTTAGGTATTGTCACGAGCTCATGCTTGAAACATCATCTGTTTAATACTTCAGACATTGCACTTTTTCAAATAACATTCACCTTTCATGCAACTCTGACCTAAATTCCATTTTTGCAGATGCTTGTCCTTAAATTTGGTTGTTTTAAAAGCCATGCTGCTCAGATGGTTTCATCTTGCTAAGTGAACCTGATCACTCTGTAGAACTGACCTGTCCTTATCCTTATTTACCACTTCACTGATTTTGTGTAGTTTACAGCCCTTACCAGCAATGATATTTTTTTCCGGATCATTGATAACGATATTGACTAGTGTGGAGCCAAGAATAGACCACAGTGGAATGTGACCAAAAAGCATTCCTATTAGATGATGATTACCAGTTAACAATTAGCTTTGCTATCAGACAGTTTTATTCCATTCAATATATACCACATTTTTTTTTCTTTTAATTGAGTCAATTTATTAATCAGCATGTGATGATGCTACTAGGTTAAAGTATGTATTCACAGATAACTTTGTCACTCAAGTCTGTAATCTCAGCAGAAAATAATTTATATTGATGAGATCAGTTTGCCATTAAACAATGCTGTGTAACATTTAATGCTATTGTCATTTTTGTTAATTGTGATTATTTTTTCTATTTTTTTTTTCATTCTGAGCATGCAGTGAACCTGTAACTCCACCCTTCAATAAATGTTCTCCAGTTCCTCTTGGTGGAGGGTGACGTCTCTGCTCCAATGAGCTGATTCTAGGGGTCCCCCCTTAGGTGAGGTCACTGTGTGGTAAAGCTAAATGCAAATTCAGAGGAGAATGAGCATTTGAGAAGAAGCAGAAAGTGAGGAAGAAGGTTAAATGACAGGGTAGACAGTCCTCTTTACTGGGATTTTATATTTACTTTAGTCCTTGAAGAGTTTTGTGGGGTTTTAGTTTTTATTTTTACTTTCTCTGTTAAAAGTTTTGTGGTTCTCAGTGGTGTGATACTGGGACATCCATGAATTTTCAGGATTTTTTTTTTTCATTACGTTTTGTAATTCTTAATAAACAACAATATATCAGCAGATGTGATTAGTAACTAATTTGTATGAGATCATCTTTTCCTTGCTTTTTCTTGAACTATAGTTGTCATCTATATCATACATGCTCCATAGCTACTGTTCAGACTTCACTGAAAATGTTCAGCATTTCTGCATTTTAACATCCTTCCTTATCCCTCCAAAATTAGCAGAGGGTATTACAGACTTCAGTGGCTTTTTTTTTTTTTTTTTTTTTTTTTAGTAAATAATTTACAAGAAAACTGGATTACACATGTATTTTAGAATTTTTGTGATAGGCTTAATACAAACATTCCCATTGTAGGGACTTTTCCTCCTAGCCTTACTAGTCTGGCCCCAAATACCACCTCAAAATGACATTTCTGGATCAGGAAATCCATGAGCCACAGATTGCTGGAGGCTGAGAAAGTGTCATTGTATGCTTGACCTATTTTACTCTTGTCTATTGGCATCTGCTACTGGGCTATTGTTGGAGACAAACTGTTGGGTATTTAGTTTAACCCAGTTTCTCATTCTTGTGATCTCCATTTCTCTGATTATTCAGATATATTCTTTAAAGATACCATCATGCATATCTGCTTTTGCATAAGTTTTCAGAGTCTGATCACTATGGTTAAACACAAGCTATATCACAGCCTCATGATGTATATTTTCCCTTTTTTTCTGTTGCTACAAATTCAGTGTTCATTAAATACAAGAATTTTCTATTTACATTTTTTGATGCTAAGAAATCAATCTAGCCTCAAATATACCCAAATTCTCTTCATGTTTCTGCCACAAAGAATAGCTATCATTTGCTACATATTTATATTTTCAGCAAACAGCAAAGTTTTTCATGGAAATATGAACAACATAAAAGCCCGAAGAAAGTGGTAGATGATATTAATCTATATTAATGGAGGGTGTTATTAGCCATCAGGCTTGTTAGAATGCAACTCAAATAAAACACATGCTAGGGAGATAAAAAGGAGTAATACTTATCATATTGCTTTTACTGTCCTTTAAAGTCTATGATTTTGTCCAGCCCGAATTGCATGCTGATGGAAGCATATATAATTGCGGTGATACCCCTATATCCAAGGCTTGAAAGTACTTCTGCATGCGTGTTGTCTATTGAGACAGTTCTCGTGAAATTCAAGCCATTAAATTACAGGCTTTGATAAGATTTTCATTTTATGATTTTATTTATTTATTTATTTTTCCAGTTGTAGCAGACCCATCTGGTCTCTTTCCCCATTTTTTTATTATGGTCAGCTGAAATCTGGAGTAAATTTCAAATGTTACATGGATTTATAATTCAATAAAATATTCTATCATCTTCTGGTTTCTGTGTCTCTTGATTGGAGGTATACAAGACATCAAGGTATATGCACACTTAACAATATAAGCCACCAAATCAAAAAAGCACACTCTACAGAAAGTGTCTGACAGCCACTGTCTCATGAGTCCTTTCCAGTTCAGACTACTGGCTTGCAATTATTACTGACATACTGAGGGAGAGTGTAATATTGCAATGTACTTATCCAGGTGTGGACTGTGACACAAAGAGATGCCCTAAGATAGGGACAGAAGCCAGAGTCCTCAACTGAAATTGCTTTCTCAGTACTTTTTGTTATTCCCCTTAGAGAAAGCAATATGCTCAGTCTTTTTATATTTTCTCAAAATAATTGTCTGCATGGTGCTTAAGAATCTAAACTTTTCCACTTTCTACTTTTTCCATTCAAAAGCATGAGTGGTAAACAGAGTTGGAGATTCAAATGTGCATCTCATGCCTACTGAAGGCAGCAGAAGGATGATGTCTCTACAATATATGGATGCGGTTTATGTCTCTGCTCTGTTCCCTTGCCCTGGCTGTGCCGTGCTCTGCTGTCTTGTAAATAATCTGTATAATCTATGGAATCTATATAAATCTCTGCTCTCATGTTGTTAACTGATCAACCAGTCTACTTCTAGCTTGGATGGATGCAAATTAATATAAAAAAAAAATGAGTGAGAAAGATTGCACGTAGATTTATTTTCCTTCCTAGGAACCTCATACAGAGTTAAAAGTGTGGCAGCCTGGCAGGAGGACAAGAATTTTTAGCACGGCTTATTGAAATTAAAACAGGTCAGATGTAAACATGAGGTGGCTGTCCTGCAAATCTTTATGCACTTGGATAATTATGTAATTCTATATGAATACATGGCTGTGTGTGTATCAAACATACGAGCTGCTTCATTGAAGCCAGTGTGAATCTACTTTTGTAGCAAAGGTTTGGCTCTGCAGGTCCAGGAAGAAAGAAATAAGGAAGAATTAGGTTTATTTATTTATTTATTTATTTATTTATTTACTTATAAGAAAAACAGAATAACCAACATTTGATTTATTTTTTACTTTCTTTCTTCATTTTCACCATCTCTCCCCCATCTCAAAAGCAGTGGGAATAACCTTAATTGCCATATGGTGCCCTGTAAGAAAGAAAACTTATGACCTGGGCATAGAGGTCCTTGTCTACTAGTAGCAAGACAGATGCTGTAAGGAGTTCCCATTCATTCTGATTCTGAAAAGAAATACATGTGTGTGTATTTATATATATATATATAAAGTTAATTCCAAGTCCAGTATAAAAAAATAAAATATTCTGGTTATGCTGCAAAAGGGAACTTGACTCCATCATACAGATAAGGAGATGTGCTTCCCCCAGAACTATGGCTTCCATTACACTAAAAAATAATTTGTTCAAAAAGCTAAAATAAATCAAGGAGTTAAACGGTTAACCTCCTCAGAGTTAAGCACTCTTAATAGAAGGCTCCAGAGTCTGTCTTAATACCTCTCTTTTTTTTTGGTGTTGGACTGTAACTTTCTTGCTTTTTTTTTTTTCTTGCCTCAACTTTCAATAAAATAATATAAACCAATTATTTATGCAAGCCTTGAGAATACACTTGTGATGCAGGGCTTCAGCACACTCAGACCTTAATCTGTTTTAAACCCATCTCAATTTTAGATCAAGTATTATCATAAAAAACATTGCTTTCCTGAGGAGGCGCTTGTACGGTTTTCCTTTCCTTTTGATTGAAAGTGTTTGTTTCCTGGTCAAAAATATAATGATTTTATGGTGTGGATTTTGTTGTTGTTGTTTGGTTTGTTTGTTTGTTTGTTTGTTTTAGCAATTAGTTATAAAGTTATACTGTTACTGAATAGAAAGGACAACATCCAGAGTGAGAAATTTCTACTGCAAGTGGTAATGTTTGCTCAGGAATTGATTTGCTTATTAGTCACTCATGGAAAAAAAATAAATCATCTTAGCTACCTGCCAAATTATGACAATTGCATTTCCTAAAATAAATATTTGCCAGAAACAGCTGTAAAACCAAATAAAAGCCACACATTAATTCCTATAAATTACATTTTTTTTTCTGTTTTCTAATCTAAATATATTTTTACTCATTTTTCCAGTTTTATGATATATATCATGTAGGGGCCTAAGGTATCCAAATTTTGTGGACATTTCTAACAGCTTTATTCAATTATATGAGCACTGATAATACAATATAAAAGATAGATTTTGCTATTTTATTTTGTTTTATTTTATTTTTCTATTCATTCTATTTTATTCTATTCTGTTCTGTTCTGTTCTGTTCAGTTCTGTTCTGTTCTGTTACTTTCCATGTAACTGCTGTACTCAAAGATTTAGAAATAAAGAAGCAAACAAAGTGCCTGAAGATAGACTCCACGTAGTTTCCATTAGCTTCAGTAGGATTTGGTAGAATTTAGCACTTCTGAAACTCAGGCTGTTTCTCTAGTACCACAGTATAACTTTATGAAGCTAACTTGTGCATATGAAAATTTTGGCTCAGATGGTAAGTTTATGTTATACTGTATTTTTGTAAATTGAGAAAACAGATCAAATTAAGAAAATTAGCCAACATAGCTCTTTCCTCAGACAGGTAGGTTAAGCAATCTTTCAAGGTAATGATGCCTTCAGAGGTTTTGTTTTTTCTTCAGGGGAAAAGGGTCAAATATGCAAAGGGTCAAATATGTAAGTTTCACAAACTAAATATTTAGCAACAATTTTAGACCTTCTTGTCTTTCCATCTTCTTAGTACTCATATAACATTTAGTTAACTCAAAAGAAAGTAGAATTAGGAGGCAATCATGTTGCAAGCTTGAGATGCAGTCTAATTTCCACCATATGGTGTTTTTGTTTTTATAACCATCTTTGGAACAAAGGGTAGAACTCTCTAACTTGTTTGTTTCAATGTTATTTTTTTTTTCCCATTTTAAGAAGATCTAAATGGCTGACTTAAATCCCATAAGTTTCATTACATTTTTTTTTTTTTCTGAGCTGCTTTCACATATCCAGCATTGTATAAAATCCCCATTTGTAATTATATTTAACCTTAAAAAGCCTCTGGGTAAAGTCTACTCATTAATCTTTAACCTGACAAGCCTTGGGGGTGGTAGAATTGGCACAGCTATGTATTAGAGGCTCAGAGACCACAGACTAGAGGTACAAAAAGGGTAATTAAGAGGTGGAATGAAAGGAAATAGAACAAAACTAAAGGGATATGATCATATTATGGTACATGTCAAACAGTAATAAGGACAATAGAATGCAAATTCCCATAGATACAGATCAAAAAATAAATGAAGCAGTACACTTTTCAAAACAAAACCATTTTTATGATCTCTTTTCTTGGTCAAGCACAGATATCTTCACTAAACTAGATCTCAAATATAATAATAATCATACAGCATGGAAATGTGGTTAGTTTTTAATTGCATGGCCCTATATATCTTTGTTCTTAAAAATAAATAATTAAAAAAGAAAAAGAAAAAAAAAAAAAAGGTTCCTCTCAGTAACTCTAAACGGTACCAGTTAGTATAACTCAGTATGTCTTAGAAGCAAACAACATCACATAAGCAAGTGTAACAAAGGGACAAGTCTTGCCACTAACAAAGGGACAGGTCTTGCCAGGTTGTGAGGAACGCCTGGTTACTAGGCAGCTGCCCTGCTCTCCATGGGCTTGCAGTTCAGATGATCATCAAGGCTTCTTGGAGTGACTAAGATGTTGAGCATTTGTGAGAAAGTCAGGGCCAGGATTCAAAATACTGGCTCACATAAGGCTTTATGTTTTTTCCAATACCTGAGCAGGGGGTACTTTGAAATTGTGGAAGCTACTCTATTTGTTGTCCTTAATTGTCCTCTAACAAGATCTTGTCCTTGACAAGATCCTGTCATCTTTTTGACTGCACACTGTGACAGGTGTTTAACTGTAAATTCATGAATTATTCCATTGACCACAGTTAGCCTCTTCATGTGATTAGACACCTGCCTTAGCACCTTTCTCAGTCTGATCTCTTCCAACCACTCTCTAAATTGGTGGCATTAAGTGGTGATTTTCCCTACTTCTGTACAAAAAATCCTCATAATTCAATGGTGATATTTAGACTTGGCTCCAGGGAATGGGTTTCCTTTAAATAAAATTTCATTTTATGCTTCTGTAAGCCTTCAGTGTATGACTGAAAAAAAAACAAGACTGTCATGCATTTGTAAACTGATAACATTATAACTAATAAGTACCACATTGGGGAAGGATGGAGTAGGATGAAAAGGCAACATTACCAGTTTGGGGGTTTTTATATCCACTTTCACTTCACTATCCACTTGACCCACTTTCATTCAGTGGTTCAAACAGCATTTATTCCAAGGTTTTGCAACAACCTTAGCTCTTATTGTGGAAAACAAAACAAAACAAAACAAAACAAAAAACAAAACACTATCTCTGGCTTTTCTTTTTGCATAGGAAAAGTGTGGCGGTTGTTCAGAAGGTGCAGTATGGTCTTCTGTACCTCTGTTCCTGGAAGGAAATGTCCCTATCACAGCACACAGTTTTGATGGCACTTGCTCGAGAAAAAGACTCACCTACATTGTCAGATAGAGTCCTGTTGGAAACCAGTCCTGTATCTGAATATAAGTGACTTATGAGCATGTCAAAATAAACATTATATAAAATTTATTTTAAATCCCCAAGGAAGGTAAAATATTTCTACCCTAGAGAGGAATAAGTCTTAAATGAAGTATGCCCATCTTAATGTGTTTATCTAGATAATAGCTAATTATAGCTGATACATACTGGGGGTTAGCAAAGGGAAGGAAGTAGGAAGGGACTGAAAAAAAAAAAAAAGAAGAAGGAAATAATGGCAGTCATGAAAAGAACAAATCTTAATCTGTTTTACTCAATGGAAAATACTAGAATTGCAACTATAATTAAATCTTAAAAAAAATGCAACATAAAAATGAATAAACTGGCAAAAAAAGCACTTCACCACTCTACTGCTTTGAAAGGGGTGGCATAACACAAAATATTGTCAACCTTGCACATAGAGCGCATGAAAAATCTAACAGCTCAGACACTCCAATCTGAAAATGGCAGCAGAAACTAAAGGATTCATGTTTTGAATCCATTCCTTTCTGCCTTACTTTTGTAAGAAGTATAGCAAAGTATGGTAAGTGAACAGAAGGCCAAATACAGCTTTTTTTTTGTTAACAATGGAAATCTTCTCTGTGTTCCTATAATTATGGTATAGGCCTTTTTAAACCAAAACTTAAAATTTTGAGGAACCAGACCTCAGATTCACATTAGTAGGACATTCTTACTATGGCCAATTAATTTGAAAAAATAGAAATACGGGGAAAAAAAAAAAAAAAAAAAAAAAAAAAAAAAGGAGGTCCCATACTGCCCATACTGTCATTATTTCAAATTTCATTGAGGATGTAAACCTTATCTACTGAGAAGTATTCACATCTTTTGGTTTATAGGAACTCTCAACTCTGTTAACTTATTTGCATTTAAAGAGTTAATCTAGAATGAAACCAATTTAATAAAATGTAGAATCATGTCCTGGCATTTGAAAGATCGTTGTAAATAGGAATAACCCTTCTGCTTTCTTCCCTTAACCCAGCAATTTTGAATAATGAAATAGAGAACATGTGTAGGTCCTACTTGTAGGATTTGCTTATCTTTCTCAGCCTTCAGGGCTCCCAAGAGGAACTAAATCAAATCTAATCAAGAAAATTTTTACTAAATTTAACAAATAACTAGGAGATACTAAAGCCAGAATAATAGATACAACCAATACATGAACTCAGGTTATAACTGTAAGACAATTATGGGAAAGAAAAATAGGTCAGAAAAAATGAGGCATAAAATGCTGTGTTTCTAATGCTGTATTTATTAGCTGTCTGGGTCAGCTACTTTATCTCTTTCTAATCATCTGTGTAAATAAGACTAGTAATGTCATATTCTTTCCTTCCTGCACTACACTGACAATTTTCATTGCTTAATGAGATTGAATGTTTCTAGGTTCTACATATGTATACTCAGTCTCTTCAACCCTTTGGGGCATTTTCATTCCCATGAAGAAAAAAATCCTCAAAGAATAATAAACAATTTGTGATGAATGCTGCAAATATGTAGGATACACATGCTATGCTTTAAATTTTCAGTTATAATAAAATTACAGTCAAAAACCACAACATAAATCTCTGAGGTATGGTATGGCATGAATCAGTGCGTTGGTCATTTCATCCGGAATATACTGTATTGGCTACTGCTGGGTACAGAATATTAGCTTAAATTAACCTATATTGGTTAACACTGTGGCAAATCTTTTGTTACCTTGAACATGAGCAGTCTTTTCAGAAAATACCAGTATTTATATTGATAAATGGTTATATGGACTATTTTTTAATTTGGTCATATAATGTGAAGTTATGCACACTCCCCATCTGGCCCTTTTCTACATTCACGCAGAGACGTTTGCACATAAGTTCCTTGTATTTGATTCTTTTGTCCTCCTTAAAGGAGTGGTACTACAAATAATTCAGATCCTATGAATATCAATCAATTGATGTTGATAAAATCATAAAATGTTAGTCTGGAAGAAGTATCTTTTCAAGACTCTGGGGTAGAGACCCCAGAATAAGCTTACCATCAAGCCAAGGCATTATTTGCTTGCAGTGGAAGAGCAACAAGAGGGGAAAAGTTAAGACCTGCAGGCAGACTGAAATAATACAGAAACCAGTTGAAAATCCAGAAACAGCAAGAATGGGACCATCCAAAATAAAATATTCCCTCTTAGATGGTCATAATTCTTAGGAGGAAGGAGATTTGAGAAAATCACAAAGAACGCACCATCCACAACTGATGCACAGAGGAATGGAGAGAAGAGGAAGGAATGAATGCTTCCAGTGTTGGTTTTAGTCTAGCAGAATAATCAAAATGTCTTACAAAACATAGAAAATATAAATAATAGAATAATACACCTTTTTACTTCTAAATTTTAATTCCTGTAAGGTCTCTGTAACACTGTTAGATATATTTGGGGCATTTTTACTGCTAACAGATACTTTCTACTTCTGCGTGACCCATTGTTGGGTCCATATTGTTACATATTTAGGTTTCTTAAACACTGTCACCAAAGGCTGACTGGATAATTTGAAATCTACCTAGAACATGAATGCCTTTTTGCTGTCCTTGGTCTACCTTTTTAATTCTTTTCAATCATTTCTTATTCACACAGATCAGTTAAATATATGCAAAAGGAATGATCTGTCTCTGATGATTCTGATTAAGTTGATACATATTTAATTATCACACTTTATGCATAACTTTTATAGTTTCATCCACTCACATTCTTAATGACTATGCTTCCTAGATCTTGACCTAACTCCTCACTTTGGGTTTGTCTCCCTCTGCTTGCTTTAGCAAGTGATCTGGAGTTCTGACATCTCCTTGTTAGACTGCTGCCCATTTCAGCTTAACATGGCCACGTGTGATCTACTGTCCTGCCCTGTCAATGCACTCACCCCTGCTCTTTTTCTTCTGTCATTATCAACTACATCATCATGCTCTTGATCACTCAGTTCCATAAATAACCCATTCCTGTTAACCCTTTGTTCTCCATGGATTTGTACAGATGAGCTACTTTCAAGTATTGCCTTCCTCATTCACAGCATTTCTGGAATGTGGACACTGTTGTTTCTATCTTTAGAAATTTCTGAGTTAGGCATCTACGCTTGACATAATCACCCTAACATTTCTTTATTATCTTTGAGAGAGAAAGACATACGCAGCAATGGATTCACCTCATCTATCTTAAACATCTGTTTTAAACTGAGATGAACCAACCTCACACACAGTTCCTTTCCAAGTACCTGCAGGAACGGTTTAGATGCTCTGTTCAAACTTGGAAATCTCAGATGTTAAAATTCTGAGCACAAGACTTCTGATTCTTTAGAATTTATTTCCCAGTAAAATGCTGACCAACTTTACTACTATGCTAATTCAGAGATTGCCATATTACAAGAAGTGGTAAATGTATTTCTGCTGGGTTACCATTATCGTTCCACTTCAGAACAGTCCCTTTTCTGCAACCACAGAATGACCTCTTGTTGCCTTTAGATTTCTTCCTACAGTACACTCTAATTTTGGCTCCGTGATTATGACTGGAGCAGAATCATGTGTTGCCATGGCTAGGGGTGACAACGTGGGTTCAGGAAGGTGGGTAGAAACCATTCAGTAATACCTTTCATTCCTTGGGCTTACCTGGGACCTGTTAGGTCTGAGCAGGAATACTTTGTCAGAGTAGATGTATTGTGGTTGTCAAATGGTTTGCTGTTTAGCACTGAAACAAATTAATCAAGCTGTAATTCATGTTAGTATTACTATAACCTATTAATATAATAGAGAGTTCTGGACAGTGTGGTGAACAAGAAAGTAGACTGAAAACTGGCTGAACTTCCTGGTTCAAACTCCAGCTTAAGACCAGTTGCCAGTCAATAGGCAAGGGTCAATACTGAGACAAACTGCTGTCTCAATACTGTTTTAACATAGATTCCTAGGATCATGCAATATCCTGAGTTGGAGGGGACCCATGAGGATCGTCAAGTTCAAATCCTGGCTCCACCCAGAAATCAAGCCATATTTCTATTATTTCATTGTCCAAAAGCTTCTTGAACTCTGGTAGGCTTGATGCCATTAGCACTTCTCTGGGGAGCCTGTTCTGGTACTCAGCGAAGAGCCTTTTCCTAATTTCCAACCTGAAACTCCCCTGATGCAGCCTCATGCCATTCCCTCAGTCACTAGAGAGCAGAGATCAGAACCTGCTCCCCTGCTCCCCTCGTGAGGAAGCTGTAGGCTGTCATGAGGTCACCCCTCAGCCTCCTCTTATCTAGGCTGAACAAAGCAAGTGAGTTCAGCCGTTCCTTGTATGTCCTGACCTCTAGAGCCTTCACCATTTTTGTAGCACTCCTTTGGATGCTCTCTAATAGTTTTTTTTTATATCCTGATGCCCCAAACTACACACAGTACTAATATGCACCAGCACAGAGTAGAGTGGGACAATTGTTTCCCTTGATCAGCTATCAATGCTGTGCCTGATGCACCCCAGGATATGACTGGCCCTTTTGGTTGACAAGCCATCTTTGTTAATGACCTGGATGATGGGACCAAGTGCACATGCAGCAGGAGACAAAAAGCTGGGAGGAGTGTTTGCTAGACAATACAGTTATACTGCCAATCAGAGGGACCTCCACATGCTCCAGAAAAAGGCAAAGGGAACCTTACAGATTTTAGCAAAGGGAAGTGCTAAGTCCTGCATCTGGAAAGCAAGAACTTTGGGGTCTTGGTGGACCACAAGTTTACAGTGTCTCTTGCTGCAAAGGCTAACAGCAAAGGTGCCAATCTATTCTCCTTAATCACCAGTGACAGGACCCGCAGGAATGGTGTCAAGCTGAGGCAGGGGAGGTTTAGGCTAGACATCAGGATGAGGTTCTTCACTGAGAGGGTGGTTACACACTGGAACAGACTCCCCAGGGAAGTAGTCACTGGCACCAAGCCTGTCGGAGTTTAAGAAGCATTTGGAATGTGCACTTAGTCACATGGTCTAAAATTTTGGGTAGACCTGTGTGGTGCCAGGAGTTGGACTTGATAATCCTTATGGGACCCTTCCAACTCGGGATATTCTATGATTCTATAATTCTATGAACAGCTGCATCAGGAGAAGTGTTGTCAGCATTTTGAGGGAGGTGATCCTTCCCTTCATCACCAGTGAGCTTCATCTCAAGTGCTGGGTCTGTTTTGGGACTTTCCGATACAAGTGAGACAAGGATGTACCGGGGAGAGTCTAGCGAAGGGCTACTGTGATGATTTAGTGAATATGGAAAAGCTGTCATATGAAGAGAGGCTGGGGGAGCTGGGACTGTTCAGCTTGGAGAAAGGAAGGCTCAGGGGGATCTTATCCATGTGTATAAATACCTGATGGGAGGTAACATAGAAAACAGAGACTGACTTGCCTCACTAGTATGCAACCACAGGACAAAAGGTAATTGTTCTCTTGTCAACACATAGAAAAAATACATCTGAACACAAAAAAGACCTACACTTTTTACTATGACATTGGTCAAACACTGTCACGGGCTTCCACCAGTGTTGTGGAATCTCCATCTATGGAGTTGTTCAAAACCTGATTGGACACTAGTCTTGGCAACCTGCTCTGGTTGAACCTTGTTTGAAAGGAAAAAGAGGGCTTAGACAATCTCCAGAGGTCTGTGCCAACCTCAACTATCCTGTGAAATAGAACAGGATAGAACAGTAAATGTCGATGGAGGAGCAGACCATAAAGATATTGTAACAGTGCTATTTGGGTATTTGATTTTTTTGCTGCAATTCAGATAATCACAAGTTGTTTTAAGTGGTGGTGTCAAAGCAGGTGTCACAGATAACAAGATGATTTGTGCAATACTACTTAGGAGTACTTAGGAGTACATTGATGTAATCCTTTGATACTTAAGATTGTATTGATCCAGATTGTTTTGAAATGGGGTTCATTTCTTATCTGCTGTCACAAGGAAAGTGGGCATATAGGATTTATAGCTTTTATTAATGGTATGGAAATTGATGTATTTCTTTATGGTGTTTATGTTTATTTCAGAATATAAGACGTAAGCAATAGTATGGACAAAACTCTGGCAACTTTTTTTCTAGTATGTCAAAATTGCACGAGTTTGCTTGTTATATGTAAGATTGGAACATGAAAATTGGTATTGTAACACACGCAAGTGCATGACTAGTACTGTGAAGAAACACCTGCATATCCCCATACATGGTAGGAAGATATTTCTGCAATTATTTATTTGGAGTTAGGCTGATAGCCAAATTTATGTAGTCATCTCCAGACTTTTTGCCATATTTATTATTTATTATTTTATTTACTATTTTGCCATATTTACCACTTGTTCAGCAACAGTTTGTTTGTTTACTTGCCTTAATTTAGACAGGTGTTTTTTGAAATCCATTAAATTTAATATTTTCACACTAGGCACTGCAGCATACTTTTCTCACTTTATTATTTTTTTACCAAGAATCTTGTTGAAGAATGGAGAGTAGCCAATTAGGTTGAACTTCCATCAGGTTGATTTGATGCCAGTTCACCTTCACATAAAAAGACTACTTTTATAGACTTTTATAGACTACAAAGGTTTTCAGACTTCTTTATACTACTATCACTAATTTTATTTTATTTTATTTTATTTTATTTTATTTTATTTTATTTTATTTTATTTTATTTTATTTTATTTTATTTTATTTTATTTTATTTTTTTCAGCTGGGGTGGTGGTAGTGATAATGACATTAAACAGCATTGCCTCAGGTGTGGCACAGGAGCATTTTAACAGCATGTGGATGGGTATGTAAACTCCTAGGATCACACCTAGGGACTGGATTTTGATCATACTCTTCCACACGCTCTCCACACACTCTCCACACCCTCTCTTTATTTGTAATACAAATGTAACTACAATAATGAAGCAAGAATTGTTCTTTATGACTAATCTATAGAGGCTGTTAGAATTGCTCATAACCCTCCTGACAGGCTTTGTGTTTACAATTAATTATGACCAAAGAAAGTAGATACTTAAGTGCAAGGTCACTTTGAAATCTCAGATCTATACATACTGCTGGTCTGTGGTTTAATGGTCTCTATAACCCTTACCTGCTCTCTCTTTGCTCTCTGACTACTTGCTTACTTTCACAAATTAGATTCTGACTCCTTGACTTACGCATCCCCTGTCCTTGGACAATGTCACTGTTTGGTGCTACTGAGTACTGTTATTCTGCAAATTAATAGAAACGAGAATATCACATGTATATGGCCTATAACATGCAGCTGAAAAGTTCAGATTCTATCTGGGAGAGGGCTCATGAGCTCTTTTTTTATGCTTTTTTTGCCTAGTCTATAAGTTTTTATTCATGTCTGAAGTGGCCTTACTTATGTAACAATGGGGCTGCAGCAGTGACACAAAGATATGAGCTAAGTTATTTAAGAGGATCTGTTGCTAATCAACAGTTTTATGTTATTTAAATGTGAAATGCAATTAAACTAAAGATGTACCTTTGAATCTTCTGTTCTCTCTCTCTCTCTCTCTTTTTTTTTTTTTTTTTTTTTTTTTTTTGCAATGGTGGGTGGTAAGACCTAATAAGATTTCTCTTTCTCATCCATCAAACTGACCTCTTTGCTAATTAATGTGACTGTGAGAATCTACAAGACTTGTGGCTAATGAGGATGTTTCATTTATTGGTGTATGTGAAAGCATTCACAGCGTTAAAGCATCATTCCAGGTGAACTTAGATGAACGTTTGGCAGAAAATTCCTCCTAACTGAACAGACCAGAAAAATACCCTTAAATCCCTGTTTCAACACTCATCTGCAGCCTGCATTCACTCATACCTCTTTGCACTTAAAACACTTTGCACTAGGTTTTAATCATAAAATCATCTAGGTTGGAAAAGAACTTCAAGATCATTAAGTCCAACCATCAAGCTGACCTACCAATTCCCATCATTAAACCATGTCCCTTAGTGCCATGTCCACATGTCTTTCAAATACTTCCAGGAACAGGGACTCCACCACTTCCTTGGCAGTCTGTCCCAGTGCTTGACCAACCTCCCCATGAAAAAAATACTTCCTGATATCAGATCTATACCTCTCCTGATGTAACCTAAGGTTCTTTCCTTGTGTCCTATCACTTGTCACCTGAGAAAAAAGGCTGACACCTTCCTTTCTCCAACCTCCTTTTAGGTAGTTGTAGAGAAAGATGAGGTCTCCCTTCAGTTCCTCTTCTGCAGGCTAAACCATCTCAATTCCTTCGGTCATTCCTTATGTCTTGTCTTCTAGTCCCTTCACCAGCTCTTTTGCTGTTCTCTGCACATTCTCAAGAAACTTCTTGTAGTGAGAAACTGAACACAATATTTGAGGTGCAATCCCATGAGTGCTCCATAAAAAAGGAAAATCCCTTTCCTAAATCCACTTTCATGAACCCATGCTGTCTGCATGTGATCACTTGATTTTCTCATATGTCATATGATGTCATTCAAGATGATCTGCTCCAAGACCTTCCCTGGCACCAACTCAGACTGAAAGGCCTGTACTTCCCTAGATCTTCCTTCCTGCACTTCCTGTAGATTGGAATTACATTTGTTAAACTCCAGTCAACACAGAGCTCCCTGGTTGAACAGGACTACTGGGAAATTATTGAAAGTGGCTTTGAGAACACTTCTACCAGCTCCTTCAGTACCTTAGACATGAATGTTCAAATGGTATTGTAGGTCTCTTACAGTTTTCTACTGAATTATAGGAGCTTCATCTCACTTCCTGTTGTTCCTAACTCAGGGGGTTGGGTACCCTGAGAAAAATTAGCTTTACTAAAGAAAACTGAGGCAAAAAAGATATAAAGTACCTCAGTCTTATCCCCGTCCTTCATTATTACATTTTCCCTCACATCTGATAAAGAATGAAGATTCTTCTTAATATTCCTTTTGCTGTTGATGTGTTTATAAAAGCATTATCTGCCAATAACCAAAATGTGTTCCAGTTGGGCTTTGGCCCTTCAAATTTTGTCCCTGAACAGTGTAACAGTAGCTCTGTAGACTTCCTGAGTTGCCTGTCCCTTCTTCCAGAGTTCATACTCTTTCTCCCTGAGTTCCGGAAAAAGCTCTCTGTTCAGACAGACTAGTTATCTCTGTGAGATCAGCTCTTGGTGAATTGGCGTGCTCCTGTGCCTTTTGGATTTCATTCTTGAAGAAGGTCCAGCCTTCCTGGACAGCTTTACCTTTAGTACAACCTCCCAAGGGACTCTGTCAACAAGGTCTCTCAAGAGGCCAAAATCTGTCCTCTGGAAATCCAAGGTAGCAGTTATGTTAACCTGCTGAACAGGCCAAGCTGGTACAGTCAACACCTGAGGAGGTGTTTTTGGGTGTGGGTCCACTGCAGACTGCACGTGGAACAACCTCTCTAGCTCCTCCTCAGCTTTCCTGATATTTCACAGGAAAGGAGGCAAACCTGCTACCAGGTCTAGGCATGCTGTCTGAGTCTGCACTGCAGCCTCTCCCTTCATCAGCTTTGTGTGGGTGGAAATGTCAGACAGCACTGGGTAGGATGAGGAGACACTATAGCTGGAGACACACCCCTTACTCTAAGACAAGTGCCCACCATCCTGTCCAGGCAACTATTACTCAAGCTTGCAGTGTTAACGAGCAGGGTGCATAGCTCTTCCCATGCAAACTGCCACAAACTGACAAGACCTCCTTGTCCCTGTTTGTAGTGCTCCTTGCCGCTAGCAGCACTGCCTAGGGCTGCCCTTTGTATAAATGGGGTTGGCCATCCAAACCTCATCAGCCTCTCTCGCAAAAATTACCACTTCCTGGTGGAGCTCTCAACTACCCTGGGGTAGTGGCTAAGAAAACCACCCTGTACTCAATGATTCCCTGCTCAGCTGCTGAATGGACCAGCCCTTGAGCAGTGTGTCTTGCCATATCACTACACTCTTGGACTTGCATGTACACAGGCCAGATTCATCCTATATAATTCAGGTGCACAAGACAAATTAGTCAGGACAGTATTGTCTTATGGTCTGAGGACAAAAGATAGAGGAAAGCACTTGAAGTCAACCCAAACCCTAGGTGGGTTAAACTTCCATCTGACATGACCTATTCTCTTCATATAGTAGAAACAAAGGTTAGGGTGGCTTCAAAGAGCTAGGGTGATTGCTTCATTCTTACAAAGACTCATCAGGAGCTGTGTAGCAGCCAAGACAGTGAAGTTCATCCTCAGCATCTTTTATCACCCCAGCAGCCTTATAGAAGCAAATGTTAGGAATGCCTGTCCACTGGTTATTGGCTAACTATAATGAATTCTTATAAAAAAAATAAAGAAAGAAAGAGAAAGGGAAAGGGAAAGGGAAAGGGAAAGGGAAAGGGAAAGGGAAAGGGAAAGGAAAAGGGAAAGGGAAAGGGAAAGGGAAAGGGAAAGGGAAAGGGAAAGGGAAAGGGAAAGGGAAAGGGAAACAGTTGGAAAAAGAAAAAAAAAAGAAGTAGAAAAATAAGAAGAAAAAGAAAAAAAAAGAAGAAAGAAATGAAAAAGAGGAAGAGGAACAAACAGGTAAAGACAAGTAAAAAAAAAAAGAAAGGAAAGAAGAGGGAAAGAAAGAAGGAAAAGGAAAAGGAAAAGGAAAAGGAAAAGGAAAAGGAAAAGGAAAAGGAAAAGGAAAAGGAAAAGGAAAATACAGTAGGATAAACATTTTGAGCAATATTAGCACAGACTATTTAAAAGTTAGGTGGGGGGACACACATGGACTGTATTTCAATCATATAAAACATGTATATTTTTGTGAGTTAGAAAGAACTCTATGAAAGACTATCCTATAAACTACTGGAAAGTTTTTGGCACTTATCCCTGACACAGCTGCTGCTAGAGACTATTGGAGATGATCTACTGGTTTAAATGAAATGTCAGCCTGGTCTTTTATGGAACGGTTTAATAACAACTACTTAAGAACAGCTACTTTATTTAGTTTTCAACTGTTGTGACAAAAAAATGACAAATAATACAAAACAAGACTGTAGTTTCCAGAGAACCTTTTAACATTGCTAGCTTTCTCCATGACAGTCAAACCTGAATGGGAAAAGCACATATACTCCTTTCAGTTAATTTGAGGGAAAGCAAACTGTTGAAGTTTCATAACAAGCTGCATTGACTTGGCATTTTTCCCCTACTTCAATCATGCCTGAGTGGGGAAGAAAAGGGTTGGAAAAATATAAAGGAACTAAAACATGCTAAATGATGAAATTTAGTAAGATGTAAGGGCACACAGATGTTTATGATGCTGCTGTCACATAATTTCCACAGCACAGCATAAATAATATATTTTTTATTAGAGTAAGACACAAATAATCTATTTCCTACTGCATGGTTAAATGGCAGTTGGTGTTTTAATTTAGGCTATGTGCAGAGTGTGTCCAGCATATTTGTCAGCAAACATAAATAAATAAATAAATATAATTAGTTTACACATTCTTATAATTAGAGTGTGGACTTCATTAGGAAAAGAGAAGTGAATCCTTCAAGCAAGAAAGTGAAAAGTTTAAAATAATGGATAGCAGCAATTGCTTCTACCTAAAAGAACTGTCACAACAGAGACAGGCATCTGGTATTTTTTGTCTCTTTCCTCCTTCTGCGTGGATCAGCACTGAAGTCTGTCCCACAACCTTTCCTAGTCTCATTACCTTCAGAAAGTATAGAAAGTAAATTAAAAAAGTATAGCACACTGCCATGAATCTTGACCCTGTAATATTGAAATGTTAGAATATACTTAATGACTGGCCTAACAAAGATCATGGTCCCTTAAAATTTCTTGACTTCTTACTTCCCCCAGCCTTAGTAATAAGATAGTTAAACACACAGATTCAAACCAGTTTCAGTTTATACCACCTAAAGTCTATATACATTGTTTCAAGGATAATAAAATTATCAAAGATGTAAAGCTGAGATTTATTACAGAAACTTTAAGTGATTTAGCAGAAATGCTAGATGTTAGAACAGTTTTCTTCACTGCATAGCAACACATGCAACCCAAGAATATTTGAGGTCTTAGATAATTTAAGATTATGGAAACCTGCATATAGCTGTACCAATTTAAATGTCTAATCTGAATGTCTAAAACTGAGTGGTCTGAATGTCTTCCATCATCACTGGAAATATGTTTTTGATTAAAATTTATATCAAAAATTGAGATGCAAAAAATCAAGCTTGATCCTGACCATCCATGTATTTTATTTTTAGCATGTCTTTATTGTGTTGACAGCATATTACTAAGTCATGTAAGTAAATATTATAAGCAAAATTTGGATAAAAAAAAGGTTGAAAACTCTAAAAAAGACAGGTGAAAAAACATTCCAGGATTTGGTTTCATACTATTAATAAAGGGAACATTATTTTCTGAATTGTTTAAATAAATAATAAGTTTCTCACTTTTCTGTTCAACTAAAAGCTGGAAGGAGTGTTCAGAAGTTGTTAGCCTACTATTTAATACACACAGTGAAAGATAATGTAATATAATTATTCGTTAATACTCCTGCTACTTTCAGTATACCTGTAAAGTCTGTAGACAGAGCTGTAAGATTTTTGAAGACTGAGTTTTGATTTGAATTTTCATCTTAGAAAGCTCTTAAAAAGTAGGAAACAATATCTGGAATTTATTAAGACTCAAGACTGGAACATGTAGGCCAGCCAAGTATAACCACTTTTCTCAGAAAATAATCTTTAACAATTTTTTCAGCTGCCATCTAGTCACACTGCATGCTCCCATTGAGCATGAACAGCTCAAATCTAGTGGCAGGTCATGGCTAAATTACTTGCAGACATGCCTGTCAACATGGTCCATCTCAGAAAATTAATGAAATAAAACTGATGTTATGAAAGACTATCGTTAGATCATGTACTCCCTACTGGGAGGTATTTTTTTTTTTTTTTTTTTTCCAACCATTGGTTTGTTTACACTAAAGACATAAATCTTTCAAATCATCCTTGCTGTGGATGATAAAATGAGTATGATGAGAAGACATACTGGTCAAGTTTTTGATGTTAGTTTGCATAGTTAAGAATGTGATTTCAAGATTGCTGATAACCTGCTAATTTACAACTAATTACCATGTCAAGGGATTCAAATGAAAAATAACCTGAAGAAAAGATTGAAAAGATGAATTATGAAGAAAGCATGAAAAACGCCAGTGTGTACCACTGACTAGATAATACTACAGGATGCAGCATCTGTCTACAAGTATTTGAACTCTATGAACACCAATAAGTCATAGGATTTGTTCTCAGAGGTCCAAGGGAGCATAACTAGGAATAACAGAATGAAAATGAGATGAGAAAAATTCAGACTTTACATCAGAGAAACTTCCTGGGAGGTCTATTAGTCTGCAGTAATCTCCCCGAGGAAGTACTGGAAGCCTATCACTTGAATAATTTAATACTAGACTGGATAAAGTACTTGAGAATATGTTGTAGGGAACAATCCTATACTGACTTATTACAGCTTATAGATGGCTAAACTACATGCCTGCATGTCATGGATTTGGGGCTCAGGCTATTCAGTGTATGACAAGACTATGGTCTAGAAGGCTATGCCAAGTTTCCAGGCTACAATGAAAAACTCTTCAGGTCTCAACATGCATCTGCCTGATGTTCTCCCCTTCAAGTCAGACCACAGCAGGGGAAATTTAATCTTTTTTTGAACATTTATTTTTTTTTTTCTGTGCTGCCAACAATGCCAATCTAATAATGTTAGATGGATGAAATTTAGTGCTGTGTCAGGCTATTCATATTGGTGTGTTAACAGTTCTGTGTCACTTATGAACTACCAATCCTACAGGGTTCAGTAGGATTCAGGAAAAGATGTATTGAAAAGATCTTGTAAAACTTTGATATAGGCACAGATTTTTGTCCTGGATCTGCTGGGGGAAAATTACATATGTTCCTAATGTTGCTGACTTGTTCTTATGTGGCATTAAAAATGATTTTTCATTGTATTAAAAAGTTAAATGTAGTTTGGATAAATGTAGTTTGAAGCCATTGTTTTAAGAAGGCAATAGATATTTATAATGTCATTTTAACTTTATTAGCAATTAAGAGTTTGGCCTTCAACGGCTTAATTTAAACTGTAAGCACACTTATGAAATCTCAGTCCCAGTATGGCTTTTAGTATAATTAAGAGTACAACATATCTAACATTGGAATATACAGTCCTGATAAAAAATAAATTTTAAAAAAATTACAATTTTAGAAAGCAACAGGATTAAAAACATGTTCTGATACCCTTTCTGTGGCTTGCCATAGGGTCTTGTGTGTTATTAGACTACCATGACCACTAGAGAACACATCAAAGATGCATTCGCTGTTTTTCACTCCAGCAGTCCTAGGCTGGTACAAAGGCCTCTAAAAGGATGTGATGTAACTTTATGTAGGTAGGTTCATGGAATTTTGACTGCTGTTATATGGAGCTCAGGCCCTGAAGAGGGCATGTAAAATAAGCAAACGGAATCACTAATAAAGCATGTTTTATTTATTTATTTATTTATTTATTATCATTATTATTATTTTGGTTAACAGTTTAATCACAATAAGAAATATGACTTTCACTCCAGAAAGGAAATGGCTAAATATTGAAGGCAAAAGCTACATCCAAAACCCATAGCTTTCTGGTATGGTGCCATCTGTAAGAATCTGTGTTGACCTTATATGGCAAAGTTTTGGTAGTAAGGGGAGCTGCAGGGGTGGTCTCTGTTGGAAGAGCCTGGAAGCTGCCCCATGTCAGATAAGAACCAGTTTCAGCTGGCTCCAAAAGGAACCTGCTACTGGCCAAAGCTGAGTCAATGAGTGACAGTGCTTGCTCCTCTGTGAGAACTAATTTAAGAAAGAGAACAAAATGCTGTACAACTTCTGGAGCAGAGTTTCCCCTGCAGCCCATGGCGTGGACCCTGGTGGATCAAGCTTTCCCCCTGCAGCCCATGGAGCATGGAGCTCCACGTGGAGCAGATCTCCACGTTGGAGCCCATGGAGGAGCCCCCAATGGAGCTGGTGGATGTGGCCTGGAGGAGGCTGCGGCCCATGGAGAGCCCTCGCAGGAGCAAGAGTATGGGGGGAACTGCTGCCCGTGGGGGACCTGTGCTGGAGCAGTTTGCTCCTGGGGGATGGACCTCGTGGTATGGACCCATATCTGGAGCAGTTCTTGAAAAGCTGCTGCCTGTGTGAAGCCCACGCTGGATCAGTTCGGGAGGGATGACATCCCATGGGAGGGACCCCATGTGGAGCAGGGGCAGAGAGTGACCGTGAAGGAGCAGCGGAGATGAAGGGACAGACTGCAGCCCCCATTCCCTGTTCACCTGTGCCGTTCAGGGGGAGGAGATAAAGATGGTGAATGGCAGGAAGTTGTTTTTAGTTGTTTTTAGTTTCTCACTGCTCTAGTCTGTTAGTGATTGGAAGTACATTATATTACTCCCTATGCTGTTTCTGTTTTTTTCCATGATGGCAATTGGTGAATGATCTCCTTGTCCTTATCTCAACCCTTGAGCCCAAGCAGGGTGGACTTAGAGAAATTTGCCCAGGACCATGTCCAGGGATTTCCCAGGGGCAAGGCTTCACATCCTCTCTGAGAACAGTAAAATGCTTCCTGATGCTCAGAGAGAACCTCCTGTGTTTCAGTTTTTGTCCATTGTTTTTCTCCTGTCACTGGGATCCTCTGAAAAGAGCCTGCCTCTGTCCTCTCTGCACCCTCTCTGCAGGTATTTTTAGACATTGAGGTCCATTTCTTGACACTGAGCCTTCCCTCTCTTCTGGAGGCTGAACAGTCCCAACTTACTTAGTTTTTCTTCATAGGAGGGATGTTTCACTCCTTTAATCATCTTCATAGTATCTTGTTGAACTCTCTCCAGTGGTCCATTGTATCTCGTAAAAATCAAGAGACAACAGTGTTCCTCCCTGGGTGGGCTTGATCCACCAACCTTTCAGTTAACAGCTAAATGCACTAACCTATTGCACTGCAGAGACACACATAAATAAAGCAACTGAGCTATAACCTTCTCAGTTTATAAAGAAAAACAACACATACAACAAGTGACAGGACCCGCAGGAACGGGGTTAAGCTGAGGCAGGGGAAATTTAGGCTTGACATCAGGAGGGGGTTCTTCACAGAGAGGGTGGTTGCACACTGGAACAGGCTCCCCAGGGAAGTGGTCACCACACCGAGCCTGTCTGAATTTAAGAAGAGATTGGACTGTGCACTTAGTCACATGGTCTGAACTTTTGGGTAGACCTGTGCGGTGTCAAGAGTTGGACTTGATGATCCTTAAGGGTCCCTTCCAACTCAGGATATTCTATGATTCTATGATTCTATGACTTTTTGGATGGGCTCTTTTGTTTGGGTGTGATTTGAAAATCAAAGTAGTAGAGAAGAAGGAAGGAAGAATATATTCTATTATAGTAAGAATAGATTAATTTGCTATTGTATGGCAAGAGAATCCTTCAGTTCCCTACAGGGTGATAGACTTGCTTGGTAATTATCTACAAGTCTGCTTTATCTGTTGTAGTCCCTCACCTATGAAATAATGATAATATTTCACAGACTTTCTAAATACATTAAAAATTGTGAAGTACTCAGGCATTACACTAACAGCAATTATAGCAAGACGTAAAGTCTCTTTCTTGTAGCATATGAGAATAAAGGAGCTAATACTACCAGAATGTACGCTATAAAGTACTATTTTTCCTAGGCGTGATCTCATTTAGCAGATCTGTGGTAACGTCAATTAAATTGTATTGTTGTCTTCAGATTAACTGTGGCATTGCAGGGGGGTTGGACCCGATGATGATCTTTCAAGGTCCCTTCCAACCCCTACAGTTCTGTGATTCTGTGATTTTCAAAATATTCCATATACAATGAAAAACTTTCTCCAAACAGGGTGATTTTTTTTTTTTTTTTAATCAGACTTTGGCAAAAAGAGTAGATTTCAATAAGCAGTACATTTCTCCAACTGTTGATAAATATGGAAGTTCAATGATATTCTCACTCAGGTTGTTTAGTTTTCTGTTACACAGAACGACAGAAAACAAAGGTGAATGAGACAAACAAAACTGAAACTGCCTTTATGAAAAAAAAAAAAAAAAAAAGAACACTTTCTCTTTTTTACTGAAACATTTGTTGAATTTATTTTCTTGGGAGATTAAAAAGCTTTAGAAATTGAGACAGGCATTTCTTTGCCCTAGTTTCTTAAGTGCTCTTGCTGATGATTACAGATCTACTTATAAAACTCCATCCTCATATGGCAAGAAAAGTCTATTTCTTTGAGCAAGAGTTTGCAGGGTCAAGGCGTGTAGTTGTAATAGAATACTCAGGCAGAACTGAATAACAAAGAATAAAGTGAAAAACACCAGTAAATTAAAATAAAGCTGGAATACACTCAATTAGCTAAATTACTATTGATATCTGTCATTATAAAATACCCAGGGCTGTATAATTTTGTTCTAATCCCCTAAATGCGCAACTAAGCAAGTGAGAGAACATATATTCCTACAACCCCCAGTGGAGACATTGAGATTATGCATGCTCTCACTAATTTAAAGAGGGACTTTCACACTGGGATACATTTTAAAAAGAGAACATTTAAATAAAAAGCAATTTGGTCTGCCTGTAATTGTATTCCCCTCGCTGTTATTGCTAATTATTGAAGATATTTGTGCTTGAATGGGTGAAATACTTTTTCTTTTTTTTTTTTTCTTTTTTTCTTTTCTTTTCTCTTTTTAATTTTAAACAGCCAAGTTTCTACTTTCACTCAATCCTACTAAAATAACAGGGTAAGGGTCTTTCAAGTTTACCAGTAGCAGTCAGGAGTCAGGAGAGCAAAGTCGTCATGCTCAAATGGAGGGAGACATACAAATGCTTGGCTAAAATCTGAAACCAGAATGAATCCAGCCACATTCAAAACAAAAATAAGTTCAGAAGATTAAGAAATGGAACAATAAGGGTGATGAGCTCCTGGAGTGAATTTCTCAGAGAATTAGTAGTTCTTTCTCTCTGTATGTCTGCATATTAAGACTGGATGGTTTTTAGATCTCAGCCTTTTAAATCAAGCTACATATCATGGCTGATATGTACAGGCTACTGGGCTCAACAGAGAGGTGATGTGGTTGTTTTTAACCTATAGGAATCTAATTATCTACTGGCCCATTCTGGCCTTTAGTACAGTTGAGTATAAACTTTGACCTTACTGTAGTGGAGTTGAGAAGTAATGAGAAGTGTAGTGAAGATGATTAAGCTTAGAAGCATTTGCTGTTATTCCATTTTATGATTTGTGTCTAACAAAATATACACTCCCTTCTTTCCATACAGAACAGAATAGCAGATGGAAAGACATGTGATGAGTGTAGTGGATAATATGGTGAATTTGTTAACATTCATGCCCAAACTCTGGACAGACCTTATGTAGTTCCTTTATGTAATATGGGTGCATGAATTTTGAGCATGGTGGTCAACAGGTGGCTTCTCAGGCATTCACGAAAAAATTCCATGCTGGGAATATGCCTATAAACAGATAGGTCTTGGCTCAAAGCCTCCAGCTGGATCAAACACGCAGTCGTTGGAGAGAGTAGGATAGTTGGAATTACTCAAGTCAAAGTTACCAGGCTACCCCTTGCACCCTGATATGTGCCAGTCCAGTGGTAGAAGACTTTATAATTCCTTGATGGTGAATTACTTACAGAGTTCTCTTATTATTATTCTGAAATGTGGTATATTTCTTATATTTTTCCAGTCATATGAAGGTTTCCGAATGTGGTTAATAGGATCAGAGAGCCTGGCTGTCCTTCAAATTAATACATCTGAAGAATGAATTTCAGAAAGCATATTCTGAATAAAATGTCCCAAATATTTTCTAACCAAATTATCATATCTAGCTATGTGCTAGCATGCTTTTAAAAATGCACACTTCTTTGTAGGTTTTTGCCATGTCATTTAATAAATGTCATTGTTTATCCTGATAAGTTATACATATTCTCATATGGTACAAATCTGAACAGTTTCTCAACATGTTTTTGTTAACAATAATAATTTAGTAAATCATCTTGTTTAAGTAAAGGTACCTCATCGGGCTTTAGTTTTCTGCAACATTAGTCTCAAATTTGGCCATTAGATTATTTCTTAATACTGCAGCTATTTTACTCTTCGGCTTATGTAGTTCAGCAATTGCAAGAAAACAGTAAAGAAGAATTAAGGAACACACAAAAAATATATTCAGTGGTAGGTTTGAAACAGTTTGAAAAAGATGTTTATAAAGTAATTCAAGGATAAATTGTGTAATTCCTTGCTATATTAGGATGCTAAGACTAGATATGCTAGATATAGATAGATTTAGGTCATTGGTTTTTGGCACTGAGTCTGACTGGCAAGCAACAGCTAGTATTTGCTCTAAACTCTTGTAGCCTCCAAGACAGAGTGACTGCATCCAAACTACCTATTGGGAATGGGCCTAGTTTGTGCCTAACTCCCAAATTGTGCCTTGGAATTATTTGAGAGAACTCTAATTGGTACAAGCCAAAACTGTGCAAGGGGCAGTTATAGCAGTGTAACAGATAATCTAGTTCCAGTTTGGGGAATATTTCCTGGCTCTTTTTAATTTCATAGTATTGATGCTAAAAACATTAGTAGTTCCATAGGAAAAACAAAAAACAAAACAAAACAAAACAAAAAATAAAAACAGACAAACAAACAAACAAAACCACAAAGAGCAATTGATCAAATAGTAAATACAATCTATTAAATGAAAAGATGCATACAAAATAAAGACTACATATCGTCTACAAAAAACAGAGCAAAGTCCAATTAAGCCACAAACTGCTGAAGTCTAGGAGTGTCACTAAGTGCTTGTATTATTCTTACATTCATCTGATCTCTGTGGACCTAACTGTTGGCCATTCCTGAAAACAGAATACTAGATTACACTAGGAAAGAGATAAGAGATGATAAATCTATGTTTTGTTTTGTTTTGTTTGTTTACCTTCAACAGATGCAGGGCAGATGCAAAAAATGTTTGGATTGAAGGTAGTCCCATGAAAGGTGCCTTTTCCAATATGAAGTCTTATTGCTAGGTAGGAGGACAGCCTGGAGTTTTACTTTGAATAATAATAATAATAATAAAAGCAATCTATTCAAGACTCCTAGGAAGCAATTCTGCTTGTTGCTGATTTACTGCATCCAGCACGTAAGAGTGTGGAGCCAGGCAGATGTTGCCATACAATGCTGGAAAATGAATTGTACCTATGCCACAGGAATGAAGCTGAAGACAAGACAGAGTGTATGGTGTATGAGAGGGGATTAAATGTTCGTGGCAAATCTATGCCTGGAGCTCTAGAAAAGCAATTATAGAGGTGAGCTGATCACTTCCCATTACAGATGAACTGCTATAGCACATAACCCTGCCACTCTAATACTTTAAGAAGCAGCTGTATGGAAAATATGAGATAACAAGAATATCTGGTGACTCAGGACACACAAAAAAATACCTAGATTTTCAAAATACATTTAACACTCAGTCCTTTGAAACAACTTTGGAATGTACACTCTCCCTCTCTCTGTATACACACATATAAAAGTACATACATATATGTATGGGCATATATACATATATATGTATATGTATAAGTATATAGTGTGGTGGTTTAACCCCAGCAGGCAGGCAAATACCACACAGCTACTTGCTCATTCCCCCCAGATGAGATGGGGGAGAGAATCAGAAAGGAAAATGTATGAGAACTCATGGGCAGAGACACTCTACTAGGTAAAAAAGCACGCACACAAGCAAGGCAAAATAAGGAACTCATTTGCTACTTCCCATCAGCAGGCAGATGTTCAGCCACTTCCAGGAAAATAGAGCTCATCACACATAAGTTTCTTGGGAAGACAAATGCTATCACACTGAATGTCCTCCCACTTCCTCCTTCTTTACTTCTTTTATTGCTGAGCATGACGTCATATAATGTGGAATCTCTCTTTGGACAGCTTGGGTCACCTATCCTGTCTGTGCCCCCCTCCCAGCTTCTTCAGCACCCCCAGCCTCCTTGTTGGCAGGGCAGCATAAGCTGAAAAGTCCTTGACTGTGGAAGCACTGCTCTACAACAACAAAAAAACACTGGTGTGTTATCACCACTATTTTCATTGAAGATCCAAAGCACAGCATCATGCATGTAAAGAAAATTAATTTGATCCCAGACAAAACCATGGCAATATAGCTATCTATCTGCCTATATATGTGTACATATACATATATGTACATGCATCAAAAAGCAAAAAAATAAAGATTTCATGTTATATAAAATTGTGTGATGGAAGGATAGAATATTTTGCATCCCTTGGAATGGAAAAGACAACTCAAGACAGCATTCTTCAACAGAACAATTATCTTCCATATCTTCTAGTTAAGCGTGACATTTTTCATATGTTAGACTTGCATTTGCTTTCAGATAGAGTACTGTTTATTTTCATACTAATGTTCTTTTCTTTGCTTAGCTATTTAGTTTTTTGATGAATGAAAGTATACTTGTTTTGCAGCCACAAGCACAGGAGAACTTTGTGGAATCTATCAAAAAGACATTGAGTGTAACAAAAACAGCTGAGTGAGCAATTGAAACTGTAGACTAATGTATGCCATGGGCCTGATTCCCCTCTGCCACTGGTGTGATTCAGGGCTATCACCCTCAATCTCTGTACAGCTGCATTAACGTAAAATATGTGCACATGTGATCAAAACTAGTCTCACAAATAAACACTACATAACTTTATGAATTAATGTACATTTCAAAGGTATATATATAAGCTGCCTCAGTAAATGATCAATGTATTTACTGCTGTTACAATGAAGAGGAGCAGTAACATTCATCAGAGGTAGACTAAGCATCTGCAGATGTTTTACAAATTTCCCAGTTTTATATTGCTACATCCTGTTGTATCCTATATGTTCTGTATTTAAGTTTGCTGTTGAGGTTATATCTTCCTTTTCACCAATGACTAAAAACTGTGCCTGTGTTTATCTTTACCTTTTAAACTGACAGGTATGAACAGATAATATGTTGTTGCTTAGGCACTGACAGGTGTGACTAAACAACTGGAGGAGAAAAAAAAATCCATTGCTTTTAGACTGATCAATATTAGTCTTCATCCCAATTGTTTGACCTTGAATGTTGCAAAAATACATCTGCAACCACTTTCAAAAGGGACACTGCCATTTATTAAATCTGAGACAGCACCATTACAATCAACTAAAACTCAAGATCTGCTGAACAGTTGAAACTATCATTTCCAAATATCTTTCTTTTCTTTAATTGAGGTTTGTTCTGCTGACAGATGAATGCACCCTCGGCTGAATTTGAATAGAAGTAGTGCAATAATCATTGACTTGACTTAAGTGAAAAAAAAACAAAACACGTAGACCAGTTCTCTGCATGGTTATATCTAGGAATGTCTCTCAGACAGACCTGACTCCTCCTTTTCCTAATTAAAAGTGGTAATAACAGTTTTATTGGATCTAAATTACACTTTTACTTGACAAACTTAATTTAAAGTGTGACCTATCAACTTAATGACATTGTGAGGCTGGTCACAACTATACATAAATTAGATGAGAGTAAAATGCATTACAATAAAGAACTAAAATGAAGACACAAAAAAATACAAATAATGGATAAAAACACACTAAAATGTTGTCACTAACGAGGTTTGCAATTTGTCTGGAATGAAATCAGAACTAACTCTGCAGAATATTGCTTAGCAGGCTAGTGGTTGAAATCAAATATATGTAGCTTTGGTGGTTCTGATAGATGTGATTTGGTATCTGTAATATAAATGCAATAAGTTTTAGAATTGAATTTGCAAATAGAGAATGAAAAGCTGGCCTTAGCTGTCTGAATTCCAGCAAGAAGAATACCTCCTTCTTACATGGGCTTTTCACCCACATGGTTCTCTAAGCCCTAAACAGGCAGCTAAGCATCCACATTGTAAAAATGAAGGAGCTACTAACATTGTACTACAGACATGATGAATATTTGAAATGACACCTAAGAACCTGATGATGCTACACTTGATGTTATATAGAGCTGAAGTGTCCTGTGAGGGGTAGAGATATTTTGTAGGGAGTGGTATCCATATTAGCTTCTCAGTGGCAGAAGATTCTGCTTACTACAGTCATGATAATTTAAGAAATTGTTGCAAAAAAAATGGTATTACAGCTGTTACAGTTCTAAGCTGGTTTTGTTTGTTTGTTTGTTTTCAGGAACTGCAAAATCACTGGAAATAGTCATGGAACCATTTCAATACTTTATCTGAAAACAATTTTGGAAAAAGGATATAAATATTGAAAATAATACTGTGACATTTCAATGCATTTTTTTTTTTTAATTTAAAGGAAGAATGCAGTTTTTAAATTTATTCTCTGAAATATAGCCTCTTATACATTTAGAAAAATGTAATTTAGACATTGGAATTAAAATACAATATTACAAAATGATCTGTGTGTGGATGGAGTTGCTTTATTAAAAGTTTTTAGAGTTTGATTTACTACTTTGAGATGGGTAGAGAAAACTGTCCACAATTATAAATTACTGAGATGTGATAGCCAATGTCAAACTACAAGGATAGAACGATACAATAATAAACAGTCAAACTGCTATTTTTCAACAAGTAAACTTATGTTGGAAAAGCCGTGGCCTCTGTCTGTGCATGTACTCTTTTTAAAGCAATTCAAACAAATACATTGTTTATCGTCTTTGCCATAAAAAATGGACTTTGAGGTACTTTTGGCATTATAGAGACACATTTTGAGGAGCAGGGGAAGAGTGTGTTAGGTTTTCATTTCTTTAGAAGCAACTTTTCCACCTACACATTGATATAGTGACAAGATTAGTGAATCTCTGAACATTTTCACGCAATCACAAACCAGTTGAGGTTGGAGACTCCACAGTATCTCTGGGCAACTCATGCCTGTAGTCAGTCACCCTCAAACTAAGTTGTTTTTTTTTGTGTTCAGCCAGAATTTCATGTGTTTTGGTTTATGCCTATTGCCTCTTGTCATGAAGCAACAGCGTTTTAGTGGCTTTTTAACATTACGGTTATAACAGATTGGTGCTATGCATGTATCTCTCTCAGAATAAACCATCTATAGTTTCTGCCAATGGTTAAGTTTACCATATTTTGGGGTAGGTAAAAATTGTATACTCACCAAAAGCTGTTGGGGGAAAATGTGCTGGAAAGTATTTGTTGAGATAAAATTTTCATAACACCTGATCTTAAACTGTGTAGGAAGTATTTACGTATTCAGACTAGCAAAAAAATTGCATTCCTGGTATGAGCTGGGAATAGAAAGTGAGTAACTGAGTTATTCAGAAGAAAGGGAAAAAAAAAAAAAAAAGAAACCAGTCATTAAAAATGACATATAGAGCGCTGCCCTTTTTCAGGGCTGAAGCTTTTTTTTTTTTTTTTTTTTTTCTGAATAATAATAAGGTTTTGAAAAGACCACCTTCTAGTCTGGCTTATTAACTAGCAGCCCTTGCTTAATATACAGGCTGAAACCCCCTCACAAAGGAGAACTAGACTTCATGGTTTAGGATATATAATATGTATTAATCTGTAGTACTGTTCATGTGGCTGGCATAGCCACCTACTTGCTCAGTATCGAGAAAAATAAGTAGCTGTAAGATCTTTTTTTTTGGCTTTTTTTTTTTTGGAGCTCAATATTCTGGAACAAGTAAGCTATTGGGATTCAAACACCCATAAGGTCAAAGGTCCTGAATAATGGATCCATGCATACACTAGCACCTACACTCTGCCACCATTCTGAATGGTGCTGTGCCTTTGCTTTGGGCTGTAGTGCCTATAGCACTTATGTGGCTTGATTCAAAGGTCTTTAAAATCAATGAGAAACACTTTTCTTACACCAGAAGGAATTCACTAATTAATTGCAATAATACTATTTATTTGATACTTGTGCAATTGCTGTCACATAAATATTTGTTTGTTACATATAGTTTAGTGGTTGCCAGTTTTATTACTTGTTCTCTTTCTTTTATTTCCAAAAGGCTTTCCCACTGCCCTCCACCCCCCTCAAAAAGCAAACAAACAAAAAACCCACAATATTACATGGGAAATATACACATTTTCACCACATCCATCTTCCTGAAGAAATAAAAATTGTGGCTAATCTGGATTGTATGGATTAGTGGGGCTCCACTGCACAATTTACCAAGATATTTGAAGATTTCTTTGGGGAATTAGAGGTTTATTTTTATTTTTACTGCTGCTGTAATCTTCTGATAATCTTTTGTGAAATAATAGAAAAGCAGGTAAATTCTTGTATATTAAAAATAATTAATTTATACATAGCTCTAATAAATCAATAAATTAACATGATCAAACATCACCAAATTATTGTATGGTGCTAGCAAATGAGAGAGCATTTCTCCGTGTACATAATAAGACAACCTCAAGAATAGGAGTTTGCATACCCCAGTAAATCAAGAATCAGGAAAGTTTTAGCACAGGAAGATTAGTGGTATGAAGTAGAATTTATATTACTGTTCATTTCACAAGCAGGAATAGCAGCTACCCAGCTGAGGAAAAGATTGAAAATAGAATGAAATGTAATAGGGATCATTTATTTATTTATTTATTTTTCTCCTGGAAAGCTTTGAAGAAAATAAAATGAAAACTAAGTATGTCTCTTCTTGCTGATATGTTGATTGTCCTGGTTTCAGATAGGTTAGGGTTAGGTTAGGTTAGGTTAGGTTAGGTTAGGTTAGGTTAGGTTAGGTTAGGTTAGGTTAGGTTAGGACAGAGTCAATTTTCCTCCTAGTAGGTAGAATGCTATGTTTTTGTTTAGGATGAGAAGAGTGCTGATAGCAAGCTGATGTTTTAATTGTTGCAGAGCAGTGATTACACCAAGCCAAAGACGTTTCAGCTTCTCACTCCGTCCTGCCAACGGGCAGGCTGGGGTTGCAGCAAGAGCTGGGAGGGGACAGACCCAGAACAGCTGACTCAAACTAGCCAAAGGGGTATTCCATACCATCTGATGTCATGCTAAACAATATATAGGGGTGGCTAGCCGGGGGAGGAGGGCTGGACTGCTCGGGGTTAGGCTGGGCATCAGTCAGTGGGTGGTGAGCAATTGCATTGTGCATCACTTGTTTCATATAGACTATTATTCTTAGTGCTGTTATCATCATTATGGTTATTATTGTTATTACTATTTTTCTGTCTTAATCTGTCTTTATCTCAACTCATAGGCTTCACTTTGCTGTTTCTCTCCCTCATCCCACAGAGGAAGTGGGGAGGGTGAGCAAACGGCTGTGTGATGCTTAGCTGCCGGCCAGGTTAAACCACAGAATGTACAGATAGATTGAGATAGAAAGAAAAAGAATGAGTTAATGTGAATAATATCACACTCATTAGTGTACTTCGAGAAAGGCAAATCTGGGTTTTGGCAGAAGAAAATACTAGAAGTTCTTCATTCCATATGCAGTCTTTGGCAATAGTTGCAATACCTTGGAAACAGCTTGTACTTTTGGGTGTCTGGAATCAGACAAAAATTTGTCAAAGACACAGCTTTGGTGACTGGCTGAAATAATAGGTTTTAACAGGGGAGATATTCAGTTTCAATAATCTTAGTTAAGTGAGAGGAATCTCATGCAGAGTATAGCCTGTGGGTTAGCGGTAAGAGTCCAGTTGGTAAGCCTTTCTTAGTTTATTGGTATAAACTTCATTGGAATAAACATTTTCTGGAATTCAGGATGCTCTGATGGAAAAAGAGGAACCTCACTCTATTCTGGGTTTATGATGCAAGCAAATCATATTCCTCTAAACATGTACATGTTGGCCTGTTCTCCCACGTGCCTGATGACAGGACGAGGGGGAATGGGCTAAAGTTGCGCCAGGGGAGTTTTAGGTTAGATGTTAGGAAGAACTTCTTTACTGAAAGGGTTGTGAGGCATTGGAACAGGCTGCCCAGGGAGGTGGTGGAGTCACCATCCCTGGAAGTCTTCAAAAGACGTTTAGATGTAGAGCTTAGGGATATGGTTTAGTGGGGACTGTTAGTGTTAGGTTAGAGGTTGGACTCGATGATCTTGAGGTCTCTTCCAACCTAGAAATTCTGTGATTCTGTGATTCTGTGATATGTACATGTGAATTTCATATGTGAGCATACACTTGAATTCTGGGGAATAATTTTGACTTTTTTTTTTCTTTTCTTTTCTTCTTTTTTTTAAGTTCATAATCTAACATGATTTCAACAAAATTTGTGACTGGAATTACTATGTATATATATTAGTATGTGTGTGTGCAGACATATTTACATTATTTACATACACATTCATAGGTGTTTAAGGGTATTGAGAAGTACATAGTAAGATTGATTAAATCAATGATCATTATCTTCCAGTAGAAATTTTATGCCATATTTGCCTTCATAAGTACTGTGTAGCTTCTGTTGTGCAGAACCTAGTAGTAATTTATTAAGTCACGTTCTTTGTGCTTTGTCTCACCGTTGTAATAATATGAAATTTTTTCCTGTGATACAATATTATCTTTGAAGCCAAGATAGACAGATTTGGTCAGTGGTAATTTCCTCACACTTTGCCACTTTTAGGTACAGCCTCACTATTGCCAGTCTTGGATGCTCTTGTGTTTCTTGAGCTGAGAACAGATATTCATGCTATTATTACTGAAGTATGTGACCTTGAACCTTGAATTTGGTAAGACCTTGCTTAAAGCTTTATGTGATTCGGGGTTTAAAGTCTTGGCATCTCCCCAAACTAACACACAAAATACTTATTTGCTTTTCTTTACTGACAAATTCCTTCAACACATTTTTTAGGGGACTTTTCTTAACCTTCTTACTTTGGTCATTTCTCCTGCAAATCCCAGCCTTTTTTTTTTTTTTTTTTTTTTTTTTTTCCTTTAAAGATGTAGACCTCAAGGAAAGAAAAATGATAGCTATCATATTTTTATATGTATATATATAAATCTGCGAGTTATCTATGAAGAACAAAAACAGGAAAAAAAACTTTAGAAAATTGAGGAGTCAGCAGTGGGGTAGCCCATAGATAATACAAGAGAAAGTTTCTTGTGGAGCTTGCTGTGTCTCTGGAGTCCTTTAGTCTTTCCTTTTTCATAAGCAGTTCTTTATCCTCCAAAAGCTATAACATCTTCTTCCCTTATGATTTCCTTCTCCTCTAGGATCACCCACCAAAACTCAGAAAACTGATGAATCAATAGTTGCTTCAGTAGACTGACAACTGGTTTAAATGAATGTACTGATTATCAAGAAATAGTAGTTACAATGGGATGAGTGGATTAAGTACCTGAAAGTAGTCATCCTTTCCTGTGTTTTGTTATGAATAATATCGCTGTGTGTTATTTTATGAGGATCTTACTGGGACTTGTACAAGGGAGAAAGACTTCTGAGTCAGGAAAGTGAAAGCAACTGGTTATGTGAAGGCATATAAATAATTCCAATGACAGGTTATAAAAGATCCTAATGCATGTCTAAAATAGGTTTATTCGACGTATTGAACTGCAGAATTTCTTAGAAGTAGGAGTGTTCACAAGACTTTCCTTAGGCAGTATACATATTTAATACTTGGCTGTCCCTCATAAAAAGGCCAAAGCTTTTTGGTGTTATACTATTTCAGGACTTGGAGAGAGTGGTGGGTCACATCTACGTGAAACACCAGCTGGAAATGTTTTTTTTTTCCTTGAGCTAAATTCTCAGAGGGTCTGCAGAGTTTATCTAGACTCAGCCATGATTCAAGCAAACTTGAAACATGTTTAAAAAAAACTTGGTTGCTCAGGGCCTTTTCTGGTTGAGTTTTGTCTGCGTCTGAGGTCCCACAACCTCAGCCTCTCTGGGCTGGACCCACAACCAGCCTCTCTGGGCAGGTTGTTCCACCACTTGATCATGCTTACAGAGATTATTCCTCCCACCTCCTCATCCCCCCAATATTTCTACACCTTGGGTTTAAATAATCAAAATATATAGATTTGTGTGTGCTTGTGTGTGCAAGGTGGTAATGCAAGATGGTAAAGTTTCATCTTAACCTTACATAATAATTGCACCTTTAAAATGTCAGCTGAAATTCCAGAAAAAGATGTTTCTGCATTAAGATTGGGGGTCATTATTCAGGTGCTGCATTTGACCTTCATTGTGAGAAAAGATGTATGTGCACTTTAAGGGCTTCTTTGCTGAACTTGTAATTTATTTTCCTCCAAAGTTGAGTTCATTGAGAATTGATGGAAGTAGAGTGAAATTTCACACAAATTGTGTTCAGTGTGAGTATTCATATTATCTTCTCTGGTGGTGTCCTTCCTTTTAAATAGTTGACAAATAAAGATTGACTGCAGTTATAGATTAGGTAACTATATAATGCTATTTAAAACATTTTCAATACTATCTTTAGATAAGCTAGTATCTATTGAAAGCTGAATGGAGCTTCTAATGTACTCTTCAAACTACTGAGGTAAAAAAAAAAGTAAATATACTTATATGAATGTATATTACTATAACATCATAGAGAAAGTGTCTTGTAATTCCACTGTGACATTTGAAATGCTCTGTGATAAGCACACAATAACACAAAGTCTTGTTGCACATACTGTAGATGCATTTCTCAACTTAAACTGCTTGTTATATTATCAGAGAGACAGAGTAACTATATATGTTTCTGTGTTAGTCCTGTTTTATTTCAAAGTAACACAATACCTACGTACATCGATTTATGTAAACCAACATTATTTAAAATAGTTTTTCAGAAGTCCTAAGGACACTTTAGCAACATGATGAAATCATGATGAAATATCTTGTATCTATAGTGTCTCAACGCAGCTTGCTCACCATCTCCACTGAGTCTCTACCTGAGTTAGAAATGCCTTCCAGTCCCCTGTGAGATTCATGAGAGTTTATTAAAGCTTGCTACGAGTTACTTCTAGTGAAAATGTCAGTGGTTAGTATATAACTACGTTAGGATAACTTATAGCAAGCTTAAAGCAATTTATGGCTTCTGTGTGAGGAGGTGATATAGAATCTTATTAAGTAAATTTGTTAAACCATATTTCACTTGAAAGTTTTTCCTCCTCCCATGACCAGCAGACTGAACTAGAGAAAGCAGTACGCCCCTTCCTGACATGCTTGAACGTGATGATCATATTGAACATTACAGTTATTTTAATGTGCTCTTTTAATTTCCACAGAGAAGTGCAGTATTAAATTCAAGAACTGCTATGTGTGGAGAAAGGAAAAATTTGAATGTGCAAAGCAACCCTCTAACATAGCTCATTTTCTTAGTTCCTTTTTTAATTTCATTTTAGTTCTTTACTTGCGTTTTATTATTTAAGAGTTTTATGCTTGTCGTAACTCATCTGTAATATTTAATTGATTCCTCCAGTTGTCTCTTACTGCTGTGGGCATTCTAATCAATTAAGGATCTCCACTGAACTGTGGCCTCCTATTTTCCCTTCTCCACCTTTCCTCCATTAAGTCTCTTGAGCGTGACCACATGCCTACTTGTGTTTATGTATGGATGTGCTTGTTTGTTCTTTGAACTTAAATCAGGCTCTTTCATTTTCTTTATCTTGAGGTTGCTTATCTCAGTCTGAATTTCCTCAAGATCCTGTATTCTCTGGGGCTCACTTTAATTTCCAGCTAACCAAAAAGCTGCTTGCACAGCATCCAACGGCAGAAACAGTATTTCTGTAGTGTTTATCAGGCAATCTTGTGATATTATTGCATCAATATATCTATAATGATTCAGTGTCATAACCAATGTTATCATCAGGCAGCAAGCACCTAAATAATCCTCTAAGATCCCATAAAGCCTTTCAGTTTATTTAGTTCTTTCTACTTCTCTAAAATTCAGCTGGATAGCTAAAATTCACAGGTTTTCTTCCTTCCTTGCAGACTACTGTTTCTTTTTCTCATTGCATATATTTGAGAAACTACCTTTTGATTTAATCTCAGTGTACTCCAGAACTTTGAAATTCCAACTGTTAATGCCTTTAATCCTGGATTATTTTTGTCCTTGACATTTGATCTGCTGAATATTTAAAGTTGAGAAGTCAGATTCCCAGATATTCCTAACCTCTGGTCTCCACATTTGAAAAATTTTGCAATTTAATACATATGAACCATAATATGTTACTTTATTATAATGGTCATTGTATAACCAAGGAAGAGAAATAGGCTTTCGGGATTAAGTAATTTGATTGTTCTTATGTGATATAATACTATTGTTTGTATATCATAAAAATAGCTCTGGCAATAATCTTTACGTTTCTGCTTATATGAAGGAAGTACACATTCCTCTTTTTTTTTTTTTTCTTTTTTTCTTTTTTTTCTTTTTTTTTTAAATATAAGTAACATGGATTAAGGGGCAATTTGTATGTAAATACCTCTCCTCCTTTGGCCCTAAAAGTTGCATCTATTTTTTCCAAGGCATCACACCAGAGAACGTGTTTCATTCTCCTAAAAAAATGGTCTGTACTCTTTCCTTCTTCCTTTAACATCTGGAGTCACAGGAGATGCTCAACATTCAGACACACACGGGCTTCCTAAAGCCCTTGATCAAATGAGATTTTTCTGTGTCCTGTACTGTTCTACATTTCAATATTGTGAAGCTGGATTGAGGAAGTTTGCATGCTTGAAGTATTATAAGGGGGGGAGGGGGGATGGAGTTTGTTTGTGTACATAAATTAGCCTGGAATTTGCATTGGATAAAAATCTAGGCATTCCTCCCCTTCCTTTCATTTTCCCCTTTCTCTCCACTCTCCCCCCCCCCCCCCCCCCCATTACCCCCATTACATCCGTTTTCTCTTTTCTAGCATCCCTGGGGGAATCTTAAAATGTATTGTAATACCAGTCTGCTGGCTCAGGCTTTTTTCCTCTTGGAGGGATAGCATTAAAATCCTTTCCCCGGAGATTTCAGTAACTGTTAGTAAAAATGAAAATTTATCTGATACTCTCTTTTTTTCTTTCTTTTCTTAATAATTGCTAAACTGGTCAGCAATGATTCTTTTCTTCTTTTCCTCTGAGTTATTTTTTCCCTCTGTTCTTTCTTTTGATATAGTTACAAAGAATTCATGGGAGACAAGAAAAGACCTAAAAGACTTAAATTATTTGACTGGGAAATGTACTGCCTTTTTCTTACTTCAGCATCTCAAGGAAAAAGTATTCATTTTATTTTTATGGAGATAGCATGGCACTTACTGGATTAGGATACTTTTCAGTTAAGTACACTTGTGTCACATTAATTGAATAAAAATCAAATTTATTTTACAAGAGCGGATAAAGTGCTTATTTAAAATTTAACCATTTATACAATAGTTGTTTCCTTCAAATTTAACTAATTACAGAATCTAAGCTCTCTGTACATGCATTGTAACTGAGAATGACTTTGGCTACTCATGGCTTCAGTGGACATTCATGGTGATTGCAAACACTCCTTCTGGAAAATTTCAAAACTTCTCTGGTTCTATGTTGTAGAGAATTAGCATGATGAAAAAGAAATTACAACCAGTAGTAAGAGACATGCCCTGATATTCTTCCTTTGTGAAGGGACTGCTTCAGTGTTTGGTACAAACTAGTCAATAGAGCATTTTGGTGCCTGAAAAGCTGTGCAAAGCAGCCCTGATTCAGCTCTGATACAGCACTATATCTACTCTCATGTTTCTTTAATTTATCAGTGTTTGCTTTGTCCTTCAAATGTTTTTATAGACATTGCAACGAAGCAGACATTCACATGTAAGTCATGCATTTACACTAGTAGGTAGTATTTAGGTGGACTCCCCTGCTGATCTGAAACCAGACTCAACTCGGTAGACTCATCTAATGTACATTTCTGCCTAAAATGTTAAGCATCCCCTTTTAAGCTTTCTATTCAAGAATCATTCTGTAGGCAATGGAGAAAGATCACCAATATCACCAACTGCAAGAGAAGTGCATACAGTCTAAACCATGGTATAACTAATAGTCTGGTGGAGGCACCTGTCTATTTCATTAACTTTAGAAGAAAATTTTAAAATTAACTTGGGTGTGACGTTTACGCAAACAAATTTAAATGAGATAAATCCTACTGTTTGTCGTTATTTCAAGTGGAAGCCAACTATAAGTATGCCATACCTAATACAAAGTAGTCATTTAAATGGCCTCCATGCACTGATCATGTTATGCTTTTGATTAAAAATCATTAATTCTCTTACCATAACAATTCTCTTTAGAAAGTCAAATCATGCCAGAATATTTACCACTACCTCTGTAGTGTTAAACCCTAAATCCTCCTCATTGTCTCTAGGAAAACAACAAACTCAAGGACTCTTAGATCTAACTGAGAAAACAGGAGAGTATGAAAAGCTTTTTTAAACCAAAACATACCAACTACAACAAATTCAAAAATTACATGGCTATTGCATCATATATTAGACCTAATGTGCATATCAACAGGGCTAAAACATTAGTCAGAAAACCAAACAAAACAACAACAAAAACACACACACACACAAACACTCAAAGTTACAGAACTGTATGTACAAAAACACAGAAGACATAACAAAAGCATTGACAGGTTTTGTTTTAAGTTTAAGGTTCTCTCCAAAATAGGAGCACAGCTGTGCAAATCTTGAGTAACCTCAAGCCTGCTTTTGTAATGTTGCTGAGTGTGAGACCTGAAAACAAGAAGGTAATACAATACAGTTTCTATGTTCAGGATTAAATGCTGAAAGGCAAAATGACTTGTTATGAAAAAGAAATAAAAGCATAATTAACTCAAATGACTTCTTTAGAGTTCTTTTTGATAGCATAAGACTTGTGTTTAAATACTAGCCCTTTAAACAGAAATCCATATATAAGTGAAAATAGGTGATGGGAGAATTATTATATTTTCAGTGGGCAAATCAGATTTAAAACAAAAACAAAACACACACAAAAAAAATTCAAAGTACACAAAGTTTATGATGGATGTCATCTACATGGACATAATTTCCTATTTTGCTCCTTTTTAAAATCTGCTATAAAAAGAAAGTTTTTTCCAGCTTATGATCAAATGTCATTATTTCAGTTGAGAAAAAATTACCTACATAACGTTTATAAGAATAGTGATTGTTCCAAATCAAAATACAAATAGTTTCATTGTAACAGAAACTCCTTGAAATTTAGTCTGGTTTCTGAAAACAAAATTGTATTTTCATTTTCATTGTTGCTGTTGTTGTTGTTTTTAGCAAATAATTTTGGTGAGGGGAGAGTGAAGTACCGTGATTTCTTTAACTTAAAATAAAAATTTTAGGGCTTGGATATTAGAAGAGCTCCAAACCCAAAGACTGATGGGCTGCCCTAAGACAAAACACAGAATTAAATCTAGGATTTAAAATTTCTTAATACAATATCTGGACCATTGCCCTCACAGAACTGAAGAGTGAGAGTCTGGGCATGACTTGAGAGCATTCTCATTGTCCCTGATCTGCCTCACCTCACTGCTCATCTTAGATACCATAATATCTCTTCTTTGAATGACATTTGTGTCAGTTATGTTTGTTGGAAGATTTATTTCAGTTGGTAACAAATTACTTGTCCCTCAGATTGCACCCATGTTTGGCTAAAATAAGCAGTTGCCAAAAGAAGATTTTCTGAAAAGTGGTACATATGCACAAAACACTTGATTGCAGTATTTTCATATATAAATTGTCCTGAACTTCTTAGATTGGTATATCAGTTTGCTTTGTAGGTGTGGAAAGCAAATGTTCAATGACATCAAGGCAGTATCTTTACTTTCGTTTTATTTTATTATTGTACTGTATTGTATTGTATTGCATTTTGTTTTGTTATGTTATGTTATTTTATGTTATTTTAATTACCTTAATATTTTATTTTATTTTATTTTATTTTATTTTATTTTATTTTATTTTATTTTATTTTATTTTATTTTATTTTATTTTATTTTATTTTATTTTATTATTTTATTTTATTTTATTTTATTTTATTTTAATTTATTTACCTTAAAACTTCAGTGACCATTACAATTTACAATTTGATGAATATTTTTTTATTGTAATACAGGACCATATCACAGTTCCTTTTATGAATTGTCAGACTACAGACAGTTGGCTCTCTCAATTTATATAAATACATTTGATAGCTTGCAAATTCAGTTAGATATCTGGAGTTGCTGTGTGAGTAATTGATGTTTCCATAAAAGAGCCTCATCTGTAAATATGTAGGATTAGAATTAGTATTGCTGCAACTTGCAGAAATCAACAGACCTCAAATCAACAGCCCAAGAACCTGGTAAATCTGGGGCATACAGAAAGGAAGATCCTTTGATATCTTAAAAAAAAAAAAAAAAAGAGAGAGAGAGAGAGAAAAGGAAAAAAAGGGAAAAAAAAAAAAAAAGGAAAAAAGAAAAAAGATTTCATAACTGTTTGATTAACAACCTAGGAAAAAAGGAAAAATACATATTTGAGACTGAACTGGGTAATAAGATGCCACCTTCTTCTATAAAAATTCTTTGTTACTAGGAAAATTATTTTTAAAAGAGTAGTCAGTGTCTGAACCAATCTGTTGAAGACTTGCATTCTCAATCTTCTGATGTTGACAGCTGGAAAAGGCAAAATTTTTCTGCCTTATACTCTTCAAATACAATGGGTTTTATTTGCTATTGATTCTTAAGGTACAGTAAAATGCTGCCTCTGGAGTGTGATTGCTGACGTGGCAGATGGTCTTTATTACTCCTAAAGGTCTGTTTGGTTAATGGCACCTTAATTCTTTAGTATCCCCATATATCTACCCTTCCCTTCCAATTAAGCATTAGTGACACATTTTTATGGTCTCTAAAGCAGCATAAATTAACATCACCTATAGACACAGTAGTAGTAATCCACTAATTGCAATTCTGACGACTACCTTCAAAACACATTGAAGACAAACTGAAATTTTAAGATCAGAAAGCTCCTATAAATGGTATTAAAATGTAAAGAGCATATTAAATCTATACATCTTATATTTTTTAATTCCTCTACATAAGTAGCTAGATGAATTTGACATAGTTACTGCAACACTAGTTTAACATGCATCTATTGCTAAAATTCTATAGAAGCCCATATGTTGGTAGTCATACTCTAGAGGCCCATTACTAACAGGTACATATGGGAGAGCTCTCCTCATACCCTAGAGAAGCTAAAATACCTGTCACAGATGTCCAATCAGTTCCTGATCCTAAGTATATTAAGTCATTGCAGGAGTCCACTGCCTTCACTGGGTGTAGGTCACAGCTGCATTGATCATTTTAAGTCACTTACGAAGAGTCACATAAAAGTTCCACAACCAAGCATTTCTCATCAGAACAGGCCACACATGACTTAAAATGACCTAATTAACTCAAACTGTAATGAACTGTAGCTATTTTATTATATGAATAGCTCTTTAGCTATATTGAAATGTCATGTTTTCACAAAGGTTATCTGTATCTGCCTTCTTCCCAGAAAAAAAAAAAAAATGCAATTTAACACCCTTTTTACCCTTTCTTCAGTTGGGAAAACTGTGAGGAAGTAGACTTTTTTCATATTGGCTAATGTGGAGTGCTTCTATTCTTGGCAACCTTTGAAGTGAGTACTTAAAATAAGAGGGCACTTCCAAGTGCCTAGAGTGGAGTGGAGACACCACGGCTAGGCTCTATATCAGGTGGGGACTTGATTGTTCTTGTGCACACCGAGACCCATAAGCTGCACTTTTTGCTACCCTGAGCCAAGGACCTGTCATGTTTTGACAAATGCTGTACTCTAGTGTACTTTCACTCATTATAATATCATCATAATGCCAAAGCACACCTCCATCCCAAAAGCTACTTGCCTTCAAGATGCGACCACCCCTCACTAAGTACATGCTCTGAATTTCTCAGAGACTATACTTTTATATGTAGACGGGAAAACTTTTCACCAATCATAACTAAGATATGCTTGACTAGAGTCATTCAAGCTCCACCTAAAAGATAGAAAATAATATAAATTGTCCTAAGAGAGAGGGGATGTTAGGGAAGATACCATTGTCAGGGAAAATACCATATGTCCTGACTCCTGGGATCAGTTGATGGGCTGAGCCTCTTTTTCCCCCCCATTTGGGGGGGAAGGGGGAGGAAATCTCGCCTTTAGGTGAGAATTGAGCACTTGGTTATACTGTATGTCTCTGCGGAAACTTAGAAATCTCTATAGAGTCTCTGTGGCTTTTAATGTGATAATTTCCAGGCTGTGCACCTGTGTATTTCATGCATGCTAGCTTGCTTTTGAAGACAGTAAATAATCGCCGGCAATCCAAAGAACCTGTGTACCTGTTGCCGTAATAAATTGCATCTAACTTCATTGTTCCTAGCCATGATAGTTCTCATTGAACATGACTAGAGTAAGGGTGTGATATATTATTGGTGAGTTTGTGATAGTTCAGTACCTAGAATCCGACTGGATCCATAACGGTTAATCGGCTACACCCTTCAACGTGACAAGATTTAAGCCAAAAAGACAGGAAGCTAAGCCAAATCTCAAATTCATTTTTACCCTTGTCTCTCTTGTGCCTCATCCATCAGGTGATACTTTTAATGTTACCTAAGCATGATACTATGTCTGTCTCAAAGCACTGCTGAGATTGTAGATCACTGAGAGATAGTGTACACTTGCCCTGTATGTTTGCTCTGTTTTATGCTTTTGCCTAAGCTTTCAAGATTGTTCACTTTTGAAACAGGATTCTTGTCTAGAAGGAATTTTGATCTGATCAAGAACATTAAGTCCTCAGCTCAGCTGCTAACAACAAAATGAACCGAAATGTTGAGGATGGATTTTTTTGTTCTCTTTTTACATATGTGCTTGTTCTTTGGGCACAAATTTCTTGTTACAATTAATATCCCTTCTGGGCCATCCAGAAAATACTTCTGCAAACAAGTGATAAACATACATCAAAAGTTGCATAACTCTGCCACAGACAGCATTCAACCGAAACTATAGTCTTAATCTCTATCAGATAAGTGAGCAAGGACTTTTTTTTTTTTAATTATTATTATTATTATTATTTTCTCTTAAATAAGTTATCCTCTGCTATTTTTAAATGGGATGTATCCTGTATTCATGCACTGCAAGGGCAGTAGTATGAACAGTATACTTTGAATAACCATAAATAATAATTTATAAATAATTATTGGGACCTCCCACAACAGCCGCAACAGTATTTCACTAAGAATAATAAAAAGAAATAACAAATTTCAAAGCATCACATCAGTTCGGATGTCTGTTCATGTTTCTGTTGTGTATATTTGAAAAGGAAACATAGCTGTTCATAATTTTCATTGTTTTTTACTGTTAAGGATTTTTAGCCTAGTTTCATGTGTTGCTTTCAAACTGGATATTTTTTTTCTTACAACTGCTGACAATTTTGCTGTTCTGAAGTTTTTGAATAAAAAACTCATAGTCCCATCCTTGCCAGCAATAGCAGCAAGAATTATCTCTTCCTTATGATTTTCTGATATTTTCTTCAGATATTGCATATTAAGATTCACCCCAGTTATAATTTGTAAAGAAAAAAAAAAAAAAAGGCCTGTCTGGATGGTTTATGAGTGAGCTCTGGATGTCACTATTATAATAGCATTCCTAACAAATGACAGGTCAAAGTCGTGGGTTTCAAAGTATTACATAGAGTGTCAATCATTAAGTCCTTGCCAGTTTAAATGCATAGTCACCTAGGCATAACTTTAAAGGATGTACCTGACTTTTCATCAAAAATTCCTTCCATTCTTACCTAGTCTAGTGGGTCTTAATGATTGGAACTCAAAAAGAAGGAAACAGCAACATACTTGAAAGGAAGACCTGAAACAACTGTACTGTCCTTGTCACTATTATTAACCACCTCCTAAATTTGCAGTGCAGTTTGGCTCTTTTCCCCTCTCTACTTTTTAAATAAACAGACTTTCCTTGATTTTTCAACAGATAGTCACCTTAGTCTTTTAAGTTCATAATAAAGGACAATATTAAAGAAATAACAGAAGCTGTAGCATAAGGGAAGGTCATGGCAAGACATTAATTTAATATCTTACATATATTAAATTCTAAATATCTATTCTACAGAAAATGTGTAATCAACAAGGATGAAACTAACTTTACAGGGAGCACTTAAGATGATATTTAGAAAGTAACTTACAATGAAAAAATCAGTTTCACAAATACCTATGCTTGTTCAGACATGATGCTTATCTCTTAAAATGCTGTTGTTTTTTTTGTTGTTTGTTTTTTGTTTTTGTTTTTTGTTTCTTGATGGCATTCTCATATCTGTTTCAATTGGAAAATGCGTAATGAAAGATCCAGTAAATCATGTAAGATAGATTTCATTGCAGAAGGTTAGCACTGGTTAATATCTGTCTTTTTTTTTTTTTTTAATTTCCAAGAAAAACTTAATTCCTTTAGTGTTTCTTTTGCAAATATCACAAAAGATAGAGAAACATGTTTATTTTTAATCCATTACCACATTCAAATGTGTATTTATAGTACACCTTGTCCTGTTAATTAAGGACTAAACAGCAAGTTTTGCAGTAGTCTGCATTTGGTCAAAAAGTAATTCACAAATTTTCACCACATCACATGAATTTGTAAAGAATGCACACCTTTTTGCATGATATTTTTCAGCATGTCAGCAACTTCTTTATGGTGATAACATTTATTCATCTTTAGCAGGTGAGATCTACCAGCAGAGAGCTGAAGTAGTAACTCTGGGGTGAGATTTTCTAAAGTAGTGTTTACTCTTCTCTGTGTCTACAGAAATCACTGGAACTTAAAGAACAATGAATGTGCTGGAACTGGTGTATGCTTTAGAAAATCTCATGACCATACAGATTCCAATCACCCAAGATTTCATTGTCTATCAAGAATACTTCTATTATAACTTCTGTTGACACAGGACTGAGCAAAAAAGATAATGTTTTTAGATTAAACAGATGTACCAGAAGTCCCGAAAGAAAAAAAAAGAAAAACATATGTATATTTATAAGTGTAAATATATATATATATATAATTTATATAATGTATAATAATACAATAATTTATATAATTATATAAATTATGCAATTTGTATGTAATTATATTAACATATAATTTATATAATGTATAATATACATATTATATTGATATATATATAGTTTATGTAACTATATATATATATATCTCCATTAGTTCTGTATGTCTTCAGTGGTTTGTACTAAAGTCCCCATGGTTCACATTTTGTGACATCTTTCCATCATTCGTTTATGTATTTACACTTGTTAAAGTCTTATTTCTTGCCAAGAATTTAAAATTTACTTTCATGTTAAGCATCATGCACTGCAACAAGAATTTAATATTACAAACTAACACTATTGCATACCATTAAATAGTAATTTATATCTACTTGGAGAAAGGGAAGTCTCTTGCTTTCTTTGCATTACATTTACTGCCTTATGGAAATTCAGATGTTCATGGTCTGAACTTGGGTAGACCTGTGCGGTGTCAAGAGTTGGACTTGATGATCCTTAAGGGTCCCTTCCAACTCAGGATATTCTATGATTCTATGATTCTATGATTCTATAATGATTCTATTGCATTGGTCTTACTGCATAGACACCGATGCTCATGAAGAATGTTATTTGTGTATCTCTACAGAAGTCCATGGTGCAAAGTTGCATGCAAATGTGAAGGTAGAATGGGGCCTACAGACTTTAATGATTACCAAACACCCTAATTTCAGCATTGAAAGCAGGTAACTTAATTGTGTAAACCAACAGGAATTTGACCCTGCAGTGAATTTTTAATAATACGCTAATTGTCTGATAAAGAAATCAAATTAGACATTAGTGGTAAATCTTCATCTCAGCATGCAGTTACATACTGAAATGTTGTTATTAATACTAACTGCACATAATTCTTGAGGCACTATGAGAAAGATTTAGGCTGGATTTTTATTATTATTATTATTATATTTTTATTTATTTTTTTCTGTTTTTCTCTGTGTAAGGAAAGAGTTGATATTGAGCTTTCACAACCAGTTTGGATAAGGCCCAGGGCAACCTTATCTTGGTGGTACCCCTGCCAGGCAGAGGGTTGGAACTAGATGACCTTTAAGGTCCCTTCCAACCCAAGCCATTCTATTATTCCATGATTCTATGATTGTAAAGTCTGAAAGTCTGTCTTGAGTCTTCTCTATTGATCTTGAGAGTGACTCACAGCTGTCCTTGAATATTATCTCCTACAGCTGATAAATTGATTGTGGGACAAAATAGTGAAGACATTTCTAACATGATGTGGAAAAAAGCTGCTTTCACAAAGGAGAAATTCTATGAAACCCATAGACAAAATTAAACTTGAAAATAAATAGCTCTTCTAAAATTCCAGAAAAATTCTCCTGAAAGTTTCAAAATTGCGTTTTACATTCTCATTCTATGATTTCACTTTAGTTATAACAGACATCTAAAATACTTCTGCTACTGTTGTGTCACAATAACGAGATGTGCTTTTTGTATAATCATATTTTGTAGCTACTACTGATAGAAACATCATCTGGAGATCAAAGTGTCTTTTGTTCTTTTCTGAAAAAAGCTTCAAACTACTGCTTGAAACTTTTCAAAAAGAACTTTTTGAAGATACTTCGTTTCATATACAATCTCAAAATTATGTGGCTGTTTATCTGAAAATTTATAATGGCATAGATATTCTGATAGCTTCCTAGTATCAGTAACTCATAATATTTTAAAAAATCATGAATCAGGCGCAAAAAGTCCTTATCATTTGTTTACCCAACAAAATTTTAGAAAATAATTTTGGATTATTATTATTATTTTTTTTTGAGTTTTCAGTCTCATATGAACATACAGCTTAGAAATGTCTTTTATTATCTGGAGGCTGAATTTTTATGTGGCTTCAAGAAGTAGGGATTTACTAAGTTAAAAAGTCAAACACCATGAGAACTATAATTACTACTGGTAGTAACAATGGAGTTGGGAGAAAAGAAAAGTTACTCTAAGTCAGTTTTTATTCACCTGTTATCTTTTTTTGGTGGTATTCTACCAACTAAGCATCAATTACTATTGATTTCAATGGTAAAACTTATTTAAAGAGAACTCCTAGAGGAAACAGTGACTAGAATTTGGCTTCAGGATGTAAATAAAACCTGAATTATACACCAAAATAAACACCTCCCTGATTCTGTGTATGAGACTCAGATTATTCACTTTAGGGATTTATATAAAACAATGGAAACTCATCACACTGTTTCTAAACTTGGACAAAAATGTACTATTTAATTTCATAAAACTCTCTGGTTTATTTTTTTTTTTGGTCATTGTTTCTGCAAAAAAATACAGTAAGATCCATTGTTATCTGTGATCATTTACCTGTACCTGTGCAATTGCTATGCAGCAGAAACATCAGTCATAAATGTCCTTTCATAATAGAAAGATTTAAATTTTACCTTCTTTCTTTCCGCGGGATTAAAATATTTTGTTTACAGCCATTATTCTGAAGTAGTTTCAGGATTTAAAAACATAATCAGTAAATCATCTCCCAGTCACAGGATTTGACTTAACTAACTTTGATTATGTATGAAAGAGTGGTTGTAATCTTTAGCTGTGTTGAATCAAAAACATTCAAATCTCTTCCAGAATTAAGACCACTCGATAACTCCCTTGTTTTCACTGAGCAATCAAGTCAGTGTCCATACAAAATAATCAGTGTGGAGACAGTTTCTGCTGCCTTTAATAGATGAACTGAAACCAGATTATTATTATTATTAATATTTTTTTTTTTTTTTTTTTCTGCATGAGCATCAGCAATGAGTACTTATGACTCTTACACTCCACTTTCCTGCATTTGTTGTGTGATCTGGAGCTTTAGGCAATCTCCAAGCAGCATAGGAATGATGGCTTTACAAATTAAACAATTATTCTTACTTGTAAAATTGTTTGAGAAATCTTGAGATGGCAGCCGTGGATCAGCTGGGAAATGAAGGCTTAGATATGTTTTAAACATACAAGATACTAGACATGACCTATGTATGTCTCCATTGGTTTCTTGTGCATTGAAATCCAAATCTGTTTCTCCTCAGTATCTGAGCTGACAGTATTACAGAAAAAGCAGTACTCTTAAAGCAGCTCTAGATGGGCTCCAGTATTACTTTACTTTACCCTGTTTTATTTCCCTTTCTGAAAGTTTAAGGGCTTTTGCCGTTCTTCGGATATCTCTGTCACCATTCCATGCCCACAGAATGCCTCCATCAGGTACATTTAATGTTACCTTCTTTGATCCTCATCTGAATTTCCCTTCCTTTTGCTTTGGTACTTCCTTTGAGTACCTCACAAAGGTTGGAATGTTTCTTTTCAAAACACTAGTTGCTTTGAGTTTTAAGTGCCTCATTTTTGTTTTGTTTTGTTTTGTTTTGCTTTGCTTTATTTGCTTTTTTTTTTTTTTTTAAGTAAGGATTTTTGAATGATACATTTCTTGGAGAAGATCTGAAATATTCTGTGTTGTTCAGCTTTGTAATGGAATATACACATGATGTTCTTCATCACTATTTATTTTATTTACATTTTTTGGCATCTTTTCAGTTAAATTCTTTTGTAAGTATAGAATTTTCCAGCATGACTTTATTGCAGTAATATATACATGTACTAATCCACTCTACCTTCTTCCTCAGATTTACAGGGCAATGATTCTTATTTAAATGAAACATTTATTTAAATCTTGTTTAGCTTATTACTGTTCAAAATCATAGAACAAAGGGTATTTTTGATAGTAAGGAAAATTACTGCATTTCACCCATAATTTATCCAGTCAGAGACATTTTTCTTTCTTGTTTCTCTTCTGTTTGAATTGAACATATTGAAAGCAGCTTCAAGAAAGGATGAGAGCATGTAGAGTCACTTGGAAAATATTCTCACACCTGTCCCTGCAGGTTCCTAAACAATTCCAAAATGTCTCATGATGTAGACTTAGTTCTGGTTTCATATATTTAATACAAGCAAACAAACAAATAAAATACCCTGCTTGTACACCTAAAGGTGAAGTGTTCTTGACCAAATTTGGCTTAATCCAATCTGACTGTGAAGTTGGTTGGTCCTATTCTGAGTAGAAATCTGGACCAGATGCCCTCCAGAGGTCCTTCCACCTCAACAGGCTCAATTATCCTTGTAGCTTCCTTACAGCTTGGGATATTCTATGAAAAACTTGCAGTTCTTGCACTTTGAAAGCATAACATTCCTGCTGTACAATAACCAAAACCATGATTTCTGATTGCAATTGTCTAACTGCTATCCACAGACATGGTGAGTCACAGAAACAAGAGAGAATGGAGTCTTCAGTGGACTCTTTGTTGTTTCCTATGTAGCTTGCAGGCCGAACACATATTTAAAAATAAATAACTAAGCTATAAAATAACCTAAAGCTTCAAATTACAAAATGAGACACATAAGAATAGCCACATGAGAATAAATGGGCAATATTTGCAAATGCTCCTGTGTTACAGCATTTGTACTTTTGAGAGTGCTGAGTCACCAAGCAATTCATCTAACAAAAACACTAATTTTACATTCTACCCATTAAGCAACCAAGTTATTTCTGGACAGATATATAGCAGACAGCAATAATTAACACTTTCATTATTGCCTTCAAAACATCACTGACAAGAATGAAGAGCATTTATGTTACTTATAGCAGTTGAAGATACACTGAATGTTTCTGAATTAATTAGCATTATTTTGTAGTACAGATGTTGGATGTGCATGGACAAGATGAGCACTAACATCCTGTGTCTACTTGCTGTTCACAAATATTCATTTTGCAGCTTTGGCATCTGCATATATCTGAGAACTCCCTTTCACAAATCTTAGTGATACTGAGTGCCTCACATAAACTGAGGTGAAAGAGGACAGAAAAAAACAAAATCTCATAAGCTTCTTCACTGCTCCTCTTGAATTCCCCCTTTAAATCTCTCTCTCTTCTCTCTCTCTTTTTTTCTTTTTTTTTTTTTTTTTCTTTTTTCTTTTTTTCTTTCCTGTGATTCTTACAAAATACCAGCTGCAAAACTGAAATTCCATCTATCATGCTGTCAAACACACGAAGTCCTGCACCTGGGTTGGAGTAATACCCAGCACAAATACAAACTGGGCAGAGAACGGATTGAGAGCAGCCATGAGGAGAATGACTTGGGGGTGTTGGTTGATGAGAAACTCAGAAGGAGCTGACAGTGTGCTGCTGCAGTCCAGAAAGCCAACTGTATCCTGGGCTGCATCAAAAGAAGCATAGCCAGCAGGGTGAGGGAGGTGATTCTCCCCCTTTACTCTGCTCTTGTGAGACCCCACCTGGAGTAATGTATCCAGGTCTGGGGCTCCCAGCACAAGAAGGATGTTGCCCTGTTGGAGCAAGTCCAGAGGAGGGTCACAAGGATGATCAGAGGACTGGAGTACCTCTCCTATGAAGACAGGTTGAGAGAACTGAGGTTGTTCAGTCTGGAGAAGAGAAGGCTCTGGGAAAACCTTATATCAGCCTTCCATTACTTAATGGAGACCTATAGGTCAGCTGGGGAGGGTCTCTGTCAGGGAGTGTAGTGATAGGAAAAGGGGTAACAGCTTTAAACTAAAAGAGGGTAGATTTAAGTTAGACATTAGAAGGAAGTTTTTCACTCAGAGGGTGTAAGGAACTGGAACAGGTTGCCCAGAGAAGCTGTGGACACCCCATCCCTGGAAATGTTCAAGGCCAGGCTGGATGGGGCTTTGGGCAACCTGATCTAATGTGAGACACCCCTACCATAGAAAGGGGTTGGATCTAGATGATCTTTAAGGTCCCTTCCAACTCAAATAATTCTATGATTCTGTACTCCATGTAATTCACTTATGCCTCTCTATCTGTGTATCTGATTTAGATTATCTGATTGTAAATGACATAAAATGAAGGCCACCATTCAGTTCTGTGCTTGAACTCTGCCTGCTTTTAGAAATGATACAAAATGAAGGACTGGAAGACAAATCACTAGTAATAGAATATGTGATACAATGCCAGATTAGATTTTATGAATAACATAAGAACATAAGATATTTACATACATACAAGAACACAGTTATCTTAATATATTATCATGTAAAACAAAGACATTTTGTGGGCTATAAAGTTAATTTAATACATGTGAATATAGCTTCTCAAGGAATACTACTTAGGGAAGTTGTTGTCTTTTGACCACAATTCTCATTAAAGTATTAATAGTCTTAACCAGCAAAGGTGTTTTACACCTGCAAATCATACCTTGAGCATTTTCTAGAAAGTGTTTTTTTTTTTGTTGTTGTTGTCGTTTGTTTGTTTGTTTTTCAAAATATTTGGGATCCTTCAATGTGCTCCAATCAGCATGAGTGGTGTTCTCTCAGTACATGCAATTTGGTCTTATGTTATTTATATCAATGAATAACAGTCTAGTTTTCTCTAGCGTATTTTGCAAAATGTATCACTCAGACATGAGAGAAAGCAGAAGCTTCTGAACTATTTCTACATGGAGCCAGAAGTCTCAGCATTTTGCAGTTTCTGACAAAGTAGCAGAGATGTTTCCTTTCCCACACTAAATGTCTGTACATTTTTTAACTAACTAGTGCATAACATACATTATTTGTGTTCAGATGCATATATTTGTATATGTAACTGTAGTGTTACAACATTACTAGCTATGGCACAACTAATTATTTTAACATTTTCAGAAAGGTACCATTAAAAAATTATGTCCAAACTGAATGACTAAGTAGAAGAGCAATATTTAAATTATTTTGTATAACCTCATTTTTTTATAATAGGTTTCTACTCCATTTTTCAAACTTCCTTTTCCATATTTTGCTCCTCTGTATGGCATATAGAATGTTCTGCTCCTCTTTCAGGGATTCTTGCTCCTTTGTTCTTCTGTTTGCCAAAAGCTACAAATTATTACAAAATTGATGAAGTAAGCATCTAGGTAGTTCGAAATCTACTTACTGAGCTCCTTAGATATGATATTTGCCTATATTGCCTCCTTTTATAATACTTTTTATTAAAATACTTTGACAATGATATAATATATAACCCCCTTGTCCCTGTTTCCCCAGATTACAAACTTAAAAATTACCCATTAAAACATGACCTTTTTCTTTTTTTCTCTCTCTTTTTTTTTTTTTTTTCCCAGTAGTTCCTCTAGCTTGCCTATTTCAAAATAAATCCTTCCCTTCCCTTCCCTGCCCTGCCCTGCCCTGCCCTGCCCTGCCCTGCCCTGCCCTAACCTTCCTTTTTTTTTTTTTTTTCTTTCATTTTTCCCTGTAATATAGTACTTCAGATATATGAATAAGAACTTTCTTTAAAAAAATATTCCTCAAGGATGTTTATAGATCTTCAGCCTGAATTATTATATCATCTCAAAGATTTGTTTGAGAAGTAATGGTTTGCATTCACACATCTGAAATGTGCAGCTTTATAGAAAGTTTCACAGATTTTACTCTATGTCCATCATGTTCTGTCACCCCCTCCAACCCTCCCACCCAGCAAAACACAACCAAACCAAAACAAACAAACAAAAAGAAAACAACAATAAGAAAAACAACCTTCTGCCTACTGCTTCCATGCATGTTTAGTACAAGAATTACTCTTCTGGCCAGCATACATGTTTCCTGTGTGCTGAAACTGGTGAATGCAGAGCACAGAGTGGGATTAGCATGGACTGTGGACTGCAGGCTTGCCCTTAGACAGGGGACACTGAACATCTCATAGATACCAGTGACTGAGGCAGCAGCAGACAAATTATATATAAACCCTTCAGGTTACGGTCAGTGAATCTAAAGCAGCACATGACAGCAGCTAGCTACAAATCCTACTGCTGGGGACTTGGAGACCTGAGTGTGGCATCTGCAACTTGCAATTGCCAGCTATGGTCTCAAACAGCTTCGAAGGTTGACTACTCTACAGAAGTAGGCAGAGGAAAATGAAGTCCAAGGAGTCCATGTATAGTCCTCTCTTGCCAGCTACATGAGGCAGAAGCACCAAATACATTTTTGGAGTATTTTAGACACAATCATGTTGCTGAGGTCCAAGGATTTAAAAACACATTAGTGTCAAATGAAACCTGGGTTGCACGTATTGGCTTTATTAAAAGTGTATTTAGGATTACATTCTCAGAACAACTTATTTTTGAAATAATTTTCAAGGCTACCTCTTCTATCTATCCTTGGCCAACTTTGTGATCAATCATTTCACTGTTGAAAATAGATGTCAGGAAAGTCAGGAGAGATTCATGTCAAAAGATCAATAAAAGACTGAAGACAGAGTTGAAGAAATTGTGAATATAAAAAGGAAATTCACATAAATTCTGGCCTCTATCTCATTATCTTTTTTAAAAACATAGAAATTTTGTGACAGTAAAGATTTCTCTCCTCAAATGTTAGTTAATGCAACAGAGAGCATGCCTGCTCCCCTTTATTGCATTAACTGGGATAACTGACTTCCATCTTTCCATCTTTGCTATTTCTCTACGACTGATGGACTTTTCTTAGTACACAGCTTGAGAGGGAGAAGGTGGAAAAATCTTGTATTCCTGACCAAAAGTTTATAGTATTACTGCTTTTGTGCATGCTATTGAAACAAGATTACATGAGGAATTAGCCAAGACTTACTGTGGGATGCTGAAAGAGAGATCTGAATCCCAAACCTACCTCAGTCAAATGTAGACATGGTCACCTCTAATAAGGAAGCTAATTAATGATTACAGAGTGGATTAGAGTTCTAAGTATTTTGGTCAAATTCCTCTATTTAACCTAGAGACAATCAGTTAATCTTTTTTACTGCCTTGTCTTAGTTAGCTCATAAATTTATGTGAATAAAACATCTGAAGAGACATTTCAGATTTTAGTCAAATGAAGTTGGAATGTTCTTATTCAGTCTTGAGATGTAAACTAGTCATCTAATCAATCCTGAGATAAGCTTCTCTGCAGGTAACTTAGCTCTCATAAGTAAAACACTTTGCCAAGGTGCCTTTGCACCAAATGTATTAACCTTGACTACTGACTTAGTCTAAAGGTTTTCCTCTTAGAGAGACAACAAGGATCATTTTGGTCACATAGTCTCACAATCTACAAAAATATTACAGGATATTACAGCAACACTTAAAATTTTCCGATTAGAAGTAGTAACAGCAAATCAAGGTCTCTTCCCAAAAGCATATCTCAATTCGATGTTCTGCACTGAGCTTTGTATCTCATATCCTCAGTAAGGTGCATTTAATCAATGTGAATAATCTAAGTTATCTAAGTTTTTTTTTTTTTTTTTCCTGAAGGAAAACATTCATAAAACAGGGCTGTTACTTCTAGCTATGTATCAATCTTTCTGTATAGTATGGAGTCACCAAACAGTTTAACCTGAAAATTTTATTTTGCCAACTCTTGATGAACTGCCCAACTTAACATCAAATATTATGTAAAGCTGGTCAACAAAATTATTAGAAATTCCGATGAAAAATGACCCCTCTGTATAACAATACTTCCATGGCAACTTCTGCCAGTTGGATAAGAATTATCCTCAGCACTTTTTCACATTATTTTTTATTTCTCTGCCTCTTTTTCTCAATGGCTTGTATGGAAAGGGCCATGGAAGAAGAGGAACATATAATATTCATATTATTTATTTCAGGAAGAAAGGTATAAATTGCTCCAAAAATGTGCATTGCTGTGGCAAAGTGTATGGCAAGGTTAGATGCAAAACCAATCTAAATAGGGCTTTTGAGCCAGTCTTGTATAGATTAGGCTCATGGTAGATAAAGACATAAATATAGAATCAGGGAAACCTCATGCTCCTGAAGATGTCACTGAAGTTTTCTAGTCCTTTTGGCAAATCCATACTATTTTTTGAGTTCACTTTTTGTCCTATTCAAAAATAACATGAGCCTAAGGTACTAGTAACTGTTTCACATCTTTTTGAACTGTTTATCAGCTAATAGATTTTTGCTTTGCTGGGATATTCTGATAATTTTGAGGACCTGAGTGAAATTAATAGATCTATTACCAAGTAACTTCCAGCATAAACAACAGCATTGGTCCCTAATGATTTTCAAATGATTGGTCATCAGGGTTAAAACTCTTCCTACCTACCCCTTTTCTACAACAATGAATAATTAAATAGGTACATACTGTGGCTAAAGCATTTACCATTTCCTGAAGTATTAAGAATCAGATGCTACTGCATGCAGAAAGCACATAGAACTAATGTTCTGACCCAAAATGGTAGCAGCTGAATTTCTAGCTGCAACACTACAGCATCAGCACTCATCCTTAAACTCTGTATTTGCTAGACATTACTTAAGATTTTCATTTTAAAACTCCATTTTGTTATGCACCAGCACTACAAATCATTCTCACTTTGAAACTGTGCTTTAAAAGTGAAGTCAAAGGAAGTAAATGGAGTCAGAGTTAGAGGAAATAGAAACTCAAGGAAAATTAGAAAAGCTTGATATATTCCAGAGGGTCTTTATAGTGATGTACACCCACCTGCTATTAAAAAGTCAACAATTTTTATTCTGAACATATTTTTCCTTAGGTAATTGTGATGCCTTGAATGATGATATCACCTCATCGCCTTTGACTGAGTCCACTTTCTAAATTCTTTCAGGTAATGTCTAGGTTTCACAGATTCTTTTCACAGAATGTATCTAAGACGTCACTTTTGCCATCTATCTGTACAGCTGAAATATCTCACGTCTAGGTTACTGCAACACCCTTTTTCTCTGACTTTGACAAATGCAATCTTGCTCAGCTTCTGCGAAGATCATTTTCCTGGCCTGTCATTTTGACCATTTCACCTCTCTCTCAACCTCCCTCTGCTTGCTACCACTTTTCTGCCACTTCAAACACAAGCTGCTTGGCTTCACTTTCAAAGACCTTTCACAACCCATCCCCACCCCAAAAATGATCTTTTCATTCAGTGAAGATCAGTTGACACCAGTTACTGATAGGCACACAAAACCGGTCTCAACAGTTTTTTAATCAAGTACCATTCTGATTTATCCTGCTGTCTTTAAGATTGGGAAGCACTTCCTGAAAATATCCCCCACATTTCCTCATTACTCTCTTTTAAGCCCTGTCATTAAAACTTGCCTTGTCATGATGTCCAGAGAGAGATAAGGACACAAAAGCGGCAGAGTAGTCTTTTATTTCCCCAATATCACATCATTATCTCCTTATTTTTTTCTGAGTGTAAGTTCTTTGCAAAAAGGGATTGTGAGGTTCATTTTCCCCTACAAAGGAATCCTAGTCAATTATTAGGATTTGTATACTTAAAAGCATTAAAAAAAAAAGCATTAAAAATAAATAATAATAATAATAAACTTCTGTGAGCTTCTTAAGAATTTTTCTATATTTTTTCCATTCAGAGTGATTTGAACAATATTTCTACATTTCCTGGACCTTCTGCTCCTTGGATGTTGTTAGCAGGCTAGTTTCTGCCTTCATCTTCCAGAATAAATATTCATTGGATTCATTTGGACCATCCTGAGACTTCTGTCTCATCTCAGTATAACTGCCAGAGCTGAGCCTACCATCAACATTTACACAGAATGGCTGGGTGCTTCTTAAATGTAGAATTTCAGGCATAATGACGGTATCTGAAATAGAGATTTCCTCAGAAGTGATACCATATGCAGTGTAACCGGCTGGCTCCTTCTGTCTTGCATCATTGCTCAGATAAAAATGAAGTAGTTCAAGCATTTTATGGGAAGGATATAATGCCTGTAAAATTTATGTCTCTCTTGACATGGTGAAAATACACTTCAGGGTGTACCAGAGAACAAACTTGCCCAGCTCGTAAGGCACATAGTACATTGGATGCAGGCCATTAAATTAGCACTTTCTAAACTGTCTAATCTGATGCAGCAGGCAGCTGTGACTGGTACAAGTATTAGTTATTAACATGTGTTCCCCTTCTTTCTCCCTTTTTCATTTGTTTTAAAACCATATCCTTAAAGAAATTTTTAAGCACAGATGCAGTCATGTTGATGGCCCTTTTCTGAATGAGTAAAAATACTGTAGTGTATAGCAGAAAGTGCACAAAGTGTTGTGATGACTTGACTTGCAACGTTGAGATCCTTAATGTTGTAATTATTGTCTTTTAAGGACCTATCCTGAAGAAAATACAGGATATTTAAAACTCAGAGTTTTCATGTAGTGATCTAAAGCCACTAGATGGGTAGATATGCACCAACATGAATTTAATCTTGGATCTGATACTAAGTCACAGAATGAGTATCCATATATATATATATATATTTAAATTATTTTTATTTTTTTTCCCTAAGAGTTAGGTGAATGATGACCTTTAAACATATATAAATGAAAATTTTGGGTTGAATCTGAAGTTCATTACAAGTAATGGTAGTTTTTCAAACTGTGTTAACATCTTTTGGTTTCTGAAGGAAAACATCTTGGTGTCCTAGGCTTCTGATCTTGCAGATAAATGACCTGTTATTTTGTGCGTCAGTGTATGTCTTTCACCAGGAAAGGGAACTGGCCACAAAAATGATGTTGTATGTTCATATTTATATCTATAAAAAGGCAGGACATAGCCTGGGAGAAGACTAGATTCAGGAATCTGGAAACTTTCCTGATATTTTTAACATAGATTTAACTTCAGGTAAGTAATGATGTCTAGCCCATTCATCTGTAGTGAGTATAGTATATTAAGCGTATTAAGGCAAAAGGTGAAGCAAGTTATACTCTTTGCAAACTTTAAAAATAAGTGTAAGATTTAAATTTTTTGAATATGGAATAAGACAAATAGTAAATTAAAAAAAAAAAAAAATTGCTTGCTGTTTATAAAGTCCTACACCTTTCTTTTTACCAGCTAAACATAAATATTTAAACTACAACAACAAAATTGTTTTGAAGGAGTATTTGGTGGTATTGTAGAGTCAAGACAACTGTGAGAAAGTAAACTCAATTATACTCTTGTTTGTATATCCGTTTTGTTCAGTAAACTCATGTCTAAGATCCTTTCTCCTATTGGTGATATGCACTGAGTACAGACCAGTTTACACACCTGGAGTAAATTATATGCCTGGAAGTCATTTTAAATATAAGTTTCTTGACATTAAGTCACTTATAGATATGAAACAGGAAATTTCAGGATGAATATATCAATGTTCCTTAGTGAATGTTTACAAGGAAAAAAAAGTTAGAATGATGTATTCAGATGCTGCTTGTATCTAAGTGTAAAGCTGCACAGTTTTTCATTCAAATCCTGTTTCAGAAGTACAGTGAAATGATTTTAACAACAGTAAAAAAATTAATTAAACATAGGGAGGCAAGATATAGAATTCCTTTCTAAAACTGGGAGCTGAGGACTGAAGTATCATTTAATTGTTCAAAAAGTCAAACGTGAAAATTTCTAAGAAACATGAATTCAATAAGCATTATATAAAACATACCTTTTTTTTTAAAAAATCTCATGAGTTATAAAACAAAACAAAACAAAACAACAACAACAAAACTGATAAGAAGAAAAAAGATGCTTTTTCATCATCCCAGTGAGATAATGTTCTCTAGCGCATGTAAATCATCCTTCAACTACTCCTATTATCTATTCTGTGTTTGAAGTTATCACAGACACTGGCATAGTAAGGAGTGTATCAGTGAGTGAGTGAAACTAATGTTATCTTGTTAAAGCTTAAGTAAAAGTCTCTGTGAAAAAGGTCATCTTTTTTGCTGAAAATGCAATTGGAGGTCTGATGAGGTGAAATCCAGCTTCCAATATAGATCCAAAGCCTGGGCTGCAGCTCAGCTTGCTCCTTCCCTGTAGTCTACCTACACTATATACAGCACACTGTAGCGTTTGCTGGTGCTTGATAGGATCAGCAACAACCAGAGGCAACCAGATTTTTTTGTACATGTATGAGTTGAAGAATGTCCTTGTACTTTGTTAATTTGTTCTTCAACAATCAATTACAAATAAATGTTGCTTTTTTTTTTTTTTTTTTTTTTTCCCCTAGGGCATTTGTGTTTAGCTCATGGGCCAAATACTTGCAAAAGCACATAGCAGACTTTTCCCTTGAATTTCCTGTTGTTTGTTCTTGGTGACTACTTTTCTATGCTAAACAGTTCTGTCTTCAATCCTTGATCTGGAGACTGAGGCCTCTATAGAGAGAATGATTCAGACCAATGTACAAGCAGATCCTTGCATGTTTATGGCTACATTATAACTGAGTATAAAGTGCTGCAAACAACATATAACTCTTCTGCAGTTCAAGACAGAAAAAATAGTTGAGAGTCTGTTTTTCTGTGTAACTTTGTATTCCTAGCTGTAATAATTACCTACATATACTTAGGAAGAAATATTTTTCTAATTTAGAATATATATATATATATATATATATATATTTTTTTTTTTTTTTTTTTTTTTTTTTCCTGTAAACATCTTCCTATGATCTACAAATTAGTATGGTAGAGAAGGGAATGTGTCTGGACCCCTAGAAAATAAAGGCGGGTGCTTTGACATTCAAATACAGCACAAAGTGATCTTTTGACCAGCTAATTAAGCATACTCAGGTTTTTTATTTTATTTTGCTTCCCGTGCAGTTTGTGAATTTGACTTTAGAGCTGGCCAAAGTGGATGGCATGACACAGCTTGACAGTCTGTGTCAGAAGTGTAAGCATATTTGTGAGTCATTGCATGACATAAAAACAGGGACTGCTGTAGACACGACAGCAGTGTTTATAAATATATTGTCATGAGTCTCCTTATAAAGACAGCATGTGCAAATCACAGGTAATAGTAGCTACAGAATAACTAAAGCCTCATCTTGAGGTTTGTACCAGGATCAAAAGCATTATCCTTTCCTTTTTTATCAAAACACAAAGTTCATAAGAACTATCCTACTTATTCTCTGCTGTACTCACACGTCATTTGTCCCTTCAACATATCAAAACATATTTGCAGGAGTCTGATTGGATGCTATCTGTACTAACAAATGCTGACACACTCCTACAGAAGGTAATTTTACTCCTTTTTTTATAAACTTATGTAGAATGAGAACAGTTATGCTCATATTGAAAATGATCAATATCGGCAGCACAAAATACATAATTTATAAAAAAACAGTTATTTAATTTTGAGATTCTATTTACATAAACAGAAGACTAAACACTAATTTATTTTCTAGAGACTGAGTAGCTTTTTTGGACTAATGTAAAAAAAAAAAGCAACAACAATTGTTGGGGGACAGATTTAAAACAAAGGCTAATTGAGGTATTTCTGTGGAAATTTTGGAAGATCTCTTTCATCTCTTTCCAGTTTTCTGATTTCCATCCATGATTGGAATAATGATAATAACAATAATAATAACAGCAATAATAACTAAAATATGAAACATATGATTGGGGAAATGCCACTGAAGTGTTTCATGTGAGCTGTAATAGAGGTGTCTCAATTTCTACTCCATTCTTGAAAACAGATTTTGTTATTGGAAAAAAAATGAGTTTTTTTTTTTTGTGTGTGTGTGTGTGTATTTATTTTATTTTATTTTATTTTATTTTATTTTATTTTATTTTATTTTATTTTATTTTATTTTATTTTATTTTATTTTATTTTATTTTATTTTATTTTATTTATTTTTTTCCCCATGGGAGCAAAGGACAAAATATCTAAATAGCTCTTATTCTATTCATTCATCTGCTCATATTCATAGACCTTCTAACATTGCTATTTTGAAAATATGCTTAGTCCATGAAAAAAAAAAAAGGAAAAAAAAAAAAGAAAATAAATTAAATGGATTTCAATGGAGAAACATGAAAACAAAACAAAACAAAACAACACATGCACTTGTGTTCAGTCAATATGAATGCATCTTTCTGAGATTACATCATGTAAAGAAGTAAAGAAGTAAAATCAGTTTTGTTGCAGAAAAGAAGAATGTTATGCCCTAAAATTATGCACAATAATTTATTTAACAAAACTTTATTTATTTATTTATTTCATGGAAGAAGAGAATGGAATGGAGGAAGTTTGTCTTGAGCCTATTTGCTTTACTAACCAGATTTTAAATTTAACTGTAAAACGGTTGTTTAATAACACTTTTTTTTTTTTTTTTTAATGTCTATGTTAACTGGTGTTAATTATGCTATTAATTAGGACATGAGTCATGCAACAACTGTTCCACATTTTTTCACCCACAAACAGGCATGTCCATAATTGCTGGGTTGATCTCTTTATTTTTTTATAATACCATAACGTTGACGTTGCTTAGTCAATGGACATGATGAAAAATCATGTCTCTTCAAAATTTGTTTCAAAAGCTTATACAAACCATTTTTTGTGGTTGCTATATGACTACCACCACCACCATCACTTCCTCTTCAAATATCCTCTTGTTAAATCTTCTTTGTTAGTATAAATCTTACATTTATAAATGGGAATGTTTCAGACTATATTCTGATTAATTATTGAGTATCAAAACTGATATGGTGATGATGAATCCAATCCTATACCCCTTTTGCACCCATTGACTTGAAAGGTATTGACTTAATTTCAGGAGCACGTGGAAAACATGGCTGAGTCCTCAGAAGTAACTTGCTAAACTGAAAATAAGTTGAGAAAAGAACTAAGTGCAGAGAAACTACATTTGGAGATGCTTAGAATGGATACAAATTATCTTTGCTCTCTGTTTTCCAGTCTTGATTATCTACAGGCAAATATCACTGCTTTAGCATTCTTTCCAAATTCATCTCCAGGGTTAACCATCCATGTTTAATCATCACTGATAATGAGATTTGTAAACTTTCAAAAATCCCTTAACTAGAACTGTATGAAGAGGTTTGTGCATAAAGCAGATTGGGAGAAATTTGCTTTAATTTGCCTTTTTTTTTTTTTTTTTAATTTAAAGAATTAGAAAGAGCTGATTGGTTTCACTATGCAACCAGCAAGCTTGACATACCACAGAGAAAACAGCAGAAAGGAAACTCAGAGAATCTCTTCTGTTTTCTATAGCACCTGGATATTCTTTACACAACACTGATTGCTGCTGTGCAGGTAGTCAAAGCACACATCTATCTGAGTGTTTCTCACATTGAGGTCCATGAAAAACAGGAAGTAAATTAAACCTCCAAATCTTGCAAACTGAAATTTCCAGATAAACCTTATAATCTTACCAAGAAGATCCAATAAGATTAGTAAGATTTCTCCTGTTACAATGGTTCCCAAATTGCCTTGAGAGGGCTCCAAAGCAAGCAATTTGAAAGAACAAAGAACTGAATTCAAAACAGAAACTAAAAAGCAAGTAGTGGGAAAAATTATGGTGTTAAAAGGAAGATGTTTTAAGAACAGCCTGAAGCTGCATAAGAAAAATTTTACACCTATGTGGAAAAGGAACCAAAACCTTGCAAACACTGGAATGAGGACAAATTCAGAAGTGAACAGCTGGAAAGAGATATGAATTAATGGAGCCATGAGTTAACAGCATAGCTTTCCTGATGTTCTAGGAAAGGTACAATCAAAGTAAGTGTTCTTCACCCTGTCTCATCTATTTATTTAAAGTTGTATCCACACGACCCCCAGAAGGAAGAAACCAAAAAGACCCTCTCCCAAACCCTCCCAAAAACCCATCCACAAACTTTAAAAAATTACTTGGGCCAATGAAGCCTATCAGATTTGAAAAAAAGGAAGGAAGGAAGGAAGGAAGGAAGGAAGGAAGGAAGGAAGGAAGGAAGGAAGGAAGGAAGGAAGGAAGGAAGGAAGGAAGGAAGGAAGGAAGGAAGGAAGGAAGGAAGGAAGGAAGGAAGGAAGGAAGGAAGGAAGGGAAAGAAAAAGAAAGAAAGAAAGAAAGAAAGAAAGAAAGAAAGAAAGAAAGAAAGAAAGAAAGAAAGAAAGAAAGAAAGAAAGAAAGAAAGAAAGAAAGAAAGAAAGAAAGAAAGAAAAGAAAAGAAAGAAAGAAAAAGAAAGAAAGAAAAGGAGAGAAACACAATGTTTTGAGACCCTCTTCTTCAGTTTGTCTCTGCTTTCTTGTTTATTCACCTAGATACAATTTTCTTGAGTGACATAAGAATTTTACTTGGTACCACTAGATCTAAATCAAATAACTCCAGTCACTAGAAATCACCCTACACTTTTGCAGATTTCTTGTAGGAAGTTATTCTATGGCCAGTACATGGAATAAAGCTGTCTGGAAGAATACAATCAAATTGCTCCAACTTGCTCCCTTTTGATCTTTGCTTCTCTTCCATTTGAATTTTCAAACTATGGAAGAAGAGTGGCAGCCTGAGCTCCAGCCACTGGGCAGGAGGAGCTCTGAGCCAGGTTAGCTGAAGGAGGCAGCTGCTTTTAATGTCCCTTAACACTCAGCTGTATATATACATGCACGGTATCTCTGTAGGCAGACATTCCATCTTGTGATATATATGCAGTTGATTGGTTGAAAGTACAGAGGCACGCAGATAATTCTATTATCACTTTCTGAAGAATTAAAATATCGTTGTTAATCTGAATGCATTGCTCAGCTGGGGAGCATGAAAGCACAGTCTAACTCAAACACTACATACCTAAAGGAAACACTGACATCAAGTTAATGAAATTTTGAATCAAGTGTTAAGCAATTAATTTTGTATACCTTTATTAATGATTTGTTTTGAAGGAAGAGTGATACAACGCACACCTTTCAAAAGGATAATCATAGAATGAAACAAAATTATAAATTCTTCTGATAAATTGAAATGGTCAATGCAGTAAACACATAAACCTATTCTTCTCATTATTCAGGACATCTCTTCTGACAAAGAAATTAGCTTTATTTGTCACCTCATTTATCACAGAGAGAGGATTTAAGAAGAAGAAGAAATAAAAAAAAAAAAAAAAAGAAGAAAAAGAAGAAGAGAGAGAGAGAAATACCTTACCTTGCCCTAAGCCTTTTTCAACTAACTTCAAATTGTCATTAGAGTTCTACTTTGGTGCCACTCAGTTTAGTGACCTGTTTCTCCTTTGCAGTTATAAACTTAATTACTAGATGTAGATCTAAAATACAGAATTCTGCTGGATTACTTGGTGCAGTTGTTGGGTCTAACCACATTGTGTGTGCAGTAAAACGTCGTTTGCTAGCTGCTTATGGTATATGGTTTTTCTCAGATTCTTTTATTCTCTTGAGTTGAAATTTTAGAATGTAAAGCGTATTACTGCAGAATCTCTAGGCTGCGTTCTTAAGTTCTTTGAGCAGAGTCCTTTGTCAAAATAGTTGCAAACCTCTATTACCAATGCTTCATGCTTTAGCCCGAGTTGTTAGATCTGATGCCAGTTGTATAATTTGACAAGACAGGCAAGGCTACCTTTTCTTTTACTTTGTAAAAGACCTTGGCTTTTCCCTAAGTTCCCATGACAATTGTCATTGCGTGCCTCAGCCATGTTCTCCCACTTGTGTCCTCATCAATGACAAAAAGAATATTTCTGACTCTAAGGAGATCTTATACTCTCCTGCTGAGGCACCCTATTATCTGTCTCTTCCAGCAGATCTGGGGCAGCATGGCACGTGCCCAACTGCAGCCCCAGCAAATGAAGTTGTGCTGTGAAGTTGTACTGCCATGTTATGAAGCAAATTCTGTTTTCCAGCAGGGATACACAACTAGGGCGAGTTCTATGGAATGTACAGGCATTAAAGGCTGTATTTAATCTTTTTGGGTCAGTATTTATTCACTAAGGGAAGAGGAAGAAATGTTCTGTGGGCCACAGTGCTGGATCCATTCCTGAGACCTTTTATATGTCATGATTTGAGCTTTTCTAGTTTGTCCTTCCTGATAGAAGCCCAGCATCTGTCCTTCCACCTCTGCCAGCAGTCAGGAGAGGATATGTTGCCCTGTGGCCATACAGGCCAGGAGCAGGGCACCTAAATGCTCACAGCTCTGTCTACCTGCATCTTGGGAAGCTCCTTGGAGCCTTCCACTTGATCTCTGTACTCTTTTTTGCAAAGTGTTTTACCTCATTCCACTTTGTAATCTATCATTTTACGTGCATAGCCTGTGGCTGATTCATTTAAAATGTCACTGGGTAACATTGTGGCTTGTATAACAATGTGGGTAATAAATGCGAAGTTTATCCCCAGAGCCTTTCCTTCTAGATTTATAGGCATCCAGAAGGTAGGGGTTGGCTCCTTCTTCTCCCACTCTCCTGGTGCTTCTTCCTCCACATTCCTCCTCATGGCACTGGGAGAATCTGACTGCAGACACCATGGAGAGGATGTGTAGCTACCGTTCTGGTAGAAAGATGAGGAATAAAGAGGATTGGGTGTACATATCCTTTACTGTATGGGTGCCTGAGCACTGGCACATGTTGCCCAGAAATGTTGCGGAGTCTCCTGCCTTGGAGATCTTCAAAAGCTATCTGAACATGGCCTTGGGCAACCTGCTCTAGGTGGCCCTCCTTGAACAGTGGGGGTTGGACTGGATGACCCCTAAAGTTCCCTTCCAACCTTTACCATTTTGTAATTTTGTGATATAGATTTAGGCCTATTGATTGCATGGGGATATCAGCGATAGGAAAGTAACAGGCAGGGAGTCTGGTGTCCCAATACTCTGGTTGCTGCCCTGAGTGCTATTTTGTAACCACGGCCTGCGTATCTACATAATTCACAGGTTATTTCAGTGCATTTGCAGAGAGAACAGTTGTTTTACAGGGACTGCATATGGGCCAGTCTATATCTATGAACACAGAGTTTCTTGGTCTGCTTTAATGCAATTCTTTCTTTGAAGAAAGATTCCAAAATGATTTCTGCCTGTAATCTAACTGCTTCTGTCTCTTGAATTAATCCAACTCATTTGATCATTTGCTGTTCCCTTTTTGGTCTGTTCTTGTTATCTCTGCTGATTATTCACATCTCTCAGTGCTTCTCTAAAACTTCCCCCACTCCCAAATTGGATCCTAAGTATACTTTTCTTCTAACTTATCATGTTACTTCTCTTAATCACATCCTCCTATTATTTCTTTCATTTCCTTCCATCTCTCTCACCCTTCTACCTTTCTTCTCTTTGCTGCTGCTACAGACTCGACTTTCTCCCATTTCTTAGCCTTGCATTTCAGATCCGTATAAACTCTTCTCTGCTTTTTCTGTTGCTGGTGATACTTATTTATACCGGTCTGCTATCATTTCTTCCCAAAGTTTTCTTACCTCCCAGTTATAATTCTCTGTTTCAGAATCACATAACCCTTGTCACTTCTTCCTGTTTTCTTGCACGTAAGGAATGTCTGCTCAGTCTCAAAATGCCATAAACTTATGACATTTAGCTTGGCATCTTTCTCTCTTTTCTTTTGCAACCTTTTCTTTGTGCAGACCCTGCTCTTTAGACTCTTCCATTTTTCTTTGTTCTCAAACTGTAGCTGCTGAAAAATTGTATGTTTTTTTTTTTTTTTTTCCTCATATATAATTAACAGGGAGGATGCATATTTTCTGCTTGCCATGGAATTGCATTCAGAATCAATAGAATTCAGATCAGCAGAATTGTTTAGAATTAGTACCTCTACAGTTTCCTAACACAAAAGTCATGGTCTCTGCACCAGCTTTAGAACTCAAATGTGATTGTTCCTTTATTAAATGACTGAGCCCAGGCTTCCTTTATCCTTTCCATCAGCTAAGACTGACAGCTAAGACTTTCAGGTGACATTCATAACTATATGGCCAAATCTAATTCTTGCTCTATATTTCTGGATGCCCCATAGCACAAAAAACTCCTGTAACCCTGACTAAGTTGGTTTAAGATTCACTGTCCTTTGAATAATCCAACAAATAATACCTAGTCTCCCTGCCCAAACCCAAGTTGTGTGGACATGATTTTAATCATCATCATCCTCAGTACTGGGGTATTAGTCATATTCTCATAACATTGAAGCATTCTGAAAAAAAAAATAGAAAATTAAAAGAACTACGGACAATTGGAGATACAAAAAATGCTTTGCAGAGTAAAGAAATGCTATAGTCTGTTCTGTTTGACAAATAGAAGTTTAAAAGAGTGACTTTATTACCTCTTGTCGCGTTAAGGGGTGTAGCTGAGTAACCGTTATGGGCCTGGTTGGATTCAGGGTACTGAACTATCATAATTACAGATTCACCAATAATGCATTAACCATTCGGGGTCCAGTTGGATTCAGATCACTGAACTACCGTGATCATGGATTCACCAATAATGTATAACCACCCTTACTCCAGTCGCTTTTTTTTTTTTCATGACTAGGAACAATGCAATCAAGTACAATTTATTACAGCAACAGGTACACAGGTTCTTTGGATTGCTGGCAACAGTTATTGTCTGCAAAAGCATGGTAACATGCATGAAATACACAGGTGACACAGGTGCGCAGCATGGAAACTAACACATTAAAAGGCACAAAGACTCTAGAGAGATTTATAACCAAGTATTCAAATCTCACCCAAATCTCACCAATTGGGTGTGTGTGGGGAGTGGTGTGTGGGTGGAGGGAAGAGAGGCTCAGCCCGTCGACTGGTCCCAGGAGTCAGGAGGTTCTCGAGATGTTGTATTCTTTCGGGATGGTATCTCCCCTGACAGCAGTATCTTCCCTAACATCCCCTCTCTCTTAGGACAATTTATATTATTTTCTATCTTTTAGGTGAAGCTTGAGTGACTCTAGTCAAGCATATCCTAGTTATGATTGGCAAAAAGTTCTCCCGTCTCCGTTTAAAGTAATAGGCTCCAAGAAATTCAGAGCGCATGCTCAGTGAGGGGTGATCGCATCTTGGAGGAGGGTAGGTTTTGGGATGGAGGCGTTTTTTGGTATTATAATGATATTATAATGAGCAAAAGCACACTAGGTTACAGCATTTGTCAAAACATGGCAGGTCCTTGGCTCAGGGTAGCAAAAAGTGCAGCTTATTTGTCTTGGTGTGCACAAGAACAATCAAGTCCCCACCTGATACAGAGCCTAGCCATGGTGTCTCCACTATGCTTCGTACTGTTCCTTTGAACTAGCACACCAAGTTTCCCCAGTGTGATAGCATCTAAGTTTGGAAGCCTAGGGAATGCTCAGGTAATGCAGTTTCCTCTCCTCTCCTCTCCTCTCCTCTCCTCTCCTCTCCTCTCCTCTCCTCTCCTCTCCTCTCCTCTCCTCTCCTCTCCTCTCCTCTCCTCTCCTCTCCTCTCCTCTCCTCTCCTCTCCTCTCCTCTCCTCTCCTCTCCTCTCCTCTCCTCTCCTCTCCTCTCCTCTCCTCTCCTCTCCTCTCCTCTCCTCTCCTCTCCTCTCCTCTCCTCTCCTCTCCTCTCCTCTCCTCTCCTCTCCTCTCCTCTCCTCTCCTCTCCTCTCCTCTCCTCTCCTCTCCTCTCCTCTCCTCTCCTCTCCTCTTTAAAAAAAAGAAGACAATATTAATTATTCAGTGAAAGAATTCAGTGACACGTAGAGTAACTTTTCTGTCAGCTGCTATTTCAATCACAAATAATGTGTCACCTCCAAAAGTTCATCTCTCTCTTTATGTTGACTAAAGAAATAACAAGTCTTCTAAGTGTATAAAGTTAGGTAAAATAAATCATAATCAAGTTATCAATATCCACTTAAAGAATAAGGTATTCTTCAAGTGTTGTACTCAAAACCAGATTTAATGCCTTAGATATGTTATCCACTAGATGCAAAACAGAATGTAATTTATGGTCTGGATTTTAAAGATCTCTCTTGTACTGATAAACATCTATACAAATTCTCAAACACAATTCCAAGCATCTAGTCTAGTGGTTAGTACTCCACCAATATGGTTAAGAGCTCCATGTTGTATCTTGTAGTAATTTAAAACATCTCAAAACTCCACTCCTTACCTTTTCAGTAGAATCTGTTAGCAATTTTACTGGCTGCCCCATGGTGCTCTTTTTAACCAACATGATAATTCAAATTCTCATTGGCTAAAGAGATAGTAATCTGAAGAAGGGCTTAGCAATTTTGTTCAAATTCTGAAGCATTGCAGGGAGGATTTACAGAGGCTCTAGAGAGAGCCTCTTATCTTGCTCCACTATTGTTAAACTTCAAATTTGCATGACAAAAAATATAAGTAAAGAAATATCATGAGTCACTTTGGTCTCAATGTAAAAGCAACATGATGCAAAAACAACTCAGGAAAACAAAAAGAAAAGCAAAACAAACAAACAAAGAGACACCCTTACACAAAGAAGAACATGGAAAAGGAAAAAGATTGCATACACATAAATACATAAACTTAAGAAGCTGATGGAATATGCCAATAAACAAAGACTATCTTACAATGGCTCTATATCCCACAAAGGAAATAAATCATTATCTGCTTTCATTCGGTGTTCAATGAACAAACAATTCACTCGCAAATGTATTTCTAATCGTGCAACCTCTAATAAAACCTTTCCCTTCTTTGACCTGATTGGTGTACAAAGATTGACCTGTCCTGAATTATGAAACTTGTATTGGGCAGAAATTATTTTCTTCACTGGCTGGCACTGAGCCAAGTTAAAATGTTTTGGGAGCAAGCCCTGATTATTGAAAGAAAAATGATTTATAAGTCATCAGGACACTCTATAAATGACTCTAAAAAAGTGGAATCAAGTTATAAAACAGAAACTATAAAGAAAAAGATGACAAACAGAAGAGACAATAGCTAATCTGTATCATAGGCTACTGTGCAGCATCCCTTGCTCTCCTCTTTGTCTCTCTTCCTTTTCTAGTTTTAGCATATCAAAACACTAAGAAAAACTTAGAATTGCAAATTTTCTCTACGTAAGATACTAAAAGTTCCTCCAAGGAAAATAAAACAAGTTTTCTCAACATTTTTGTTGTCTGTTATGTTTCTTTATTCAGTGGTAATAAGTAAAACACAGGGATAGATAACCAGATTTTTACTTATGGATAGAATTTTAACCAAAGAGAGAACTTCATAACCCCTACCCCTAAGCATTTATATAATTATACCCTGCAACACAGCTGGAAGCAGACCATGAGGAGAGGAAGATGTAGAAACATTAATATAATAGAAAACTGAGAATTCTGAGCTGTTCTTCAGACAGTTAAATGTAGAATGTTTTTGAAGTGCATTGATTTTTTTTTTTTTTTATTTTTTTTTGCCAGCTTGGCAGGGCCAAATAGGAAGGAGGGACAGAATGAGAATAGTTCAAGGGAGATGTTTGTAACTGGGATGCAGATCTGTATCTGACACTGAACTAGGACACAGCAGAAGGGAATAATCAAATTCAGGAACTTGGAAGCTCTGTTGTGATGTATACATGGGCATAGATAGCACTACATAGCAGAAAGGAGTCCTGTGGATGTGATGTATATACAGGTGGCTTTACAGAGTGTTGAGGCCACACACACATTTCAAGTTGTATGAAAGAAAATGAAAGGGCACATCTGAGCCAAGTAGCTAATAAAATCCTGAGTCTACTGCTGTTGGCAAAATGAGCGTGGTGCAGAGGTGGTGGTAAAGGTGTTGAAAGGCAATAGCAAATAAGAAGGAAAGAGAGGATCTACACAGGTAATTCTTGTCATCTTTGTTGTCTTTGTTGTCTCAGCTGAGAAGGATAAGATGTAAAACGCCTAAACTTGGATTTGGCATTCTGTTTACATGACTTCACAGGATAATGGAATATGAAGAATTTCAACAGAATATGCTTAATAAATGCCAAAAACATTCAGCCTTGGCCACCACCATTCACAAATCTATCCAGAAATGGTGGTGCCCATTTTTACAGGATGCCATCTTAGGGTGCAGTATGTAGTATATGTAACATTCACATGGTGATTGGCATCCTCTGTGAGTAGAAAAAGAGCAGGGAGCTCTTTTTCTGATAAGTGCTCCAATGACTGGGAAATTGTATAAGTGAAATATACTGTTGTTGTTCTCAAGACAAAACAGAAAACTAAGATCCTCCTGCTGCAGTATTATTTCTATTTAAATTTTCATGCTAATTTCAGTGAGGCTTGCATTGTATTGCTGTGTATTGTTAAACAACAACTGTATTCTGCTGAAGATACGGCTGCAGTTCAGTAATGCATGAAGGCGTTCCTGGGTATTGTATGCTGTTTGAATGATCCATATAGCATACTAAGAAATTCTATTAAAATCCATTTGCATGACAGGTGCTAGATAAAAGAATAACCTCTGTAATACAATTAGAGCTTCCTCCAGATTAAATGTGCTGTATGAAAGTAAGCTCTGGTTCTGGTGTTTTTATTTAGATTATTAGTGCTTGGTGTAGTACTTAATGATGCTTCTGATTGAATAGCAAAGTATTCATACTTAGTTTTGCTGAAAGGTAAATTTGATATTTATCAGATTGCTTTATGAGACAGCAAGGAAGAAAAACTGACAGCTTGTTAACCATATCTCTGTCTAGAAATGTTAAATTCTGATGTGAAATGGTCAAATAATTTAAATGCTATGCATTAAATTTTTAGGAGAGGTTCCTACCATTTCATCGTGATCTCAAATACAATGGTGACAGGTGGCCATGTAATTAAAACCACCACCATTAACAATAAAGACCGCAAACATAAAAATACAGTGGTAGTTCTGAGCCCTGATATTACAGATTTTGCTTCATTTTTTTTTTCTTCCAAATTTTCCTTTTACACAGATGGTGGCATAGCTTACTCCTGAAAGTTTTACTTTTGGAAGCTATTTTTATTTATTTTTACAAGCGCACCTTCAGGGAATAACAGCAGGGGGGCAAATCCTTTATTTTATGCTGTCAAAACCAATATGCTGTGAGTTATTCACATTACTTTCTGAAGTGCCAGTCAACAGCTTTGTGTTTGGAGCAGTGCAAACCACTAACAGAGACTCAGAAAAAGCAGTCTCTGAATTGGTAGCACCACAGTGGGCGTTGGAGTCAGGAGGGGGAGAGGGGAAGAGAAAGAGAGAGAGAGAAAAAAAAAGTGTCCTTTTTTTTTGTTGTTGTTGCTGTTGAAAGTTTTCTAATGAAAGGAGATGAATCAGGAACTTTGTAATAACATGTGCCTAGCCACTTAGCTGCAGCAGCAGATCTGAAATGAAGCTTACTCAGCACAAGCTTTGGACTTTTCAGACCTTATGTATCATTTCTGATCCACTAAGCTTCTCACATTTGTTCAAAATAAAACAGAGAATAAAAATAAATAAATAAATAAACAACTTTTTTTTTTTTTCTTTTATTTAAAAACATTCTGAGTTCAAAAAGAACACATATATTCAAGTATTTGATTTTCAGAAAGAAGTTGGCACAAAGTCTGACTTTTTACTCACACAAAGTATTTGTCTTCAGAGTCATCAATTTTAGACTGATACTTTTTTTTTTTTTCTCCAAGAGTTCAGCTCAAAACAGCAAACAAGAGAAAGTGAAAGAGCAAACATTAAATAATGTGCCTGTAAAGGGAACATCTGCCAAATTCTTCCACTGAATGCTGAATGGCTGCTGAAACTTGAAACTAGTGTTATTTCCCATACAGAGAAGTAACTTATCAGGTCTTCTGACAATGCAGAGGCCTCAAGACAACATTTCTGGAACTGTTACAGAAAACCCTTATAACCATAATATATATATATATATATATATATATATATATATTTCCCCCAAGGGCTGAAAAATAAAACTTTTTTTTTTTTTTTTTTTTACTAGGAAGAAGTACCAACTCCTTTCCAACTGCCAACTGTCTCTGTGCTGAAAAATGTAACCTTCCTAAATCCTATCTGCAGGATGAAGCTGACAGGAAAATCTGTGGAAAATTTACCATTTTATCTAGGGAGCTGCAGCAGTTCAGTGGAATATAATAGTTTTCTATATGAATTTACAACACACCAGCCGTTGGAGATAGATAACTTGGTACAAGTCCAGCAAGCTCGATTATTCAGGATGTCTGAGGTATGAGAGGATGACAAGCAAGACAAGCACAGATGTTGTTCTTTAAATGACTTATACTGACACGGTTTGCTTTCTTACTTTGAGTGTTGAATCAGGGAGACAACTTTTGGGTCTTAGCTGTAGGAGTTTTAGAATGTGGGTTAACAGAAGAGTTCAAATGTCTCACAGTTACAGCCTATTAGTCTGGGGCTGAAAGCTTTTCCTTGGTCAAACCAGCTACAAATGGATACCTATTTGCAAAAGCAAGAGCAAAAAGCTCCTGGGTGTGATGAAAAGTACTTTTTTTTTTTTTTTTTTTTTTTTTACATTTGTCTTTCCTCTTCTGTGTAACAGAAATTGGTGTGCCCACTGTGATACTGTCTAGATAAAGCATTTGGGCTCAGATGAAGTGCTGACCCTCTAAAAGTTTTCCTTGCAATTTTACCCATGTTGTGATTGTGTGATTGAGATCTCCTTGGATTAGTTATAAACTGTAAAAGTCTATTTTTATAAAGCAGTCTGTAGGATTTGATCCTCCCTCTGCTGCTGGGAGTCAAAACAATTCAGACAATATTTTTCAGTCAGGTTGTGGCTACTATGGTGCACGAGAACAATGGATTTTGTTTGTTTGTTAATTTGTAACACAAAGGAACTACAGAAACACAATAGAAGCCACTTTTTAATTTAATACAATAGAAGATACTTTTAAAATTCAATCGCAAAAGTTTTACTGTACATACATTGACAAAGTTTTTATTTCTTTATATTTCTAAGATGTTTTACACCTGGTAAAAAGAAATGCTCTTTTCTGTTCATAATTTTCTGGGGAAGGAAGTGCTGAAATGCATCTAGGGTGAGATCTTCTATGGCATCAGACTGAAGTAATATTCAATCTCTCTCTCTCTTTTTTTATTTTTTTTTTCTCTCCAATTTCAGTCTGTTTACAAATGACTTATCAAAATAGTAACTCTAGACTTCCATCAAATTAGTCTTTCTCTCCTAGTTAATTTGGTATAGAATAGGTATATAGGACAAAAGGTATTTGGGGTTTCAATGCTTGTACAAATAGAAATGGATCTTTATATGGTCCATAAAGGTGTATATAAAGGTGTAAAAGGGACTTATAGTGTGAAAATATTCTGAATCCCCAAATGACTTAAATTTGAGTTGTTCAGAAGATTTCAGATTGACAACTTTTTGGTAGGAAAACATTCTTACTACAGAAAAATAGCACAGCTCTTTACAGGCAATGTTCTTACTCATCAAAGTCCTACTGATATTGGGTTATGCTACATTCAGGAAAAGTGCCTACCCATTATTGTGACTTTAATAAAAATCAGACACATTGACATTGACCAAATCAATCATATTTATTTAGGAAAATAGCCAGAACATTCCGGACCTATTGGAGAATATGTTGCTTAAGTACATTATTATCTTCTTTCCTACTAGAGATCTATGTTGTATTATCATTTATTCTTTCATACAATTTTATCATACACCCAGGAAAAAAAAATATATTAATTATCAATTATAAAGAAGCATATATTTATTTTTAATGTGAATTTAGTTCTCACTCAATATATGTTAAATTTTTGTCAGCAATTTTAAAAGATAAAGATGACTTAGTTTGAAGAAATGAGATTACAAAAGATTAGTACACAGTTTAGACAGAAATTGTGCAATTGCCATAGTTGAACATACTGTGACAACTGTAGTAGGAAGAAATGTAATATTTGTTCAAATGAAAGTTCTGATATTGTCTATAAATGTTGATATTTTGATGTCTTCTGCTTTTATAATTGACTTTGAGAATAAATGTGGATCTCAGAAGCAAATCCACAGTCTGTAGGCTGAAATTTGTTTCTAATTTTAATCCTTATTTCTTTTTAGCATGTTAGAATGAAGAAGGATTCAATAAGAATTATTCAAGAATGATTTTCCAGAAGAACAAGTAAATGTGGATAAACTTCACAGAATGTTTTTAGTTTGAAGGGATCTTAAAGATCACCTAGTTCCAATAGATGGAACAGTATGGGCAGAGACGTCTCCCACTAGAACAGATTGCCCAAAGTTCCATTCAACTTTGCCTTGAACACTTCCAGGGATGGGGCATCTACAACTTCTCTGGGCAACCTATTACAGTGTCTCACCACAGACAGAGTGAAGAATTTCTTTCTAATGTCTAATCTAAATGTAACTTCTTTTAGTTTAAAGCCATTACCCCTTATCATATCACTTTGTTCCATCTTTCTTTTAGGCTTTCTTCAACTACTAGAAGGCCAGTAATAAGGTCTCCCCAGAGCCTTCTCTTCTCTAGGCTGAACAACCCCAATTCTCTCAGACATTCTCCACAGGAGAGGTATTACACTGATCATCCTTGTGGCCCTCCTCTGGACTCACTCCAACAGGTTATTCTCCACAGGGCTGCTTTCAGTCCATTCTCTGCAAAGCTTGTATTTGTGCTTGGGATTGCCCTAGCCCAGGTTCAGAACTTTGTGCTTGGCTTTATTGAACTTCATGAGGTTCACACAGGCTAGCCTCTCACACCTGGCCAGGTCCCTTTGCATGGCATCCCTTTCCTACAGTGTGTCAACTGTGCCACAGAGCTTAGAGTCATGCACAAACTTGCTGAGCATGCATGTGATCCCATTGTCCATGTCACCAACAAAGACATTAAATAGTATTGGTCCCAGTACAGTGCCCTGAAGAACACCACTCATCACTGGCCATCTGGACATCAAACTGTTGACCGCAACTCTTTGAATGTGTCTATCCAGGCAATTTCTTACCCACTGAGTGGTCCATCCATCTTTCCAGTTTAGAGACAAGGATGTTGTGCTGGACAGTGTCAAATGCTTCCTTACAGTAACTACAGTAGATTGGAAAATACAACTTCAATTTTTTGGTCACATAACTAAGGAATTGATGTCAACTCACTTATCCATTGTCCTGAAATCAATGGCATTCTTTATTTTCATCATTTCTGTGCTTTTTGGTTCAGGAAACCACATAATGTTTTCTATCTTATAAATGAAAACCTCTGGGGACTCGCTTGTGCAGTGATTAATTGCAGGGTAAATATGGGTCTATATGTTACCTACAGTTAGAATGTTTTTTTCTAAATGTCTAAAAATGCTAAAATCTATACAGTTTCAATGAGGTTATCTGTCATGCAGTGACTTGATGCCAAAGTGTCCCATCCTTTATTTGAACATTTGGTTGCATTTTTCTTCTTAAATTAGAGACGTTCATTAAAATAATTGATTGCAATAATACAGATACTGAGTGAACTATCCCTAGTCATTCTATTCAACCATCTTGTTTGAATGCAAGGTGTAGAAGGTAAGTCATCTAGTTAAGTGGAAGTTTGATAACCTAATGTAACATCTTTAACATTAGAGATCAGATAAAACATTTTATGTGTCATTGGCTCACAGGAGTCTGCCTGGGCAGATGGTGTTGGTTTTATAAGACAGACATACTTTGCCTGGAGAGTTTCAGAGAAATATAGGCATTATTTTCCAACTCCAGTAAAGGAGAAAGGTGTCATTTCACTGACAGCCCCAGAGAATATTTCCCCGTTACTGCTTGCTTGACAGATGCCAGGAACAGATTGATGTGTAGAGAAAGGCAAGGTACAAGGAAACCGTACATTAAAACTCATTAACTTTAGATAGGAAAAATCTGTTGGGAGCAACTCTAGAGCATTTTCTGATGTACAGTAAATGTTTAACATTCCAAATATATGTGCTTTTTTAATGTGTTGGGACCGCATTTACATATTAGGTGTAAATCTGAATGAAAATGAAAACAATGACAAGGAAAACACAAGAGAAAATGCAGCATTAAAATTAATCATTAAGAATCTGAAGCAAAATATGAGAGATGTTTGCATCCTTCTAATTCTTGATCCATCATAAGCTGTAGATGTGGAATTTGAGAGGATCACTTGAATTTCCAGTATTAATTTTCTCAGAAGGATACTTATACTTGTTTATAATGGAACTTTTGTTTATAAAAAGAGAAAAAAAAAGAGATCTGCTTCTCAGTCCTGCCAAAATTGTAGCCATATACTTAGCTTTGACCGGTGAACAAAAAGAGATGGACATTATTATGGGATTTACCACACAAGTTGGTTTTCTGGCCAACCAATCCATATGTGTTGATTCATCCAATTGACCATTTCTCACAGGTATCATACAATCATAGAATGTCTTGGGTTGGAAGGGACATTAAAGATGATCCAGTTCCAACCCCTCTGCCATGAGCAGGGACACCACCCAGGAGACCAGGCTGATCAAAGCCCCATACAACCTGGTCTTGAACACTTCCAGGGATGGGGAATCCACAGCTTCTCTGGGCTACATGTTCTATTGCTTTTATTGGGTTTACATGGCAAGGGCTTGATAGCAGGGGGGCTGCAAGGATAGCCTCCGTGAGAAGAGCCCAGAAGCTGTCTCATGTTAGATAAGAGCCAGATCCAGGTGGCTCCAAAATGGACCAGCCACTGGTCAGAGTCAAGCCAATGAGCAACGTTGGTTGAGCCTCTGTAAGAACAGATTTAAGAAATAAAAAAAACCTGCTGTGCAACAGCAGCTGGGAGAGTGAGGAGAACCAGCCCTGCAGACCCCAAGGTCAATGAAGAAGGAGGGCAGGAAGTGCTCCAGGCAGGCAGCAGCAGTTCCCCTGTGGCCTGTGGAGAGGCCCCTGGTGGAGCAGGCTGTCCCCCTGCAGGCCATGGGTCTCATGGTGGAGCAGATCTCCACGCTGTAGTCCGTGGAGGAGCCCCCAGTGGAGCAGGTGGATGTGGCCTGAAGGTCCACAGATTGAGAAGACTCTGGTTTGGAGCTGCAACCCATGGAGAGGAGCCCACACAAGAGCAGGGATTGGGGGGGGGGAGGGGACTGCTGCCCGTGGGGGACCCATGCTAGAGCAGTTTGTTCTTCATGGATGGGCCCCATGGTACAGACCTATATTTGGAGCAGTTCTTGAAGAGCTGCTGACTGTGGGAAGCCCCCACATGATCAGGTCACGAGGGATGGCATCCTGGGGACGGACCCCATGTTGGAGCAGGGGACAAGAGTGACAGTGAAGGAGTGGAGGAGACGAAGCGTTAGGGACTGAACACAGCCCCCATTCCCTGTTCTCATGTGCTGCTGAGGGGAGGACATAGAAGAAGGTGGATGGTGGGGGAATTGCTTTTAGTTTGCTTTTAGCTTCACACTGTTCTGCTCTGTTACTGATAGGCAATCAATTATATTAATCTTCCTATACCAAGTCTGTTTTGCCCGTGATGATAATTGGTGGTGATTTCCTTGTCCTGGGGGCTCATCTGGGATCTGCAGACTTGATGAGGGTGCACTCAGTCTCACTGTCCATGTCACCAACAAAGATGTTAAATACTGTACTGACCCCTGAGGAACACCACTCATCACCGATCTCCCCTTGGACATTGAGCTGTTAACCACAACCCTTTCAGTGCAACCATACAGCTAATTCCTTAACCACCAAGTGGTCCATCCATCAAATCCATGTCTCTCCAATTTAGAGAGAAGGATATAATGGTGGACAGTGTCAAATGCTTTGCACAGGTCCAGATAGATGGATCCTATCCACCAAAGCTATAACCCTGTTGTAGAAGGCTACCAGATTTGTCAGGCATATAAGGTACAGGAAGTCCCTTAGCCTGAAAGCATGATATGAAATTCATTTTAGGCATTTTATTGGTCCTGGTAAAACCACTCTGAGACTGGGATCTGCCCCAGCATTACCAGCTGGTCATGTATGTTATATGTATGTGTAGTTGTATGTATGTAACTATAATCATTTTATTATGAGAAAAAAATACTGTCCATTGAATTAGGCATATACTTGGGAAGGTGTTTTAGAGGATCTTTCATCTAGAAACAGTACAGATTCACAAGAGGAGTGAAGATGTGTGTGCATGTGAAGGCATACTTAATTTTAGTAGTTTGAACACTTAACTTTTCAACCTTAATATTCTTTTAAGGTAGATCTCATTAGAAAATTAATTTATATAATTCCTGTTTTGATATAAACAACTTTGATGGTAATTTTGTAGATGAAAACAAATTAAAAAAAATAAACAGTATAGCTAAAAGGAATGTTTGTAAGAAATTCTGTTTTCAATGCAAATGGGACTGTGCTTAGTGAACTGAAAATGGAAAACAAAAATAAACAATGGCATGCTCTTGGTGTCTGAATATCTACTTATTCTATAGATGTAGATAATTTTGAAAAGGTTTATTTTAGACAGGTAGGTCTTAATTGTTTTATTAGCTATGTATAGATAGTAAATTATTGATATAGTCATGCATAATTCAAATAATTGCTTGTAGTAGATACCCAGTCTGATAAATATCTGATGGAAATGCAGACTGAATACTTTTTCCTCATATGAAGATGTATTTATATATATATATATTAATTTTAAATTCTCATGGAACGTTGTGTTAATTTGCATAATGGCATAACTGTCACAGCAGGTTACAGGTGATGACTTGGACTCTGATGCTACCTTATACAAAATGACCCATCTCTTACTTCTGCTTGCAGGCTGCAGCTAATGGAATGCAAACCTATAAATAATAAGCAATTATAAAGACGAAAAACTATCTTGAAATGTAGTAGCCAATTAATACTCATTTTTCATTGTAAAAAATGCAAGTGCCTGGGTTAGATACTGTGAAGGTCAGTGTTACAGAAGTTTACCAAGAGCTACTTTCAGTTTCTAAATAGAATCATATATGACCATCAAAACAGTAATGTTTGAATAACTCTTTAAAATTCATTTAAATTTTTGTGTGTGTGTGTGTTTTCCCCCTCTCTCTCATTCTCTTCCAAGGAGGAAGTAGCACTTAAGCAAGATAATACTACATTTGGTAAGACATGCTGTTCCTTCACAGATACCTTCACTAAGGTAAGATTCTGTATTTGAAGTATATTGTGGGGTTTAAGTATGCCCCAGTTACTGTGGCCCCCTCTGATAAACAAGAAGGGAGAACTGGTAATGACAGACATGGATGGATAAGACTACAGTACTCAATTTTTTTTTGTCTCACTCTTCACTGCAAGTCAGTGAAGACTTCCCACCCCTCTCATTTCCCTGAACCTATAGATAAGGGCTAGGGGAGCAATGTCCCTCCCACTGTAAGCAAAGAGCAGGTTTGAGACCTCCTGATGAAACAGATCAGATATGGTGTCCAGTGCTGTGCATCCCAGGGTCCTGAGGGAACTGGCTGATGGAATTTCCAAGCCTCTCTCCATCACATTTGAAAAGTCCTGACAGTCAGGTGAAGTCCCTGGTGACTGGAAAAAGGGAAACATTACTCCCATTTTAAAAATTGTAGAAAAAAGGACCCAGAGAACTACAGAACTGAGCCTCACCTCTGTGCCTGGGAAGATCATGGAAAAGACACTCCTGGAAGCAGTGTCAAGGCACATGCAAGACAACAAGGGGATCCATGACAGCCAGCATGGCTACACCAAGGGGCAAATCGTGCCTGAGCAACCTAGTGGCCTTCTATGATGGAGTGACTGCATCAGTTGACACGGGAAGACTGACCAATGGACTACCTGGACTTCTTCAAGGCCTCTGACACATGACATCCTGATCTCTAGATTGGAGAGATATGGATTTGGTGGCATCCCTGCCCATGGCAGGGGGGTTGGAACAATGTGATCATTTAAGTCCCTTCCAACCCAAGACATTCTACGATTCTATGATTCTTGCATTGTTGAGTGTTGATTATTGATAAAGATGTCTATTTATTTTGTATGTGAACATGAGTAGAAATAAAGACCAATCCTGAAAATTCACAGGCCATGTGAAAATTCTACCATGGCTTTGCTGGCTTTTCAGATCCAAGTATTTCAGATAGAACATGAATCACTATCTAAATATGAATTGCTTAAAATGATTGAGGCAAGGTTTTGGTGTACACGTGAACAAATTCAGAGTTGCTGAAGCAAAATCTTCTAGCAAAATTCTAGCAAAATAACACATTATTATCCATTTATCTGGCTTAGCCATGTAGTTACTATTATTTTCTTGGAAATCCTGAGATCTATACTAGGTTTTGACTGCTGTTCTTGTCAGAAAACTCAAAGATAACTAATTCATAGCAGCCTAGTCTCATCAAATATTGCCCGACAGAGTGAGATGTAGCCATGTAGTTAATGAAAATCTGAAGGTTTTTAAGGTCTCTGTACAAAATATTTTTAAACATAATTATAGTTGTATTTAATGAAGTAGCAGAACTGTAAAGCTGTCAGAAAATGCTGTGGCAACAACATTTCTTGAAGGAGCATATTAAATAATAATGATGTCAAACATCTGAAAGAGTGAGCAGACCTTGCATGCATAGTTTGCTAGTCAGAGGAAATTAAAAAGGGATTGGAATGTTGCCAGTTTTCTGACTATAGGGGGAAAAAAAAGAGACCCATAATAAGCAACAGTTGTAGTTACAATATTTGCTGAAACCAACACACATTAAATAATAATGAAAGCAACCATCTAAATATGTTGGCAGACTACATGGAACAGCTGAGATGTAGAATTTGCAAAAGGGGAATAAATAAATAAATAAATAAATAAATAAATGAAAGAACTGGGATGTATCCAATATGCTGTCAAATAATAAAAAGCTCCATTGGAAATTAAATGATGACATCAATTTCAGACAAGTATCTATAAAACAAAGTATAAAAAATAGAGTAAATTCTTGGGCCAAGTAAATGGCAAAATCTTCACAGATAAACTTATGTCTTCAAATAGGAATTTACTTAAGTATTGTTCTAAAGCTCTTTATTTTCTTACAATTCTATAATTAAAAGTATGGGCAAGCAAGACACCTCTATTGACACATTGAAATACAGAATGGTGGTGAAGTCCCTGCCTAAGGCAGGGACGAGGGCAGGGGTGAGAGAGTGTTGGAATTAGAGAATCTTTAAGGTTCCTTCCAAACCAAACCATTCTATGATTCCTTCTATGATTTTGTAAAAGAATCTTTGAAATTATTTTGAAAATTTAGTGAAGATGGTAAATTTCCTACTAGCCAAGAGAACCTTACTATCCTTACACTAAACTTCAACCAAATAACCCATGACACTGGGATCTTATTCTTTCTTGTAAGAATTAAGAGTGAATTGAAAAAATAAGATTAGCTTAGAAGGGTTGTTGAAGATTCCAGATGAGTGTTAGAAATGGAATTGTTGAGTAGGTGTTACGTCTGTTTCATTTTTATCTTATATGTTCTCTAGTAAATTATTAGACTATCATAGCACTCAGGGGGAAAAAAAAAATCTCTCATTTTCAGTGCTACAAAAGGGCCAGATAAAACTGTTAAATTCACTGGGGTCTGACTGATAACAACACAACTGAGATCATTATTAGGCCTTATGATTACAAACAGAATATACACTTCCAGTAAAGAAAATATATGTTCACCTTTAAAATGGAAATGAGGCTTTGTAATGGACAACAAAATGCAGAACCTCTCAATCCCTGCCTTGCAGTTTTACAGCAATAGAAGTGTCTAATTTTAGACAGTGCTTTGAAAGCAATTGTCTGTACCCCAGAAGCCTCCTGTTTTGTCCAGGATGTATCTCCATCTTGATATTTTTCTTAGTGTCATAATTCAGCCCATCAGTGCTGACACCTCTGTAGTAGAGGCCTGTATAGTCTGATATTCTAGGAATTCACAGTCAGCTGAGAAGCATTTCTGACTGAGGGAGAGAGCTGGCTTCTACCAAAACATCTGTCATTTTTTTTTTAATTCTTTTTTTTTTTTTTTTTTTTTTTACTTGCATGTCCCTGTTTTCAGTTAATAATTAAATATTTCTGAACTAGACAGAGCATAAAGCAAGAGAGGTAATTTCCTTCTCTGAATAGCCAGGGCACTCCCCTTGTCTATGAAGATACTTAGCTTCCAGGTCTGGCAAAAGAAAATAAACCAAAATGTTCTCTGGATATGTGCAAGAGTTTGTTCCTAACTTCCTCATAGACTTTGAGCACTCTATTCCTACTCACCTCTCTCTGTTCCAGGTATTACAGAATAAGTCCTTGTCCTTGGGATACTGCAGTGTTCAAACTACTTTTACTTAAGTTTCATTTAGGATTTGGACTTTGCTATTAATACCTACATTTATATTACTTGACCTGAGGGTACTACAAAACAGCTACTGTCTCTATTCTGACTTTGTACTAGTTCTTTCTCTTTATCTAAGTAAATAAACTCATACATGTAGACCAAAATTCCCAAAATTCCCAAATTATTAATAATAATAATTATTATTATCATTATTATTGTTGTTGTTGTTATTATTACTATCCTTTTTTTCATTTATTAGCTTTTGTGATACATAAAATAAAGAACATGAAAAAAGTTTCCATCTTCAAGTCTTCTGCTAGAAGTCAAACTGCCTCTGAAATCCCTAAAATTACTCTCAAAACCTTCTGAAGGTTATGAGAGACCTCCTGCTTCTTTGTTCTTCTTGGTGATTGTAAAATCTGGACCCATGCCCAGTGCAGGGAACACAGTGTAAATAGCTTTGCTGCAGATTGCTACTGGATTGTTGAAAACATCAGATGGCTAGAATATGTTATTATCAACAAGCTGTTTACTGGCCAATCAATTACAATTCTGATGGAGCACTAGGCAGTTTATTGTAGGGTAGCCAAATGGCTGGAGAAAACATATGTCAATCTCACTGATACTTTACAGGGCAAATTCTTCTCTTCTTCTGGTTCAGTAAGTACTGAACCATTGTGGGAGCAAAACCTCCCACAGTGTAACCACACTTATGTAAGTATGGAAGGGTAGGATCTATCACAATGCTAGTGGAACTCACTCGGACAATGCAATTTTCAGATATTTGAGCAACTTCATGTCAACATATATTAGGATAGTGAGTACAACTGAGGCATTTGTGGGTAGTGCTCCCCTCAAAGGGGTTGTGAGAGCATGAATTTCTCAGTCTTTGCTCAATATAGAAGAAGTCAGGTTGTTAGCATTTACTTTTGTGCTAGTTGTTCAGTGAAGTGAAGTCTGGAGTTCTTTTGTTCTCCTACTTATGTTTATTTTCCCAAAGCTCAGAAAATAAATAAATAAATAAATAAATAAATAAATAAATAAATAAAAGTCCGTCGACTGCAGTCCCAAAATGGAAAATACTATCCAGAAACAGATGCAAGAGGAAAAAAAAAAAAAAAAGAGAGAAAATTTTCCATTTTAGATGGGGAAAAGCATATCTGTTTGCTAACTGTACTTTAATCAACAAAGTATCATTGGATGGATTTTTTATTTTATTTTATTTTTTCACACATGCTACTTGTATTTCCTTCTAAATTCTTTGGAGGGTTTGGTTGCATGGGGAACAGAATTTAGAGAAGTCATCATGATAATGAGAATAGAAAAACCCAACTTCTTTTGGAAAAATCCATAGTTATAATGATAGCAAGAAGTTAAATCTTCTGTCCAAAGGATGTTTGGACAATGACTAGAAGATACAGGTGTCATAAATGTTCAGGCATTCAATATGGCTGCTTATGTCATATTAGACATACAATTGCAGGCAATGTTACACTGGAATTTCTCACTTTCTAAAAAGCAGTCAAAGTCAAGCTAATTTTCTTACTTGGAAAGGAAGAGATAAAATTCTGCCTTTAAAATCCTATTAAATATTATACAAGATCTCTAGAAATTAATATATATATATATGAAAGTGTCTATTTTTCAAAAAAAAAAAAAACAAAAAAATCACTGAAAAATGCTACATTAAGTGAACAGGCCAACAGGTGGATAGATCTTCCATTCTACCTGTACTTGGTCCCAAAACCAGTGATGTGTTAATGCTGAAAAAGGATTATTGAAAGAAAATAATAAAACAATTGAGAAGTATATGATACCTATATTCAGTACTTATCTGATGTAAGGAGTTAGAAAAATTCAATACCTTATTACTGCTTGCTTCCTTTGGGTAGGTTTTTGCCATCATCTCTAAAGATGAACAGTGAATCACTCTGCATGTTGTTCTTGAAATAGCACCAAGAGGCAGAAGAATCTGATTTCAGTGATTATATAGTCACAAAAAAAAGTGGGGACCTATGGCTTTCTGTAGTGAAAAGAAAGTCTACCTCCAATAGAGATGATAGGCTCAATTAAAGAACAATGAAGAAATCAAGATACATACCTGCTTTACCATAAAAAAATGTTCATGGACTTGTCTTGCAATGAAAAATTATAACCCTTCCCAGAATTTACTACAGAGATTTTAATTGTTGTTAATTTGAGCAAGAAGAAGCTAAGATTTCCCAAATGTATTTCTTCAAAGTGGCCTGAAACGATGCTCCAGTTTTCCAGTTGTTTGTAAATCAGCACAGTTTTGTTGGATCTAATATGCCAATGCCAACTAGACCAGAAGAGTTGGGACCCAAGCAGTAGAAAATTCACTCTCACTTGAACTATGCATCAGAAAAACATCATTTTAAAATATCTACTTAGACCCAACAAAATATTTTTCTTCAGAACAAATCCAATGTAATTTGTTTAAACATATCATGAGGAGGTGGAAGGATATGAGAAATATTGAGCTTCAATTTTTTTTTTTTTCCAAAAAATAGAGGCAGAAATAAATTAATATAATAATTTATAATAAAATAAATATAATAATAAATATAATAATAATAATAATAATAATAATAATAATAATAATAATAATAATAATAATAATAATAATAATAATAATAATAATAATAATAATATATAATATAATAAATAAAACCCACAATTATTATTATTTTTTTTTTTAAATCAAATAGCATATATAATCCAAGGAGCTATAGTTATGGTTATAAAAATGGCCTATTAACATACACAAACCATACTTTGCTATCTAGCAAAGATGTGTTCCTTTCAAAGCATATTTTTTTTCTCATAGAAATTATTATAAGAATAGAGGTATGCTGGGATTTCAGAAATATACACAGTTTAAACATGTGGGGTAGTACACATGTTTGGTATTCCCACATTACGGGAATGATGGAAAGCAAGACTGGATTTTAAAGGACAGGTTTATGGAACCATTCACTTTTCTGAAAGATAATCAGCCACTTCCTTTATGAGATTGAATGTCTGATGCAAAATTTTTACTGTGACTGTTCAGGCTGCCCATTTCTGAATGATTACATTTTCACTTATGTCTTCATCTTCATCTTCATCTTCATCTTTCATCTTCAAATGAATAGGAGCCAATAAAGTCATTCACAGATGAAGGATGGAAAAGCAGTGAGATGGTGAACGTTAGTGGACCTGGTTATTGAACAAGTGCTAGCAAGACTCTGAAATGATGGGTAGTGAAGCAACAGACTGTGGCATGTGCTCTGATGGCAATTGTAGAGCCACAGAGATGCTTAGGAGTGGGAGGAGGATAGTAACCTGTGTAGCTGATGCAAGCTGAGGAAGTCATCTTAGCATTCATAGCCTATCAGCCACTGAGAAATTTTAACAGAGCAGTCCTGTTCATTGTTGTATGTCTGAAGTAGCTAGTGTGAGTTCTTTTGTATTCTGATAAAGCTAGCATCTTTTTTCTTCCCTCAAAAGTTTAGATGATACTTGACAACTACTACAAGCCATGCAGAATTTTAAAGGTGGGATCCATGTTCTAAATTTGTTTTTTAGACCTATCTTTACTATGACTGAGTCAAAATTTGAGGCACTGTGTAAAAAAAAAAAAAAAAGTAAAACCATGACAGGTGTATAGCTCACATTAAGCAGCAGTTTCTACAGTGTAATAAAAGCATAGGACAGATCTAGGAATAAAACTTCTTCTGATACCACTATGAAGCCCTGATTTCCCTTCTTCATCAGTTAGATGTTAATTAATGCTAGCAAGAGTCTTTCAAATTGAAATCAATGAGAGTTTCATTATTCACTTCAATAGGATTGGGATGAAGTTCTAAATAGTAAACGGAGCAATGAAAATCTAAGAAAACAAAAGACATGCTAATGTGTGTTTTGTTTAAGAATTCTCAGTCTCATTGGCTCTGTTAAGCAAGCAATGCGCTTGGGTGTGTGTGAAAGTATATGTGTCTCATGGGAATGGAGGACTATGCACCTTTCCACTAATCTTGGATGGAGAAAAAATTAGAGACAAATAATGTAGACTGTATGCAGATATGCAGAAGGTGTTGGAACAAGAGACATCTAAAAGAAGAAGAATTTAAAGATGCATTAACTATTGTGTGTGTTTTTACCAGTTTTTTTTTTTTTTTTGAAACCATTAAATATGAATGAATAATTTAACACTTTACACAGTATGTGCATCTTGCACCACTGAGTTTTTGGAACAATTTCACATAGAGAAAATGTAGTGGGTGCTTGCCTTGCTGTTCTGTAATTTTACTTCGTCCTTACTTCAATTATATTTCAAAGCAAACGCACTTCCTAGTTGTAAGATTAATTTAATTCAGGTGTTTTTGATAGTTTGTTTCCCTGTTTTAGAAATTCAAGATATGAGATGTGGAGAACAGAATGAATATTGCTAATAACCTTAAGCTAAGTGAAACCCTTTTCTCTGTTTGTTCTTCTGTCCAGATTCACTGGTACACAGAGCATGTCTTGTTGTACTCTGGGACAATGTAAAGCACTTAGTAGTGAAGGTGTGCGTACAATACACTTTGTTTGACAATAATGACCCCAGATCTCTCATTTCTCACATCCTCCTTCTGTTCTTCCTTATATTTGCACAATATCCACCAACAGTATCATTCCCCATTCTTCTTGTCCTTGCTGTGTTGTGCTGCTACACTCAAGAGTTTAAGAAAGAAAAGTTTAAGATCCATAGTCACTTTTTGCTATTTTCATAAATAAATGTCTGTCAGGAGGTCTAAATAATATTTTCTTAACAGGATCTCATGAAAGATTTTTTATTATTATTATTATTTTTTTTTTTTTCATTAAGATATGAGATCAATCTGCTCCTGAGCATAGTTGCTCTACTTCCCAAGCTTTCATTCTACACCAGAGCACTGGGAGGTGCATAAATGACATTCATATCATTATTTGGGGGACAAAACCCAATACCATAGGCTGCAAGAGAGCTACAGAATTCTCACCAGGATCTGAAGACAAGTTTCAGAGATAGATAAGTGGGATGGATTTGACTTTCCAAAATGAGCCATTGGCTCATTAGGATTGATCAGGAACATTACAGCAAACTATTTGTTGCAGGCAAAAGCAAAGACATATTAGTTTACAGGACTAATAAAACAGTGATCAGTTCAACCCATATTCACCCTTAGAGAAATACTCAAACATCGCAGAAATATTGCAGAAATTAACTGCTTCATTTCAGCGTTTTGAACCAGGAGTCAAAATATCTTTCTTTTAAAAAAACATCATAAATTTATAGAAAATTATTTAAGCAACAATGGAACTTTTAGATATAACAAAAACAGAATTATTGGACTTGCCCAAACTAGTGTTCTTCTGCTTCTTTTTATTGTTACAGAATTTTCTCAGTGATGGTTTCTCTGTTTCATCTTGATATCAAATAAAAAACTGGCTCTGTGTCTTAACAATCTCTGTAGACAAGAATGACTACTTTCATCCCAGTTCTGCCATCAGTCCTCTGAAAGCTTTTACTATACATGTATATGAGCACGCCTTCCAGTGGAAAGGTTGAGTCTATTAATCTGTTGTTAAGATTATTTGAGACAAAGACAAAGCAAGAAACTCTGCAGTGGATATTGCTGTTTCAAATGGCTCTAAATAGTTTCTATCTTAAAGCATATCTGCTTATCTGCACATTTTTATAGGCAATGAATCCTTATGCTTAAAAATATGGTATTTGGGAAATCTCTGGATTATTTGTTTACCACTTGGACAATTGTTGAATACTTGCACAGAATAATCATTTAAATTGGCATTTATGGAACTGGGAGTAGTTCTTTCACCTGGAGACAGTGGTGATGTTAATATTGTTCTCACTGCAGTTCCAGGACTTTTGAGTAGCTACTGTTTTAATTATGGTGAGACTTCTAAATGAGTAGCCTGACTGACACCAGGAAAAAATCTCACATCCTTTGTTTTGTCCAATTTGGCAATGAAATGTTTCTGTTCAGGAACAGTTGATTTTCCAGAGCTTGGTTTTTGGAACATGTAAGGGATCAGTGTAAACTCTTAGATGCAAGCACTGAGGTAAAGTGGTACTGAATGTCAGTCCTACAAGTCTGAATGGCAGCACAATCGGGCTCATGTTTACATGATGCATTAAGCATATGCTTTTCTCCTGGTCAAGTCTCTCACTTGCTTCTACTGCCTCTATACCTGGGCATTTTTCTCTCAGCTGGGAGATAGCAACTATATGTTGTCCAAGTGAAACTAAGCATAACATTTTACCATTTATTTATGCAAGTGTCTAGACTTAGCAGAGCAACAGTGCGGTAAAGTTCCATTCATCAGACACCAACACATCATACCAATGAAAAACTTTGTATGGAGGCAATCAGCTCTGGGTCACATGCACCGAGAACCCTTGAGGAAGCTGATGGAGCTGCCAGAAGCTGGCAGCCATCGCGAGAGCAGCTGATGAGGCTTGGGTGGAGCCAGGAGTGGGCCCCCTTCATACAAAGGCAGCCCCCTAGGAAGCATGAGTGACCAGGAGCACAGTGACCAGGGCAGGCATACAGGACAAGGCACATTGGTCAGAACATGGTGCAGAAGGGCCTGGAAGTTTGGCCAGCTCAAACAGGGAGCAATAGCATCCATCCAGCAGAAGGCCACTGACTCAGAGCTCGGCTTCCCCCAGAAGCCACACAGCCTCCCAGGCAGAGCCCCAGGGGAAACATGCTGCTGCCCATGTGTCAAGCTGAGTCAAAGTCTGACGGCAACCAAAAGAGACATCAAGGCCTGTGGACAACTGGTTAAGGGGTCAGGCTTACGGGTGGTATTTTCCTCTATCTCTACATTTGCAGGGACTGATGAGGAAAGAGCAGGAAGAGCCACAAATCAATATCTGGCTCTGAGCCCAGTGTCACCAGCAGAACTTTGGGGTTTTGATCATGGGTTTTCTAAAAGACACCAAGCCTGTTGGCAATGGATGGGGTTCACCTATCTCTAAGGGGGGAAATGATCTTTTCTTAGGAGTTATCAGGACCCATTGATAGAGCTTTAAACTAGATTTGAAGTGGGAAAGGGATAAAACCAGGCTTGACAGAGACAATCCTGGGGGTGGTATTGACAGTGGTTAAAGGATGGTGTGCTAGCAAGGTTCAGTGGTCTACTGACCCTGTTGAGGTAGGAATTGGAGAGCCATGTGGCAGCAAAGGCAGAAGGGATGTTGATGGGTTAGAAATCACTAAATTTCCCAGGAATGGTTGTTCAGGAATTAGGGCTTCTTCCTACAAAAATGTGGCAGGATCACTAGCCCAAATGAAGTACATCTACACAAATGCACAAAGTAGGGGCAACAAACAGGAGGAGCTGGAAGCCATTGTGAAGGAGGGCTATGACATAGTTGCTATCACCAAAACATGGTGGGATGGCTCGCATGACTGGAACACTGCAATAGATAGCTACAAGCTCTTCAGAAGGGATAGGCTAGGAAGGAGAGGCAGTGGGGTAGCCCTTTATGTTGGGAAGTGTTTGTATTGTCGTGCAATTAATTATGGCGATGATAGGGTTGAATGTTTATGGGTAAGAATTAGGAGGAAGGCCAATGAGGCAGATGTAATGTTGGGTGTCTGCTATAGGCTGCCTGACCAGGCTGAAGAGGTAGATGAAATATTCTACAAACAGCTGGGAGAAGTCTCACAGTCACTAGCCCTTGTTCTTGTGGGGGACTTCAGCTTACCAGATGCCTGCTGGAAATACAACACAGCAGAAAGGAAACAGCCCAGGAGGCTTCTGAAATGTGTGGAAGATAACTTAACACACCTGGTGAGTGAGACAACTAGGGATGGTACCCTACTGGACCTTTTTTCTCATAAATAGTGAAGGAATTGTGGGTGATGTCAGAGGCTCTCAGGCATAGCAATCACTATTTAATAGAACTTTTGATTCTTGGAAAAGTAAGGACGGATATTAACAAAACTTCCACCCTGGACTTCCAGAAGGCAGACTTTGGCCTGTTAAGGAGAGTGGTTGGCGGAGTCCATTCAGAGGCAGTCCTGAAAGGGAAAGGAGTCTAGGAATATAGGTCTTTTCCAACCTGAATGATTCTACGATTCTATGACAGTATCCATCATAGATCGTCTCCTACATGGGAGGATAGCTTCAGTATAGTTTGAACCAGTAAACTTGCCAAGTGGAAGCCCAGGCATGAGGGCTTCCACTATTTATATCACTTAATGAGTGATATAAACATAGATAGAGACTGATCCAAACTTACTGTGACTTTGGAAATATCTTGATCTAGCCAAAGTGAACACAAGAGTAGAAACAAATGAAAGCACCCAGTGACGGGAACTGACTACTGTTGCGTGTTCAGAGAAAACCATTGGGAGGGAAAGTCCAATATAGGGACTGAATTCATGTGTAATTACAAAGGCAAAGACAACAGAGGAGACAGTACATGATTGCTGCTGTTCTGAAGCCATTCACCGTTCTGGTGACCTGTTGTAATTGCTGCTGGCAGGAAGGCCAGGGGGACAGCAACAGCAGAAGTGGGCTACTGAAACACGTGTGGCAGCATGTGTATTAACTACACTCTTTTCACTGAAGTAGTAGTTTCCTCTTCAGCTATCAGTCCAGCTGGTTACAGGGGCAAGTGCCAATCTAGTGTAAACAGAGGTAACAAGATGAATTACTTTTGGACTCAACGTACCTGAAACAATAAAAGCCTTAAATGTTCTGACAGTCAGTGTCCTACTACTTAATATGAATTCTATCTTCTAAAGTGACTTTAGTATTTATTGTTCAGTAGGTTAAGATAAGGGCCTGCATGGGATGTTTTGTAAGAATTCAATTAGCCTGTGTTGTGAGTTAACTCCATTTGCATAGTAATGAAACATTCTTTCAACAAAGTGTTGAAGGAAAACACATTAATTAGATTTTTGAACAGCACCTGACATTCATAGGGCCCAATGGTGGCATTGGCTAAATGCCTGCATGACTGATGCCCCTTTTTAGAGCTGGCCAGCATTTGTATGCTTATGAGTTTATGAGAACAACAAACAAAAACCTCCCCAATCCCACAACAGATTCTTAAAATGATAGGAAGCCAATTTAATACATTTGCCTGTCACCCCTGTCTTTCCTCTCTTTGTCTCCCTTCTACTGCCCCCTCTTTTGATATATCAGCTGTTGTTTCTTTTCGCTGTTATAGACATCCATTACTTTTCTTCCTCTATTATTTCTTGCTCTGTATAAAAAGATGACTCTTACCTTCTAGCATCCCTCCATGATCCTCCATGCACTATTCACCTGTACCATAGGAATCACCATGGCAGCAGAACAACTGCCAATAAGCTGCTCTTTCCTTTTTCCATTCAAGTGGCCTCCAAATTGCTGACCAGTGAGAGAAAATAAGTTACAAGAAAAAATGGGCTGGCACAGGTTACTTCCCTGCTGGGGTTACTGAAAGCAGCACAATTGTATTTAGCCCTTCTGCTAGGGGAGATGGGCAGGTGCCAACCTGTTCAACAATGAATAGCACAGCAGAATAAATAAATCCAAAATATTCTTTCAGCCACCATCACTTACATGAATAAAAAGAAAGTACATCTTCTGATCAAATTTTGCACATATTTGATCCCACAATGTTTCTAATAGGTTTGTCTATTCTTTTCTTTCCCCCCTCCCTATGTGTTTATTCAAAAGCTTTTTGGTCACAAAAGCTTTCCAATACTCCCATACATTTATTCTGAGGGAAATCATCATGCAGGAATTGGCTGTTCTGTAATTTTTCTACTATCTTTCCTCTGTATCTAAATGTTTCTATCTTACAGTCTGGAAACAGCCTTGAATAGTAGCTAATGAGGAAATTGCAATAACTGCATTACCACACATAGTGGAATGTTTGTGGCCTCAGCTGAACAGGCACCTTTTGCACATGTGAAATTTTGTGTTACCTCACCATGATTTCACAGATAGTATTCTAGTATGAAAGAGAGTCATTAAAAGGCACCACAAGAAGATATAGCTGTCTATTGACAGACCTGACCTGAGACACACCTGCAGACACCACCTAACTCAATGCCACCAAAGATACAGTCAGCTTGGAACCCTTCCCGAAAGGTTTTCCCATTACTATGGTGATCTATTAAACATGGTGGTGCATTCAACAACAAGGAAAAATACATTTATTATAATTAGGTATTCTTTCTAAGATATACAGTAAGTTGATGTAAATGAAAGCCTGGATTATCAGTTCTTAGTTGAGCTACTGCATGCCCTCACATGGCAGTGCTTGCAATCAGTTCAGCTGCTACAATTTATCTGATGGCGAGTAACTGGATGTCTTTATATCTTGTCCTTATCCCTAATCAATAAAACAGTTATCTATACTGTCTGTCCTGCCTGGGAGAAAGGAACAGATTCCTTCATTCATTTGGTACACTAACATAAAGTAAGAATCCATTGTTTCCTAGTGATTACGACATTGCTGTTTTTATTGTTTTCATAATAGGCTGATGTTGTATTAGAATGTCTAAATGGGTTAACATTTTAACCTAGGCTAAGAACGCTGTAAGAATCCATGCAATATAAAGAGAGTGGCTGTAGTATGGTTGAATTAAACATCAAGCCTAAGGGGAAAAGAGTCAGCCTTTGTTGCAGTGCTTCTTGATGTGACCACTGTGAGAAATGCTCTGAAACCTGGCCACTGCCAAGAAGACAGGCACAGACATCTGTGGGTGAGTTATTGCAGTGAGCATGCTGCAGCCCAGCAAGCTGCCAAACAAGCTACTTACAAGTTGTGCAGCTTTACATGGTGTTGCTAGAAGGTTGTCTGGGGAAAGAGAATTCATAGCACAATGGACAAAGTTGCATACTTATTATTGTTCTAACTCTCCTTTATTAGTTTACTTATTTTATCTTACCTCTTAGTGTTTGCATTGTCTATTATGTAATTACAGTAATACTCAGCAGCAACAGAATAACAGAGCATTTTCTGAGATGGAAATCCCCTCAGTCCTTAAAAACATCTAAGTCAGTATATTTTGTATGAGAGTTTGGGCATAAATTAGCAGCTATGAGGCATAATGTGTCTGTTCAGGTCTCCAGGCGGGGTATAGGGCAGCTGTGTAATTCTGGAAAAAAATGGCAAAGCCTCTTGTGATTTTTTTTTTTTCTTTTGGTGAGCCCTGCAATCAAGTGCTAGGTCCTCTAGCACTCTTTTAGAAGCAGCTTGGCTTCCTAATATTGCTAATAACTGAGGAATGGAAGAGGCTGTGCTAAGAGGAATTTAAACCTTTTAAATTAGTTAATAACTACATGTAACTGATACTACTGTTCCTAAGTACTGAAAAATTGGCCTTTTTCTTAATGTGTTGCCAATAAATTGGATCTTATTTATTTGATTTTTGGCCTAATCCTGTAAACTGTTTTACACATATCTATGTATAGCCCTAATAAAGGTCTTGGAGTTTTATAACTACACACGGTTTCTCTCTTTTACTTGAATTGTCTCAAAATAGTAAATTGAAAAGTCTCAATGTCTTAAGCTCATTCAGACACAGGTTTCTGGATGTAATTTGCCATTATTTATTGGAACATTCTGTTCTTGCACAGGAAAGGTCTGAAACAGGACTTAAGCAGTTTCTGCATCATGAGTCAGGTAGAAAAAGTCAGGTAGAAAAGCATACATCTAACCTATCTGTTCTGCTTATTTAGCAAGCTGGTGACTTGGTCTATGCTAATGAAGTATACAAAGGTCTGTAAATAATGGAGAAAATTTGTTTCTATCTGTCCAATGTGTGATGTGTTACTTTTATTCAGTATTTCTAAAATCATCAAGAAAACAGGAAAAATTAGAACCTTAAATAATTTTGATTTTAAAAAGAAATTATAGAGGGTTTTTTTGTCTGCACTTAGAAGATGGCATATTTCACAGCAGGGATTTTGATTCATTCTGTGTAGTTAAATTTCTTTACTGAAAGCCAAGCTAATGAAAGTGGATGTAGTGTTCTTGCAGGCAGGGTTATTATGCTGCTGTTTTAAATCCCACTGTAGAAATTTTTGGGAGAGTTAACAGTGGCCTGTTAAATGCATTATATGGTGGTTTAGGGAGCAGAGTTACTGAGAGAGTACAAAGGAAGTCCCTAATCTGTGTTGAGACAAGTGGAGAACAAGCCAGAAAACACATTTGTTTGTATACTATTGACCTCTTGCATACCACTGGCACTCATGAAAACTAGGAACATGGAACAGTATTACAAAAATCTTCCTAAGGAGCAGACATAATCCATACCTTAACTGGACAATTTGTGTGATTTCTCAGGAACTATTAGGTAACTGTTGGCATACCAGATGTCTAAAGGCTGCTTCAGAATTTCAGCCTTTTCAAAAAGCATCTGTGTTTTGTAATTCTTGATGCATATACATTCAGCTGGAGAACACTCTTGTAAGGACTCTCTCTGTGCTCTGAAGTGCATTTAGGAACCTTCATGAAGTGCGCTGTAATTACATATGCACATAAACACAGCAGCAGGGTCTGGGGTATACTGATTCTGAAGATAAAAAGGACATCAGCTAAATCCCTTCTTCCTACTTGTTACAGCCAACAGAGGAATGTCACCATACAGCATTACATCTTACTGATCAGTATCTATAATCTGATATCAGATCAAAGTTAAAGAATATTAAAAAAAAATAAATCATTACAGGCATATAGAGATGCTGAGTAATGTCATTAATGGATTTAGGTTGGAGGTCTTTAGCTGTCTTTAGCTGACTGTATTTTTTGAAATATGGAGCAGTAGCAATTTGTGTATTAACAGATTTCACATTTAGAGTTTCAGGATAAATACTCACTGCAAAAAGCTCACCGAATTCAGTGACATTTAAACTATACTCATTTGATCATGTACATTTTGATATAAAGTAACATTTCTGTCTGGGGAATTATTTGTTCTAGAAAACCACTTAGGGTGCCTAATCACTGAACAAGGTTATACTGTGGTACTAAAGTGTCTTGTTTTTGTAAAGTATTCAAAGAATCAAGGATTGAAAGCGACGCGAAGGAGTTCTACATTGTCTTCTTTAGCCTACAGTATGAACACTGTTCTAAAATATTTTCATCTGCTTACTAAAAGTTCAAGCTGCTTTTAATTGCCAGGGCACTAGTTTTCTTTCAGACTAAGATGGGTACTCCTCTCTCTTTAAAATCTATTTCAGGGCTGAAAAAAGATAAGTTAGTTAAAAATGAATGAATACAGAGGACAGTATAAAGGTGAAACGAATAAGAAAGTTAATATAAAGTGACAGTGTGACTTAGGCATAAAATATATTTTTTTCAAACAGCATTCTTTATCAAAATCTAGTGCTATCAAGTGTACTCATATTATTTCAAGTGAAATAATATTAGGTCATTGAAAAGAGAAAATTGAAACACTTTTGGAAAAATCTGTCCTTAGAAGTACCTACACAGCTTATAAGGGCAGAATTCAGAAGAAGGTATTCCATGGTGCTATAGCAAAACTTTCTTATAAAGCAGGAATGGAAACCAAGTATTGGATTTACACAGCAAGGTTTTGGTATCTTGGAGCCGCAGGGGGTGGCCTCTATGAGAAAGGCCCAGAGGCTGTTCCATGTCAGATAAGGGACAGTTCCAGACAACTTCAAAACAGTCCCATTACTGCTAGTAGCCAAGCCAATAAGCGATGTTGTTTCTGCCTCTGTGAGAGCAGAACAAATAACAATAACAACAAAAACAAACAAACAAACAAAAAACCATGTGCTGTGCAACAGCAGCTGGAAGAGTGAGGAGGGAGAGTGAGGGGTGAGTGAGGAGTGAGAACAGAAGGAGGGCAGGAGGTGCTCCAGACACCCAGCGGCAGTTCCCCTGCAGCCTGTGGAGAGGCTGCAGGGGTGGAGCAGGCTGTCCCCCTGCAGCCACATGAAGCAAATTTCCACACTGCAGCAGTGGAGGAGCCACCGGTGGAGCATGCCCTAGGCCAAAGCTGCAGCCCGTGGAGAGGAGCCCACACAGGAGCAGGGCATCTGGGAGCTGCCGCACATGGGGAGCCTGTGCTGGAGCAGTTTGCTCCTGACGGATGGACCCTGTGGTACAGAGCCATGTGGGAGCAATTCTTGAAGAGCTGCTGTCTGTGGGAAGCCTCCACGGGATCCGTTCGGGAAGGATGGCATCCCATGCGAGGGACCCCACGTGGAGCAGGGGCAGAGAGTGACCGTGAAGGAGCAGTGGAGGTGAAGCATTAGGGACTGACCTTGGTCTTCATTCCCTGTTTCCCTGTGCTGCCCTGGGGGAGAAGGTAGAAGATGGTGAATTGAAGAAAGGTGTTTTTCATTTTCTTTTAGTTTCTCACTGCTCTAGCTTGTTAGTGATAGGCAATAAATTATATTAAACTCCTTACTCTGAGTCTGTTTTGCCTGTGACAGCAATTGTTGAGTGATCTCCCTGTCCTTATCTCAGCCTGTGAGTCTTTTCCATCACATTTTCTCCCCATTTACTTTTGAAGAGGGGGAGTGAGAAAGTAGTTGTGCTGGAGTTCAGCTGCATAGCAAGGTAAAACCACCACAAGCAATGGTGAAGTCTTTCCAGCCTTGTGATAGAATAAAGGTGACGTGTTACCTGAAAGTCCTGTCTGGAGGTTTCATTCAGAATGGAAACAACATCAAGTCATATTTCCCTGCAGCCTTTCTCTGTGAAGTGTTATCTACATTACAATCTGTTTGGTAACCTGATGCAGTTTGTCTTAAATAGCAGTTTCTAAAATCTTCATCATGATGTGGGCTGCTGTGAAAATGAGAAAACACAATCTAACAGCAACACCTGGAAGTCTTGTCCTGATACACCTTGAGTTTATTTGATCAGAAAGGTCCTACCTGAGCATTTCTCACTTTACTCTCTGATCAGAACCGTCAAAGGTTTCACAGCAGAAACTGAGGAGGACAGCAGGAGCTGAGAAATTCCTGTCAGTGGCCTCACACTAGTCTCTGCCTTAGATACTTGGCTTCTTGCATCTTTGCCTGAGTTCTCCAGCTACTCCCTTCAGCCTTGGGGTTGGAAGAGTGCTGTGGTGGGTCTTGGAGGCAGTGTAGGGCTGGAAGAAAACAGTGAGGAGCACAGCAGAAAAAGAAGAAAAATATTACTTCAGAAATTGTTAGAAGCTACTACCCTAGATTGGCTCCTCTCTGAGAATTATTCTGATAATAATAAAAACCAGGTGGCATAATGGGACCTCTGCTTCAGCCAGTCTCTTCAGGGTCATCCACCATGAGGAGGAAGAAGGTATCAGCCAAAAACAACTAACTTGCCATGTCAAATTTCTTCTTGGGACAGTATCCAAGATTCAGTATTTATTAAAGAATATCATCAAATACTGGCTGGAATAGTCTCACAAATCTCAGAAATTGGTTTGGATCCTGGCTGCAGTGAAATCAGAGGTCATCATGCCACAGAGCTGAATGATAGTCAAGGATTTTATCCCTGGTTACTGAAAAATACTGTTTTAATTAACTTTGCTTCATCTACAGTACTGATTTTGAATATTGAGATGTATGAAGGTGAAGACTTAATGAAACTATTTCTGCTATGGAAAATTAAATGGTAGAATTTTTGAAAGAAAGATGTTTATCAATATTTAAAATCCATGAGAAATGCAAGAGAAGTCTATTACTAACTAGGCTTAGAAATAACAGAATGTTCCTTGGGCCTAATTAATAGCTTGAAAACCCAAAGTATCTCGAGGACAAAAACATGCCATATAGATTCCTCTTGGAATGGATATTGTACATCTGAACATTAATCATGTCAATCTGTCATACACAACTGTGTATGTGATCATTGCAAAAGGCTTTATAAATCACACAAAGATCAATTTGAAAAAAAAAAAAAAGATTTAAAAAGATGCTGTAAAATTGGGTTAAAGTTCTGAGAAAAGATGGGAAATAAAAGAAAATTCCTAAAAAGGGACTAAGTTTGTAGAAAAAAAAAACTTTTTTTTTTTTCAAGTTATTTTGTTCTAACTCAAATAAGTCTCTGCATCTGAAGAGAAGAAAACTTTCCTGACAACTACAATTACAAATGCACATAAAATATTGTCTGAATTCAGCCAAAACTTCCTCGCTTATTTTGCCTAGTAATGGAAGCATAGTGCAATATTAAATGAGATCTGTCATGCACACTCCCTTTGGAATACAGTGTGAAAAGTAATTTTATAATATTTCGTTTCATATGGCAGCTTTAGCCCTGAAACCACATTTAAGTAGCTAAAACAGAGCTTGGTTTGGGGAAATTGAATAAGATACTGTTTAAGTGCACGCTTGTCTCATTGACTTTAATTGGACTTCAGCACAAGCTTGAGAGCTCAACAAAAGCTTAAGTACTATTTTGAATAGGGTACCTTAAACTGTTGGTTTAAAACCTAAAAGAGCAATGCTATTTATCGTTTGGTAGAGCCAGTAGTTAGCAGTTATGAATATTGTTTTGCTAACCAGATCTGCACACCTGAGGTACGGCAGCAAGCTATGTATACAGTCTTGTGTTTGAGGGTTTGTGTGCATGCGGTTTGGAGGAAAAACACAAAGAAAAAAAAAAAAGAAAAGAAAGAACTAAATAGACAAATAAATTGCCCACTTTAGCATTTAAATTTTTCTGATAAGACTTTGAAGTTCACAACTTATTTAGATGCATGCTGTTTTGGGGAACTGTCAGAGAACACATGATGAGATGAATGAGGTGGGGACACATGGGTTTACACTTTTGTTGATTCTACTTGGCTGGTGACATTTTTTCTGCAAAGCTGACTTAATAGCACAAAAAACATCTTTGAGGAAAAAATATGAAAGAAAATCGTGTTCTCAGGCCTTCTTCTTTCACACCTCTTTGACAGTGTGAAGAGGCGTTAGAGTTGGTGTAAATAACAGAGAAAATTTGAGCTTGTTAATTACTACTGAGCATATTACTTGCTCTCATGAGTAATTCCACTGGAATCACGGTATAAATCACTGTGCTTGGTTGTAAATGTTTTCAAGACTGAGAAGTCTTCTGAGTCTTCTGGGATATTTTGCTGTGTGTGTGTCAATTACACTTTTACAGCTCATCTCTCTTGTGCACATTTTCCCAGCAGCAGCTCCCTTTCCTACTAAGTTATGCTGGCCCAGGCAGCCATGGGATGTGTCTGTGTCTGTTAAGCAAGATGACTGTGTATTATGAGCAGAAAGATCTTTAAAAAATAAAAATAATAATAAAAAGAAAAAAACACCCTAACTTTAGAGGTGGTGGGTTCTTCAAAAAAACTCTGTTCTACAAATCTGCCATAAAAAGTTTATGAATGACCTTGTTACTGTAGCATATGCTGAAACCTCTCTGAGGGAAAGGCATATGAAATGATGCAATGCCAGTTCGTAACAGTTTTATTCAAAGGGCAAAGCTACAGGTTTAGGAACAGGATGTTAGGGCAATGTGAAGATGACTTTTATTTCTGGTTGTTTGTACTGGTAAAAGGACTTACATTGTTTAAAAAGAAAGGGAGAAAAAGAGAAGAGGCTACCCGAAAACCCATAGCAGGTTTGAGACCATAAATAAATGTCTGCACCTGGTATAGGGTAATCCTGGACATATTTACAGACAGAGAACGAGAGTCTGGAGAGCTGCCTTGCAGAAAGGGATCTGGGGGTTTTGGTTGATGGCAAGATGAATATGAGTCAACATTGTGCCCTGGCAGCCAAAGGAGCCAACTGTATCCTGGGGGGCATCTGGCACAGCATTGCTAGCTGGTCGAGGGAAGGGATTGTGCCTCTGTACTCTGTGTTGGTGCAGCCTCACCTTATGGTCCGCATACAGTTTTGGGCACCACAGCTTAAGGACATAAAACTAGAGTATCTGAAGGACGGCAACAAAGATTGTGAAAAGTCTAGAGTGGAAGATATGTGAGGAGAAGCTGAGGCCACTTGGTTTGCTCAGCCCTGAGCAGAGCAGGCCGAGGGGAGGCCTCATGGTGGCCTGCAGCTCCCTCAGGAGGGGAGCAGAGGGGCAGGCGCTGAGCTCTGCTCTCTGGAGACAGTGACAGAACTCGAGGGAACGGCATGGAGCTGGGACAGGGGAGGGTCAGGATGGGTGTTAGGAACAGGTTCTTCACCCAGAGGGTGACTGGGCACTGGGACAGGCTCCCCCGGGCAGTGGTTACAGCACTGAGCCTGCTGGAGTTCAAGAAGCATTAGGACAATAATCTCAGACTGATGGTCTGTTTTTTAGGAAGTCCTGTGTGGAGCTAGCAGTTGAACTTGGTCATCATTGTGGGTCCATTTCAAGTCAGGCTATTCTGTTCTGTTCTGTTTAAGTTCTGAGATTAGAATAGTATACGAATTAGGAAAAATAGTCTGGGTCTATAAAACTAAAAGTTTTTTTTGTTTGTTTGTTTGTTTTGTTTTGTTTTAATTTGCCTTGCGTATCTTTCAATATCTTTCAATTTATACACAGAGAAAACACAGGCGAGCATATGAACATTTTGTTATTACTGTACCTCATCAGTGGTAATTTATAGTGGGCCTGGATCCGTGTGAATTTGCAGAAAATAAATTCATGTTTGTATGGTGTTGATTTTTGCTTAAACCTCCTATCTTCTTTCTTAGCCTATAACCAGGATATATGCATTGCACTGTTAGACAGGGATGTACCATTGATTTTTGGAAGATACTACTTAGTGAACAGTTAAGTTTATTCCTGCTTCAGATGCATTTAAAATAAGCTCTTCAGACCAAAATTAAACTGTTGCCCCCTCTCTAGAGAAAAACTCAAATTCACACAGCTACATCTGGCACTCAGCAATCTCATCAGAGGACTGGAAAAAATCTATTCGTTATTAGAAAAATTGTCTATTGTTAATAGAGTAAGCAATGGATTCCTGTTCTCATCTCAACTGGGAATGAAGCTGGCTTGCCTGTTTGAACAGAGGTGACAAAAAGCATTTCTTGATTGAATTCACAGAGCATCTGCTTGCACAATCAATCCAGAATATCTTTATGCATAATACTGATTTGTACTGGATTGGATTCTATTTTTTTTTTCTGCATCTCATGCCAACAAAACGTATCGTCTGTACACTGACAGCCTATATCTGAACATAACATGAACTTGAGATATATTTTGTTTCCATGAGTATCTTCATAGAGGACAGATGCTTTTTTTACTTCTTTTTAACCACCCCTTTCTGTTATTTAACTGAACCAAGATTCAAAAATAAAAGGTTCCAATCTATTGATTTGATACGATTATCATTTTTTTTTTTTTAAAAAGGGGGAGGGGGGGGAGAGAGAAAGGGTTTCTTAATCTTTTCTTCTTCCTTTTCCAAAAAATAATAAAAAAAAGAATTATCTTCACTTTATCAAGAAACCTATAAGTGATTACAGAATTTACACACTGAAAAAGTAGGAATTCAAGATTCCTACCAGTCCAGCACTCCATTTTCATGGACTTTGATCTCCTATGTCCTATTTATTCTATTAAAGCACAATTTAACAAGTAATTCACATTATCTGTATATAAGCTTAAGAAACTATGTACTGGGCCAGAATTTGATGTGGTATCAACAAGAATTTTCTACTGACGTTTGGAATATACAAATTAAGTAGGATTACGTACTACTGTTATTAATGTTATGTACTTCTGTTATTAATTGTAATACATAAGTAGCTTGTGTAAGAGATAGCAGCCCCTTTGCACTAGCTACAATATAAGTGGACAATGCTTTATTTTTTTTCCCCTCTCTTAATTAAACAGAGAAAGCCCAGGAAGAAGGGCAGCAGTCACAGACAGGTGAAAATGTGTGTCCGAAGTCATACAGAACATCAGTGACTGAACTGTGAATAAAACCTATTTTTCCAGAGTTTGTGTCTGACACTGTCTCTACTCTGTGTGCACCCCCATCTTTTCTTTCATACACTTCACTGTGTGACATGCAGGTTAAAACATCCTCAATGGTTTCTCAGCTGTGCATGGTCTAATATTTAGGAATGCCTGTACATTCACACCGACAGCAGAGTGCTTAATGTGCAACAGGATATCAGAGCACATAAATAGCTAGTGAGACACAAAGTACTGTCAATGCCTGTAAATACCAGAGATGCATGCAATTGAGGTGACTACATAAATGACATAGATGCACTGTTTTGCAGGTGTAGTTTTGTAAAGCCAGGTGAGGGAAAAAGTCACCATACATGAATCATTTCAGCTCCTGAGTATAACTCTCTGCTGTCAATTCCAGTTCTGTTTGTCATCAGACAAAGACACTCAAGACAGTAAACCATTACAGCTCTGCATTCTTCTATCCCCAAGGGGGCCTTTTTAAAGAGGCAAATTGATTTTTGCCACCAGACAGTGAGTCATGCATACAAACTAGGAGAGTACTTATGAATCCCTATATTCATTTCCCCATGGTGCTTGGTAAGGTGAGTTGTTTGCCTGATTTGTTTAGGAATAGGTTTGGGAAAGAAACAAAACAAAGGAAAACACAAAACCTTAATGTTTTTAACCCCTGCCTCGAGAATACAATATATCTATCAGCACTCAAATAAATGTTTTCATTCCCTATGGAGGGCTTAAATTTCTGTTTTACATAGAATTGATATGATCAAATAGTTTTCCATGTGCTGTGAGTAGCAATTTTTAAACAAATCTTTACATTGCTATTTTCAAGAAGAAAAGGGAGAAAGAAAAAAAAACAACAACAACGAAAAAAAAAAAAAAACAAGTAAAAAGTTCTGTTCTTTACACACAGACATTTAAGGTGTGCTATTGTGCCCAGGGTCTTCCCTGGACCTGTGTAAGACCTGCATACTTTTAGAGGAGCAATTGGAGCCCAGGTGGGCACTCTTTTTCCTACAGAAACATGTGGATGAGGGGAGAATTGGACTCAATTACCTCCAGCAGAAAGCAGCAAAGAAATTGAAAGCAGACTACGTAAACTAAACACATCTTTGTTTAAAGACTAAAACTGACTTCATCTCACTCTTCAAACTCAGGAATCCTGGATTTCAATAGTTTGTACTTCCTAACAAACAGTTTTGCTGCAAGGGCCTTTGTTTTTCTTTCTTTTATAGCTTAGGGTTATTTTTCAGTAACTTAATATATGGTATTTTAAAAATACTATCAGAGATAATTAAATGTTACTGAGATAGTTTTAGCTTTTAAGTTAGGTTCATACATCTCAGCAGTGTATAAAGAGTGAACAACAGAAAAAAAAAAGCCATCACCTAGACTGACAGTCCTGCAGCACACACTTAAAGTTGTACCTACTTGTAGCAGATAGAGCGAAAATGGACTTGCAGGAGAAGGTAGGTGGAGGCTGGAGAG